>NC_041013.1:26512507-26848341 GCF_004193775.1 Glycine soja
AGGTCACATTGCCTCTCAATGCCCCACAAAGAAAACCATGATCATGAGGGGTCAAGACATTTATAGTAGTCAAGAGGAGACTACTTCTTGCCCTTCCTCTAGTGGAAGTGAAGATGAAGTAAGGGGTGAAGAGTCTAGTGAGGAAGTCTACCCCCATGAAGAAGGTGACCTCTTAATGGTTAGAAGGCTCCTTGGAGGTCAATCTTGTGATCTATCTCAATCCCAAAGAGAGAACATCTTTCATACAAGATGCAAAATTTTAGATAAAACTTGTTCTCTCATTGTGGATAGTGGATCTTGTTGCAATTGTTGTAGCACAAGATTAGTTTCCAAGTTGAACCTCACTATCATTCCCCACCCAAAACCTTATAAACTTCAATGGCTCAATGAGCAAGGGGAAATGATAGTTAACCAACAAGTGAAGGTACCTTTCTCCATTGGGACATATAAGGATGAAGTTAATTGTGATATAGTTCCCATGGAGGCAGGACATATTCTTTTAGGAAGGCCGTGGCAATTTGATAGGAAGATCATTTATAATGGCCTAACTAATGAAATTACCCTCACCCATCTTGGCACTAAATTTGTGTTGCATCCTCAAACACCTTCACAGGTGGCCAAAGATCAACTAACTATGAAAGATAAGAGGGATGAGGAAGAAAAACTAGAAAAACAAAAGAAAAATAAGGATAGTAAGGCCTTGTGTTCAAAGGCCAAGGGGAAGGAAAAGGAGGAAAAGGATTCCTCCAAGAAGATTGTTAACAAGGAAAATCATTTTGCAACAAAATGTGATATTAAAATAGAACTCCTTCTTAAACAATCTTTCTACCTTTTCCTATCAAGGGAAACATCCCTTAGCACCGCCATACCTCTTAGGCTTGAGGTTATTCCTCAAGTAAAGGAGTTGTTGGATGAGGGTTTGGTTCGCAAGAGCTTAAATCCTTGTGCTTTATTGGTGCCTAAAATAGGTATTATTAGGCACCAAATCCCTATGATAGGTGGTATAATGCATGTGTTGAGTGGTGCAACACTCTTTTGTAAAATCACTCATGCACCCAACATCTTCATGATTTGTGTACATAGGGACTCATTAGGTAGGTTTCTTCTTATTTTTTGTTTCAATGCAAACCTAGGTGCTCATGTGGGACACCGTACGTTTGTCGTAATTTTTTTTAGGAATAATCAACATGAAAATAAAGAAAAAGGTATGTATTATTCCATTACTTTCCTTAACTTTTTAAATAGTGATCAAGGGCTTCCCATGGACCCTAAGAGAATAAAGGTCATTCCTGAGTGGCCTACTCCACCAAGTATAAGGGAAATTTTGGGCTTCAATATCTTAACAAACTTTTACAAAAAGTTTGTCCCATATTTTTCTATACTTGTAGCACCACTCATTGAGTTGGTGAGGAACTATATTCTCTCATGGGAAGATGACCAGGAAAAGGGTTTTCAGTCCTTACCATACTCTAACATACCCAACATCACTAATACATATGTTTTCATTCTTTTTACAGGTGTTGAGGAAAGAACCCATGAGTTTCAAGAACCTCTGGATTTGAGGTCAAATCCTTTTCAAGGGGGAGGGAATGATGCAATCCAACCCCCCAAGGGCATTGGATAGAAGACTCCAAGAAGATTGGGCCAAAAATGCAAGAGAAGGCCCTAGGGTTCTCATGAGCCTTAGGGTAGATTTCGGGCCCATGGGCTAAGTATGAGCCCACTTATCTTGGTACATATTAGATTAAGGTTTCATTAATTTTGGGCCTTGTATTTAGGGCTCCATAATGTAGGTAGGGTACCCTAGAAATATAGGATTTTTCAGCCCTTGTATTTTAGGGCACCTAGACTAGTTTTTGTATTAGGGGTAGTTTTGTAATTTCACATGCACTAAGTGGATATTTGATGTGTGTGGTTGGAAATAAATTTAATTGAATTGGTAGAAGCCCAATCCAATTAAATTTTAGAGGGGGAGGTGAGCATTTGCTTACTACACCCCATTGCCACATCATATAGTCACACTTTGTGCATGTCCTTCATGCTTTTCATGCCTCATGACACCTAAGCACACTTAGTGGAGAATCTTGGAATTGATCTTGGATTAGTGGGCTGAACCATAACTAAAATTCACTAATCATAATTAGTGAAATTTTGGCTCCAAAGTTTGGCTCCACAAATTCAATTTCAAATTCAAGTGAAATTTGAATTTCCCTCCAATTTTGTGTGACACTTAGGCTATAAATAGAGGTCATGTGTGTGCCTTTTTTTGGAACTTTGATCATTTGAATATTAACTTCAGATTTCAGAGCTCCTTTTGAGCACAAAATTTCGTGCTCTTCTCTCCCTCTCCCTTCATTCATCTCCTTCTTCCTCCAAGCTCTTATCCATGGCCTCCTATGGTGGTGAGCTTCTTCTAGACTCATCTTCTCCTTGAAGTGGCGTCTCCTCTCTCTCTTCCTTCTCCATTCCGCTGCCATTTATCTTCCAAGAAGCAAAGGAATCCATTGATGAAGAAGATCCTAGGCCTACAAGCTCCAATGGAGCTTGCATCACTTTATACAAGAATGAAGCTCTGATACCACTTGTTAGACAAGTGGCCTTAGAAATCTTAAGAATGGGGGGTTGAATTAAGATTATGCTAACTATTCCCCCAATTAAAACCTACTCAGATTTTTATGCAAGTTCTGAGTTCCCTTTATAATAAATTACTTAGATGATGAATCAAATGAGCAAACTGAAATGAGACTAATAAACAACAGTAAATATAAGAGATAAAGGGAAGAGAGAATGCAAAACCAGATTTATACTGGTTCGGCCACACCCTTCTGCCTACTTCCAGTCTCCAAGCAACCCGCTTGAGAGTTCCACTATCTTTGTAAATTCTTTACAAGTATTGAACCACACAAGGACTTTCTGATGAAAATCCTGAAATTGGCCAAATGCAAGCTAAAGGCCCAAGTGCAGAAGGATGAAGGCCCAAGTGGAGAAAGATGAAGGCCCAGAGGCAGAGGCACTACCAAGACTATTAATTGTTGCTGAAGGCCCAAACTAATTTGAAGGCCCAAGTTAAATATGTTTTTTGGTTATAATTTTTATTTATTGTAATTTTGGCCCAAACTGTTTAGAAGGCCCATGCCTATTTTTATCTTTTTGCTCAGATACACTATAAGTATTGGTTTTTGTTTTCAATAAGAAAACTTTTGGCCTTTGATAAAATTTTGGTGAGAGTTTCTCTTTGGGTTCCTTGTTGAACCAATCTCAAACTTATCAAGGTAATCCTTGTGGCGTCTATCCTGACTTATCTTCCTTCACTGGAAGTGGCGTCATCCAAAACTTCGTAGCCTGTATCAAACAATCCGCTCCTAGTCAGGTTCACATCATCTGCTATCCAAATCTTTTTCTTTGTATTCTGTCCAGGTTTGTGTTTTTGTCCTTGTTCTGTTATTTGCGTTCTTGTTTATATCTTGTTTCGTTCTTGTTTGCATCTTGTGTTTTTTTAATTGCGTTCTTGTTCTTGTTCTTGTCACGTTCTTGTTCTTGTTGCTTGTGTCTTTCACACTTTGTGTGAAAAAAAAAAGAAAAAAAAGTTGCAGAAATTTTGAAAAAAAAAGTGGGTGTTTGTTCTTTGAATGCGAAATTGAGGCATTTAGAGGTATTTTTTGGAAATAAAATCGTGGATCAAATCCCCTATTCTAGATTCTCCTCTGAATTCTGAGCGTTTTGATATATAGTGGGACTCAAACGGACAATCGTAGCAAAAGTTATGAGCATTTGAAGTTTACTAGTCATATCTGTTATCTTATCTGTTATCATATATGTTATCCAAATTAAATCTAATTTTTTATCCAAATCCAATCTAATCTGTTATCCAAATCAAATCTAATATATTATCCAAATCAAATCTAATCTTTTATCCAAATCAAATCCAATTTGCTATCCAAATCAAGTCCAAGTTGTTATCCCAAATCAAATCTGTTACTCAGTCAGTGATAATTATATTGTCTTTCCTTTTATTTTATATTACCTTGTGTGTCTAATTTGGTCCATCCAGGAACTTAAGAGGGAACACGAGTGGTAAAAGGCAAGAGTTAAAACATCACACAAAAGCCTATATTGAGAGCATCAAACACGAGTGAATTACCATCAGAGAGAGAAACACGTGAGTAGAGTGTGGTGATGTCCTGAATCTTTTTTTAAATTACTGCAAAATTCTTTGTTCCTTAATCATGGCAGGAGCTGGTGACAATGGTGGTGTATATCATCAACTGGACGGATTTCAACACTTATTACTGGACGCGATGACTACACAAATGCAACGTTTGTTGAAACAATGAAGAGCTCTACAGGCGAATAGAAGGACTAGAGCACCAAATGAATCCAAATGCTGGGAGACCTTATGGTGGCAATAGAAGGGTCAATGATGGATCAGAGAAAGACAGAATTGAGGGAGTAAAACTCAATGTATCCTCTTTTAAAGGTAGGAGTGACCCAGACGCCTACCTTGACTGGGAGATGAAGATTCAGCATGCATTCTCATGCAATGATTATCCTGAAGAGCAGAAGGTGAAGTTACTAGCTGCTACATTCTCAGACTATGCCCTTGTTTGGTGGAAGAAAAATCAAAGAGAGATGAAGAAAGAAGAAGGGTGGGAGATAGATACATGGACCGAGATGAGAAGGGTTATGCGAAAGAGGTATGTTCCAACTAGCTACAGTAGAACCATGCGACATAAACTCCAGAGGTTATCCCAGGGAAGTTTGATTGTTGAAGAGAACTACAAGGAGATGGAGATGGAGATGGCACTATTGAGGGCCAACATTGAAGAGGACATCAAAGCAGTGCATGATGGCTTCACCAACAAGATTTCTTTCCAACACCATGACCATAAAATTATTCTTAAACCTCTAACCCTTAGAGAGGTGTGTGATGACCAAATCAGAAGGAGAGAAAAGAGAGAACAAGAGAGAGACAATAGTGAGGCACCACAGAGGAATATAAAAAGGAAGAGTGATACACTTGAGAGATGGAGTGATACACAAGAGAGAGAGAGTGATAATTCTAATCAGTTAACTATTTATGTTTCTCCTAGTGTTCAACCTTTATTGTAGGAATTTAAAGATGTCTTTCCCAAGGAGATTCCTCTTGGTCTGCCACCTTCAAGAAACATAGAACATCAAGTTGATTTCCTTCTAGAAGCTTCATTGCCTAATAGGCCAACTTACAACAGCAAGCCCTAAGAGACTCAACATAAGGATGCACAAGCCAAAGTTGAGTATATGAAAAGATTGTATGACCAAGTGAAGGTGCAAATTGCAAAGAAGAATGAAAGCTATGCCAAGCAAGCCAACAAGAAAAGGATAAGTGGTACTTGAACCCGGTGATGATCCTGGACATTTGAGGCCAAATGTTTTCCAAGAAGGAGGGAATGATGAGAATCCTGAAACTGGCCAAATGCAGGCTAAAGGCCCAAGTGGAGAAGGGCGAAGGTCCAAGTGGAGAAGGACAAAGCCCCTGAGTGGAGAAGGATGAAGGCCCAAGTGGAGAAAGATGAAGGCTCAGAGGCAGAGGCACTACCAAGACTATTAATTGTTGTTGAAGGCCCAAACTAATTTGAATGCCCAAGTTAAATATGTTTTTTAGTTATAATTTTTATTTATTGTAATTTTGGCACAAACTGTTTAGAAGGCCCATGTCTATTTTTATCTTTTTGTTCAGATACACTATAAGTATTGGTTTTTGTTTTCAATAAGAAAACTTTTGGCCTTTGATAAAATTTTGGTGAGAGTTTCTCTCTAGGTTCCTTGTTGAACCAATCTCAAACTTATCAAGGTAATCCTTGTGGCGTCTATCCTGACTTATCTTCCTTCATTGGAAGTGGCGTCATCCAAAACTCCGTAGCCTGTATCAAACGATCCACTCCTAGTCAAGTTCACATCACTTTCCTTCCTTTGTGTTCAGATTTCCCTTACATTAAGAGACTCACAATCTCTTAAGCCTTTGAACAGAAAGAAGATGAAGAGTAAATGATCTCTCTAGAAAGAGATAGATATTACAGTTGAGGCTCTCAAATCCTTATGAAAATCACAAGTGTTTGGCCAAGGAATATTGAATGATAAAAGATTTTTGTTTGAGAGGATTATGTCTTTTGTGAAGAGGGAAAAACTCTCTAGAAAATTTGTGCCCAAATCACCTATTTATAGGCCTTTGATGGCCATTCAAAAATCCAATGAAAAGATGTGACTATTGGCAGATTTTCTGAAAACTTCTCATTGGTAATCGATGGCCAACATTTTTTAAAATGGTTTTTCAAAGGTGTAATCGATTACCATCTTGGTGTAATCGATTACACAGTTATCTTTCTTGAAAAGTTGTGACTCTTCATTTAAATTTTGAATTTTCAGCATTCAGAGCCACTCGTAGTTGATTACATGTTTTGTGTAATCGATTACAAGGTTTTTCAAAATATTTTTGAACGTTATAAGCACTGGTAATCGATTACAAATTCATGGTAATCGATTACACCTTTGAAAAACCATTTTCAGAAATGTTGGGCTTCTGGTAATCGATTACAGCTTTCTGGTAATCGATTACCAGAGAGTAACAAGCTTGGAAAAATTTAAGATAAAAACTCTCTTGGCCAATCATATGTGCTTTTCAAAATCTTTTCTAATAGTCTATCTTAAAACCTATCTTAATTCTTTTCTTGAGACCTTTGCCTTTGTATGAAATCTTGCTTTCTTCATTCTTGAATGATCTTTATAATTCCTTAGCATTATCAAAATAATTCTTGAAGTTTTGCTTCTACAGCCACATCTATGCTTCCCTCCTGAAGGTTGGCGAGGCTTTTGTGTAGGTTACACCTCTCCAAATTTGCCTTAAACTCATCGAATTCAGTATGATAAATCTTTACATTCCTTTTCGGAAGGATCCTCCGGTCGAGAATGTTATCTGTATATCCGTTCCAGGCTTCCAAGGATTGGAATCTCCTGGTATCATACTGAGCTTGAGGCCTGGAAGCAGTGCTTTTCCTTTTCCTAGATGTCATCTATAAAAAGAACCCAAATTTCACATTAGACCAAAATTTATTCAAGTTCAAAAACATAAAATAAAAGCTGAAATTAACTATGTGCGCTTAGCGGGATACTACTCGCTGAGTGCGCCCTCAAAAATATAACACTACGGCTTAGTGCAACAAGGGCACGCTTAGCCAATTATGACTGAAAATTTGTTTCTGCACAATTGGCTTAGCAAGGTAGGAACTCGCTTAGCCAAGAGCAAGTTATTTCACACAATGGCTTAGCACAACAGGGTCATGCTTAGCCGAGTAAAGGCCGCACTGAATAGCGCTTAGCCAATAGTAGTGGCGCATAGCGCACCCAAAACTTCACAAAATTTTGACTAAGTTAAGTGGCTCAGTGCATCAGACGCGCTTAGCCCAATGATTGCCGCAACGAATTACGCTTAGCTTGAATATCCTTGGCTTAGCACACATCAACTGATCAGAAAATGCTCTAAGTTACTTGGGCTTAGTGAGACAACACTCGCTTAGCCTCAAGGTTTGTCTCTTTCAAGGCTCTGGTGACTTCGCGCACACTGCTGTCGCTTAGCCATGTTCATACTAGATGATGAATATTCATCTGAAAAAGATGAACTCGCTTAGTGCATGATAGCTGGCTTAGCGAGTTCGTCTGGAAATGCATACATTCAAGCACTTTGGATGAACTCGCTTAGCACAGCAGACGCGCTTAGCGAGTTCATCACGTTTTCCAAAAAAAACACAGAAAACAAACTTCATTTTCTTCTTTTCTTATGCCTTTAAAAGGCACCTATCAAACATGCAAAATCATCACATTTACATACATAGTACAATCCCTAACAAAGTCCTAATTTTTACCTAATATACTTACAATCTAACCTAAAGAAAATCAAAGTCTCTAACCTAAGGTTTTCTGTCCTAAGGTTCAACAAAAGCAAACACAGAGGTAAAGTTAAGGAGCTTACTTGATTCAGAGATGTTCGTTGATGAATGGAAAAGAATTGCGCTAAAGGATGCTTGAAAATGCAAGAAAGATTTTGTAGGTAGAGGGAGAGTGAAGGAGGAGGTTTCAGATTTTTGGAAGTTACACTCACTTAAGCCAAAATCGGCGCATTCGCTTACCGAGCTAGCATGCTAAGTGAATGTGCGAGACATTTGGTTTCTCAACACGCTCGCTTAGCGGGCCGTTTCGCTGAGCCCAAGCCTAAATTTTGAAATTCAAATTTAATTTTTATTTTTTGGTTGGGCTTAGCGCACAGCGCGACGCTCAGCAAGCTGTGCAGATGAAAATTCCTGCAACTTTCACTCAGTCGGGCTCAGGGCCGGCTTAGTGAATTAAATGCATTCTATAGTACAAGGGTCTTTGGCTTAGCGAGTAGTTACTCGCTTAGCCAAATACAGGCCGCAACCATATTAGGCTTAGCACGGATAAGCTGCGCTTAGCTCAATGAAACCAAGATTTAGCTGCATCAATTTGGGCTTAGCGTAGTGACTACTGGCTTATCCCAACTTAAGTCAAACTGATTGGGCTTAGCTCAATGATGGTCCGCTTAGCACGCCTAGCCAGCTATAGATGCAGGGGTTGAATCGCTCAGCACGGCCTACAGCTCACTTAGCGCATGAAAACAATGCACTCAGCCTGAGCAATTTGGCTTAGCAAGAGGACTGTTATTTAGAAGAAAAACCCCTATATCTATTATTCAAACAAGCTGATATACCCATGTCTAATGATTATGAAGTAAGTTCTAACTTATACTGATGCAATCCTACCCCGCAAGGGCATTGGTTAGAAGACTCCAAGTAGATTGGGCTAGAGATCCAAGGAAAGGCCCTAGGGTTCTCATGAGCCTTAGGGTAGATTTCGAGCCCATGGGCTAAGTATGAGCCCGCTTATCTTTGTAAATATTAGAATAGGTTTTTCCTTCGTCAAGGCCTTGTATTTTGGCCATTCTAGTAGTATAGGGTTTTAGCCTTGTATTTCGGGGCATTTTGAGTTGTCTTTGTAATAAGGACTTTTTTTTATTTTCATGTTTTTTGTCATGGGGGTGAGCTTAGCTATTATAGGGGGTGTGTAGCTAAGCTCTAGCTTCTCATCTCAAGGAGGTGAGCTTAGCTATTAGAGAGGTATGTGTAGCTAAGCTCTAGCTTCTTTACGAATCTTCTTAAGGAAGCTTCTCAAGGAGGTGAGCTTAGTTATGAGAGGGGTGTGTGTAGCTAAGCTCTAGCTTCTCAAGGAAGTTTTCTCAAAGAAGCTTCTCAAGGAAGTTTTCTCAAGAAAGCTTCTCAAGGAAGCTACCTAGTCTATAAATAGAAGCATGTGTAACACTTGTTGTAACTTTGATGAATGAGAGTCTTGTGAGACACAACTCAAAGTTCAACTTCTCTCCCTTTTTTTCTTCCTTCAATTTCGTGCTCCCCCCTCTCTCTTTCTCTCCCTCTTTCTTTTCCTCCATTGAAGCATCCTTCCAAGCTTCTTATCCAAGGCTCATCTTGGTGGTGAAGCTCCTTCTTCCATGGCTTATTCCCTAGTGGATGGCGCCTCCTCTCCCCTCTTCTCCTTTGTCTTCCGCTGCATCTCCATGGTGGAAAACCACCATTAAAGGACCTCATTGAAGCTCAAAGATCCAGCCTCCATAGAAGCTCCACAAGCAAGCTTCCATCATATACCATGCAAGAAAAACAAAATGACATAATTAAAACTGAGTTGCCTCCCAGAAAGCGCTTCTTTAATGTCATTAGCTTGACGCTTTTACCTCAATGGGTGATATCCATTTTGTCCTTTAACTTCAGGACCTCCTTACCACCCTCCATCACTTGCAAGCAGACATTTTGATATGACATAGGCTTGTCTTCTTCAAATAGATCAAAATTGATCTTCTGATCTTCAAAACCCATTTCCAATGTCTTTCTTCCCATGTCAACTACACAGCTTGCAGTTAACATAAAGGGCTGCCCCAAAATGATGGGAACCTCATGGTCTTCCTCCACATCCATGACCACAAATTCAGCTGGAAAGACCATCTGCTTAACTCTAATCAGAACGTCTTCAATTACCTCGTAAGGCCTTGTGATGGATCGATCAGCAAGCTGTAAAGTCATTCTGGTGGGCATGATTTCCAACTCTCCTAACCTTCTGCACATGGAGAGTGGCATTAAGTTGATACTGGCTCCCAAGTCAATGAGAGCCTTTCCCACTGTGACTTCACCTATTGAACAAGGAATAGTCACACTTCCAGGGTCCTTGTGTTTTGGTGGAAGGATCTTCTGTATCACAACATTGTAGTTGCCTTCCACAATGATATTCTCCTGGCGAATGTATGTGTGCTTTCTTGTCAACATATCTTTCAAAAACTTCGAGTAGAGTGGCATCTGCTGCAAAGCTTTTCCAAAAGGCATAGTTATTTCCAGTTTCCTGAAAATGTCTAGGAATCTCGCCAGATGGCAGTCCTTATCTTTCTTGGAAGGTACCATGGGATATGGCACTTCCATACCCTTATCTGAAGCTTTTTATTTCCTTTTTTCTCTTTCTTTTTTCACTCCTACTCTTTTCTTTATCTTTATTTTTTTCAAATTTTTCTTTTTCTTCTTTTTCTTTGTCTTTTCTTACCTCTATTTCTTTTTCTTGGTCTTTTATTTCTTTCTCTTCGACCATTATTTGTTTTTCCCTCCTCTGACTCATTGCATATGTTACCTCATTCTTCTTTTTAACAGTAGTGTCCTTAAAAGCAACAACATCCTCATCCTCAGCTGCCACAAGCTTCCTGCATCTTGTTACAACAGCTTTACACTCTTCTTTGGGATTCTTCTCAGTATTTGCCCCAAAGCTGTTGGATGACTTCTCAGCTAACAGCTTGGCCAGTTGACCCACCTAAATCTCAAGGTTTTTCAAGGCTGACTCAGTACTCTTATGGTTGGACATGGTCACTTGCATGAATTGAGCCAGGGTTTCTTCCAGTTTGGTAGTCCTCTAGAAAATATTAGGCCCTTGTTGAGGCGGCCTGTTGGAAGGTCCACCCTGGTCCTTATTGAATTGATTTCCAGGGTGTGATCTCCATTGCCCTTGCTGATTGTAGGGACCTTGCTGGAATCCTGAAAATCCTCCTTGATTGTATCCTTGTCTCTGTTGATTTCCCATGTAACTAACTTCCCGCGTTTGTTCTTCAAAAGGAATACAATGGTCGGATTCATGAGCACCACCACAAATGGTATAACCTGTAACCTGCAAAATAGAAGACTGTGAAGGTTGACCAGTAGACAATTTAGTTGGCAACTTACCAATTGTTTCTGTTAAGATCTCAAGTTGCTAAGAAAGCAACTTATTTTGTGCCAACACAGGGTCTTGTGAAGATAACTCCAATAAGCTCTTCTTGGTGGGTTGATACACTCTATCATGTAGAATAGCATGATCACTAGCAGACATATTCTCAATCAGTTTAGTTTCCTCTTCGGGGGTTTTCAGTTTTATCTTCCCTCCTACTGAAGCATCTAACAACTACTTGGTTTGTGGTCTCAGCCCATCTATAAACATGTTCAATTGAATTGGCCCAGAGAATTCATGTGTGGGAGTCTTTCTCAACAAACCCCGAAACCTCTCCAATGCTTCACTCAAGGATTCATCAGGGAACTGGTGAAATGATGAAATAGCAGCTTTCCTTTCTATAGTCTTTGACTCGGGGAAGTATTTCTTCAGAAATTTCTCAAAAACTTCCTCCCACGTCTTTAGACTGTTACCTTTGAATGAATGGAGCCACGTCATGGCTTCTCCTGCCAAAGAAAATGAAAATAAGCTAAGTCTGATGGCATCGTCTGGTACTCCAACAATCTTCACAGTGTTACAGATTTCTATGTACATGCCAAATGTTCATAGGGGTCCTCATTTGGTAATGCATGAAATAAGTTCCCCTGTATCAAATGAATCAAAGAATGAGGATAGTTTATGTTGTGAGCTTGGACTTCAGGTCGCGCAATACTTGTAAAGAATTACGGCACTAAGCTACTTGAATAATCCTCAAGGGTAACCCTTTGCTGGTGTTCATCAGCCATGACAAAGGCTTCTGGTAAGTATATAGTTGATTCCCTTGATGATAGTGAATCAGATGATGTAGAGTTAGAAGATTGAGCTTCTTCTTCTAGAATGGAAGCTACTGTCCTATCTTGCAACAACTTCCTTCTCCTCTCAGCTTTGTTCCTTCTTAAGGTGGCTTCAATTTCCAAGTCCAGAGGAACTAGGTTGCCTGTGAGAGATCTTTGCATACAAAATACTGACAGCAATAGCGGTTATCCAATTCAAGAAGAAAAAAATATGAATCAAAAGCAAATATTCACAAATAATCAAAAAATAATAAATAGACACTTAAAGAATTGAACTAAAATTTCCAAATAGAAAGAAGTTCCCCGACAATTGTTAGTCGGTGAAAATGACTAACTTTTGTGTATAAAACTTGTATAAATTGTATCAAACTCTCCCAATTTATGGTTATTTTGTAAGGTTATAAGTATTTTCTGTTAAGTATAGGTAATAAATGCTTAGTATTTTCATTTTGTGTGTTTAATAATCATTTTCTCTCAATTTCAGGTTAATTAGACAAGCTTTGGAAAGTGTTGTTTTTCACCTTCTCGCTAAGCCAATATGCAGGCTTAGCGAGCATCCGCTAAGCGCGAGGAAGAATCCAGAAGAAGATGAGCTGTACAGATTCGCTAAGTGCACCGCTTCATCTCTCTAAGCACACCGCTTCAGTTCATCCACTAAGCGAGAAAGGCACACTAAGCTAAAAATCACTAACATGTGCTAAGCGGTCTATACATGCGCTAAGCACACAAGCACGAACAAGGCCACCTATTTAAGCCTAAAATCAGATTTTGTGAAGGGAGTTTGGACTAGGATTCAGAGCTTTGCAAGTCTAGGGTTTCTAGAGAGAGAAAGGTCCAAGTTCTAGAGAGTTTTGAGAGATTTTGCTGTGTGAAGATCTGCAGAGACCAGAGCTCGAAGCAGGAGCCGGTTTGAGAGCTTGAGATGAGTTCATTAGTGATTATGATATCCTAGAGGTGAAGGAGACATCCTCACCACTTTTATTTTTGCTATCTTTCATCTTGTTATTCTCTTTGTTGTTAAGAAGGCTTCCTGGTATGGAAAGCTAAATCCTCTGTTGGATCTTCCCTATAAGTACCTGATGTAAATATATTTCTATCTATTTAATGATGTTTTGTGTGTTCTCTATGCTATCTGCTTTTCATTCCAGTATGCCTTTACCTTGATCACGTAGATGCATGCTTTGTTAGGGTCATTCAATAGTGGAAACTGGTCTGACTCTAAAGTCCTCGATAGTGCAGGGCTGAGTTGTCATGCTTTCACGAGGAATCGGGGTGCGATAAGTTAGTTGAGTATGTGTGTCTTAATGCGATCCTGGTTGAGTTTAGTCTTACAAGAGGAATCTGCAGACGAGGCTTGATCAGGATTAGGCTAAACTATCATGAGGAATTGGGGTTTAGTATCTCAGGAGACACCATAAGAGCACATAAGCATTGTTAGATAGAGAATATCTCTTTGGCATCAGGCACCGATTAGGAAGACCAACGTGTTCTCTACTTGTTTTTACACATCATTTCTTTTTACACTTGTTCATATTCACACTTATTTTTACACAATAGACGCCTATTTGCTGAGATAGTTTACCAAATAACACAAGTTCCCAGAGTGTTCGATACTCAGTTTTTACCATTTTATACTACTTGTGCAATCTGATGCACTTGCCGGAAGTCGAACAGCAACGGTGCCAAAAACTTGTTTGATGACCGGCAAGTGCACCGGATCACGCAAGTAGTATAAAACGGTAAGAACCGAGTATCGAACTCTTAGGGAACTTGTTTTACTTGGTAAAGTTGTGGTTCAGTAAATAATTGCCTTTGGATGAAAGTTTGGTGCATGGTATGGACAGGTATGTAAACTAAACTATTCAATAGTAAATCACGTGAGTATTGGTGGGTGAAGACAACTAAAGAACGTGTTGGTCTTCCTACCGGATGACTGATGTTATTAAAGATGTTCTCTACCTAACAATGTTTTTGTGTTGTATGATGTCTCCTGGACTACTAAACCCTGATGTCTCGTGCATGTTTAGCCTAATTCTAGCCAAGCGTCATCCTCAGATCCCTCTTGTTGGACTAAACTTGACTAGAATTGCATTAAGACATACATACCAACAACTAGGTTACCGTACCCCGATCCCTCGTGAAAATACGATAAACTAGCCCCGTCCTATCAAGTTCGAAGGATCAAACAATTTCCCAATGTTGAATAACCCTAACTAAGCATGCATCTACGTGATCAAGGCAAAAGCATACTAAAATGAGGTACTGATAGCACAGAGAACACATGCAACATCATTAGATAGATATAAGAGTATTTACATCAAGTACCCCGTAGAAAGAACCAACTGAGGATTTAGCTCTCCATAGCAAGAAGGCTTCTTTTACAACAAAGAGAAGATAAAGTGAAAGATTGAAGAATTACAGGTATTGGGGATGTCTCCTCCACCTCTAGAAACCTCACAATCACTCAAAATCTCATCCAATGCTTTGCAAGATAGCTTCCTCTTCAAGCTCAACTCTCTCCAATCTCTCCACAGCCGTAACTCTCAAAAAAACTCAACATCCCTCTCAATTTTGAGATTCAACTTTAAATAGGCAATTCTGTTGAGAGGCGCGCGCTTAGCAGGAGATAGGCTCGCTTAACGCGTCTAAGTGACTTCTGGATTAGTGTCAGTCATGCTCGCTCAGCCTGGAGGTTCAAGCAGTGCACTTAGCTAATTGATTCTCGTTGAGCGCATCATGACAACTCATCTGCTTCCAAGATCTTCTACGCGCTTAGCCATGAACTGTTGCGCTTAGCGAATGGCTCGCTAAGCCAGAGAATTGGCTTAGCGAGCAGCTCAAAATCAGCACTTCCACCAAACTTGCCTAATTAGCCTGAAATTGAGAAGGAATGATCATTAAATACACAAAATGGGGATACTTAGTACTTATTACCTATATTTAACAAAAATTAATTACAACACTACAAAATGACCATAAATGGGAGGAGTTATATACAATTTACACAAGTTTCTTACATAAAAGTTAGTCATATTATCCGACTAACAGTTGGCCAGAGTTTCCGCCTTCTCCTCCATGTGCTTCCTTGGTATCCATGCCACTCCATTCTTATTTTGCTTCACTCGGTCTAGCTCTTGTTCCGAGATCTTGACCACTTTAGCTATTCTTGCCATGGAAGGATAGAATCTGGAAAAAAGGTATGGCTTCCTCCCCCCTAGCGGGCATCCTAAGATCCCTTCGAACTCCTCTATGGTTGGTGCTAACTAAAAGTCCCCAAAGGTGAAGCATCTAAGTGATTGGTCATAGTATTGAGTGAGAGATGCGATGGCTTCAACGGACACTTCTATCATTGCCAGATCCCATATCTTCCCATGTACCTTGCTGAAGGCTTGACCTTGAACTTGATCCATCCGCTGCCCTAGTTTTTGCAAGCTAGCTAGCTCTAGATTCTTGACTTTGACATGATAGAGGGAGATATGATGAATGCATCAAGGCATGGTTATGCTATGCATGACAAACATATTTATCAAACGATGCAAAATGCCCAAAAGACCATCTTTTCTAATCCACAATGCATTGGGCATCATGGTTTGTTTGCAGTTATTATCATGGTACCCAATGCATGCAACTAAGAAAGCGGTGCAGACTTTCATGCTTCTTTGTGACTTTGACGACAAAAAAGAATGCAAGGCATGTGTCACGACACGGCGGAAGTATGCATGAGTGAACATAATGACTAATGGCAACAGAAGGTATATGGTTGGTAGCACAAAGAAACATGCTAGACGAATGAGCATGATAACATAATGACTTAATTCCAAATGCCGCATGTGAACATAATAAAAATGGTAAACACGGGAATGATGTATACTATTACGACGTACAAAGATATGCATGACAAGATCAAGGAAGCAAGACATGGTGAGTTTGTTATGTGTCCCTAAATTAGGATCCTAATGGTGGGGATCAAAAGTTCGCTATCCGGTGATAACCCCCAAGGGTAGTTGTATGTAACTTTCAAGGTTTCTAGAGATATCATCCTCTTTGATAACAACATTGTGGCGGTAAGGACTACCAGCGACAATGCATCATCAAAAGAGGAAAACTCTAGATAAGGCTTTACTATCATCAAGTGAGTCAGAGACCCAACATAACCACAGATTGACCTCCACTTCCTATGTCTCACACAGACCTGGGTATAGGGCCTAATACCTCAATGTGTGTGCAAAGGTGTAGGTGTCATGTGTGCATAGAACAAACAAATATTTCTAACTACGAACGTAATAGATAGATAGACACACAAAAAACACAGTAACACAATAAGAGGTTATATACAAATATGGAGAAAAAATATAAAATAGAAAAGGGAACCTTAAGACAAAGAAACAGTCACGATAAAATTGCACACTGACTGAATGGCCTAACTCTCTAACAAAAGTTCCCAGTGGAGTCGCCATCTGTCGCAACCAATCCTTTGGCGAGAGTGCGGGCAAAAAGCCAAAGGAGCGTCTTCCAAAAACGAAAACGAGTGGTAGTCGCCACCAACGTTTATTCAAGGAAAACGTTAGAAAGACAAAAAAGAAGGTCTGTGAATTTTGAAAATAAGGATTCGAGGGTTGTTTACGCATGGGGAGTTGTTTATGGCGCTAATGATCGGTTAAGATTAAACTTTACAAAAGAAAAGAGATTACCAATGATAGAAGGAGGAGATGAATATGCATAAAACAACAAAGGGTGACCCCTAAGGGTGCATAGATAACATTCAAATCTTAAAAAAAAAAAAAAAAAAACTAACCGAGAGTGACTTAGTGTGAAAGAATACTCGGGTTTTCAATCTTAAAGGAAGTTTTTTGTTTGTAAAGTCAAGAGTAGCTTAGAGAATACTAGGTGTAACCAAAAGTGGAAGTGAAGAATATTTGTTTTTGTAATAATTTATTTTGTAAGTCAAACCCTCCCCAAGTTGAAGGAAAATTGGGTGTAGCTCAGTTTGAGTAAACCAGTATAAAAACAAGTGTTCTTGCTTTTCATTTTGTTCACCCCTCACGCTTTTAGTGGACAAAATTTTTTAAACTTTTTTATAAAACTATGCCTTTGTGAAAATGTTTTCTACATAAGAAAGGTCTTACAATTTATACATGCGCTTGCGCTTGTACACACACACAAACACACACACACACACTCACTCACACTATTCAACCACTTCTAGCTTTTTTTCCCCCTTTTTTTAATTAGCAATAGGAAGAATATGGCTCTAAAACCACTAGTTCAATAAGTATTATAAAGGCCTCCACCTATTATGCTAGTGATTTGGTCTATACAATTATACAACAAATGATTATTTGAAGACAAAGGAAGATTCATAGGGGACAAAAGATATTACTTATATAGCTAGTGGTGACATAGGCAAGGGGAATAATGACATTGTGAATGCTAACTGTAACTCTCATGGGGCTAATAAGAAAAATGCTAAATGTTAATTTTGGTTCGTTATGTTTTAGTGTTTTTATCATTTTGGTCCATTAAGTTTTAAGTCTCATTTTGGTCCTTTATGTTTTTGAAAGTTTCATTTTGATTGTTTCTTTTGTGTTCTATTAACAATTAATGTTTTGCTAACTTTTAAATTTTGAAATAATTAATGTGTCAAAACCATTTTTATGTGTCAAAACCACATTTTGGTTGCAACAAAAGTCTTAAGCCAAAATAGAAGCGCAAACTTTAGCCACACCACATCACCACCATCTTTCACTCCCACTCTTTATTCCCCTCTACTAGGGAATCCCAAATCATGTGATCATTGTGTAACTCATGCACATCCTTTGTCTACAATGACTGTGTGGTGGGAGAGACTATGTGGGAGAACTAAGGCAACACCATTTCAGATTTGGTTGCCTATGCCATCATGCTGCCTTTCAGATATTGTTTCCTTTGTTGTTCTGTTGCGTTTCAAATATGGTTTCAGATCTCAAGCAAGAGGGTGATGGAAGTGGGTTTCAGATTTGGTCCTTACAAAACAAATAGTGGCGGTTTTTAGCTGCCACTATTAATAATTTAAATTAATTGTTTCAAAATTTAAAAGTTAATGAAACACTAACAATTTTAATGGAAAACTAAAGAAAGAAGCAAGATGAAATGTTCAAAAACATAAAGGACCAAAGTTAGACTTTTAAAACTTAATGGACCAAAATAAAAAAAACACTAAAACATAAAGAATCAAATGTGACATTTAGCTTAAGAAAAATAACAATATTGGTGGGAGGGAAGATCTATATAGGGATTAAATTATTGTTACAAAAGGAAGACAACCACAAAAAGTCAAAAATAATAATGGTAAGGAAGAAATAATAGGAAACAATTGGGTGGAAATAAATTTCATATCTTAAATGTTTTTGAAGAGGTCTAGTGATTTAAGGGTAGTGGAAATAAAAATATTAATGGGAGCAATGATCTATATAGGGATTTGACTATTATTACAAAAGGAAAACAACCCAAAAAAAATAAAATAAAAAATGTAAAGGTATCGATATTAAAGTCTATGTGTGGAAGCATAATAAGAAACAATCAAGTGAAAATAAATTTCAAATCTTAAATGCTAGAGGAGAGCGAGAAAACATTATACGATTATTTGATTTAAATGCAAACAAGTTTGTTGTCACAAAATATTTGGTGCATGTCATGTTTGGTCAAAGACAAAAAGAAAACCTCACAAGGATTCAAGAATAGTGCAAAAGATTCCACCTGTGGAAATAGGAGAAATAACAAAAAGATACACCCTACACAAATGGCAACACGTAGGCTAAGGTCATGATAATATTACACATGCTAATAGTAATTCTCATGGGGATAATAACGAAAACAACACTATTATGGGAAAAGACATACAATCATATGATTTAAATGCATACAATGTGTTTGTTACAAGATATTGGGTGCATTCATTCATTGGAAAAAAACAAAAAATGAAAACTTCACAAATATCTAAGAATAGTGCAAAATATTCCACTAATAGAAAGTGGAAATGACCTACAATCATCTAATTTAAATACATACAAGGTGGTCATTACAAAATAATAAGTGCATGTCATGTGTGGAAAAAGACAAAAACGAAAACCTCACAATGGTTTAAGAATAGTGCAAAAGATTCCACCTATATATGTATCTGGGGTAAATAACAGAAAGATGCCCCTTATTCAAATGGCAACGACGTAAGACAAGGGCATGATAATATTCCATATGATAATTGTAACTTTCATAGGGATGGTATAGAGATCGGAATAATTTTACAAAAGGAAAATGACCACAAAAATTGAAACAATTGAAAGGTACTAATATTATAGGGGCTAATTGTTGAGTCCAAAACCCTTGATGTTTTAATTATGACAAACCTTATGAAAACATTTCATAAGCCTTATGAGTTTATGCCTATTGATGAGTTTGCTTAAGTGCGTTTAGAATAGACAATTTTTGTAAATAACAACAATTGAAGTAAACTCAGGGATGTCATGAATCACTCATAAAGGATGATAAACTTGAAAGCACAAAAGAAGACTTAAAGTGTCCTTGGTTGTGTATTGTAATGAAGAAGTCAACATGCTCACTAGATGAAGAGAAAAAAATCAAGCCATAAAAAATAATCAACAACTAAAGGACAAGAAGAATGTTTCAGACATGAAGATCTAAACAATGAACATGACATGAAGAACAACATTGTTACAACACACTCAGAATGGAATTTCATCAACAGGATGAGTTCATTTTGGAAAATGTATCTAGAGTTACAAAAATGCAATTGATCTATTCTTGGTGGCTATGGAAATCTTGAATAAATCTCTTCAAGTTTCATGAAAAAGTTGATGTAGCTCCATGTGGAGCTTGCAGGCCTTGGATCTTGTTCATCAATGAAGTCCTTTGCTTCTTGAATATCAATGGCAGCGGAATAGAGAAGACAGAAAGATGATTGGAGATGCCACTTCAAGGAGAAGATGATTCAAGAACAAGCTCACCACCATAGAAAGCCATGGATAAGAGCTTGAAGGTATGAGAAGATGAGTGGAGGGAGAAGGAAAGAAGGAGCACGAATGCCCTTTAGTGAATTTCTATTCAAATTTCACTTGAATTTGAAATTGAATTTTTGGAACCAAATTTTGAAGCCAAAATTTCATTAATTATGATTAGTGAATTTTATCTATGGTTCAGCCCACTAATCCAAGACCAATTCCAAGATTCTCCACTAATTATGCTTAGGTGTCATTAAGCATGTAAAGCATGAATGACATGCACAAAGTGTGACTATATGATGTGGCAATAGGGTGTAGCAAGAAAATGCTCACCTCCCCCCCTCTAAAATTTAATTGGATTGGGATTCTCCCAATTCAATTAAATTTATTTCTCAACACACACATCAAATATTCACTTAATGCATGTAAAATTACAAAACTACCCCTAATACAAAAACTAGTCTTGGTGCCCTAAAATACAAGGGCTGAAAAATCCTACATTTCTAGGATACCCTACCTACATTATGGAGCCCTAAATAAAAGGCCCAAAAATAATGAAATTCTAATCTAATATGTACAAATATAATTGGGCTCATACTTAGCCCATGAACCCAAAATCTACCCTAAGGCTCATGAGAATCCTAGGGCCTTCTCTTGCATCTTTGGTCCAATCTTCTTGGAGTCTTCTATCCAATGCCCTTAGGGTGTAGGATTGAATCAAAAGTCAAGGTGTGATACAACCTAGATCATGGACAAAATTGAACCTAAAGTTGAAGACGCTAAAATACAAAAACTACCCCTAATACAAAAACTAGTCTAGGTGCCCTAAAATACAAGGGCTGAAAAATCCTATATTTCTAGGGTACCCTACCTACATTATGGAGCCCTAAATACAAGGCCCAAAAATAATGAAACCTTAATCTAATATTTACAAAGATAAGTGGGCTCGTACTTAGCCCATGGGCCCGAAATCTACCCTAAGGCTCATAAGAACCCTAGGGCCTTCTCTTGCATCTCTGGCCCAATCTACTTGGAGTTTTCTATCCAATGCCCTTGCGGGGTAGGATTGCATCATTCCCTCCCCCTTGAAAAGGATTTGACCTCAAATCCCGAGGTTCTTGAAACTCTGGGCTTTTTTCCTCAACACCTGTAAAAAGAACAAAAACATATGTATTATTGGTGTTTAGTATGTTGAAGTAAGGTAAGGTCTGAAAACTCATTTCCTGGGCATCTTCCCATGAAGGAACATGGTTCCTCACCAACTCAATGAGTGGTGCTACAAGAATAGACAAATATGGGGCAAACCTTTTGTAAAAGTTTGTTAAGTCTTGGAAGCCCCAAATTTATCTTACACTTGGTGGAGCGAGCCACTCAGGAATGACCTTTATTCTCTTAGGGTTCATGGGAACCCCTTGATCACAATTTAAAAAATTAAGAAAAGTAAAGCAATAGAACATACCTTTTTCTGTATTTTCATGTTGATTATTCCTACCAAAAAGTATGACAAACCTAAGGTGTCCCATATGAGTGCCTAAGTTTGTATTGAAACTAAAAATAAGAACAAACCTACCTAATGAGTCCCTATGTACACAAATCATGAAGATGTTGGGTGCACGAGTGATTTTACAAAAGAGTGTTGCACCACCCAAAGCATTCATCACACCACCTATTTTAGGGATTTGGTGCCTAATAATACCTATTTTGGGCACCAACAAAGCACAAGGATTTAATCTCTTGCGAACCAAACCCTCATCCAACAACTCCTTTACTTGAGGAATAAACTCAAGCCTAAGAGATGTGGCAATGCTAACAAGTGTCTTTTTACAAAGGAGAAAATGTGGAGGTTGTCTAAGAAGGGAAATTTCTTTAATATTTGTCTTTATTTCAAAATGTCTTTCCTTCTTAGCTAACCTCTTGGAGGAGACATTTACCTCCTTACACTCCTCCTTAACCATTAAAGGTTGTCCTTTTTCTTGGGGGTAGATCTCTTCACTAGATTCTTCCCCTTTTGCTTCTTCACTTTTACTAGAGGAAGGTGAAGTAGTAGCCTCATCTTGGCTACTATAAATGTCTTGGCCCCTCATAATCATGGTTTTCTTGGTGGGGCATTGAGAAGTAATGTGTCCTCTTCCAAGACATTTAAAGCACTTCATGGAGCTAGTCTTCTCTTGCATACTAGCCTTAAGGGGTTGCTTTTCTATTGTCTTCCCCTTATCATCTTTGGGCTTAGAAGGTCCCACCCCTAAGATTCCTTGACCTTGGTCTTTCTTTGGATAAGAGTGAGAGCCATAAGATTTTGAAGTAGACTTCCTTTTAAGTTGTTGCTCTACCCTTATTTCCCAATCTAAATTAGCCTCTACATTGTCCTTCCCATGGAAGTATGGGAGTTTAATGTTAACCTCTTGAGGCTTTCTTTCATTTTCTCTCCTATGGGAGTGAGGTCTAAGATGTGACCTATGCCTTCCTTCATAATAGTCACGAAGTTCTTCACTTAGGCTCTTGCAAGAGTTATGACTACTATAGGAGACATGTTTTTCTCTTTTCATTTCTTTCATTATTTTTCTTCTTTCTTCCTCTCTTATTTTCTTTCTTTCATCTTGACTTATTTCTTCCACTCTTTTTTTACCTTTTTCTTTTCTCTCTTGTTTTTCTTTCCACAACTTAAGGGATCTCAACTCATCTAATATCTTATACAAGGGGTCCTTAGGAGTAGAACCCTCACCATTAACACTAGATGAAGAATGAAGACTCATGTTGGTTCCTAAGTTATGGTTCTTTCTTGTTGGGGGTTTGAAAACAAAAGGTAAAATAAACTATGGTTGAAACTAGCCAAAATAAACACTAAAAGAGGTGTGAAAGATAAGGTAAAAACTAATTGGTAAAAGGCAAGCTATCTAGGCGGTTTGACAATGGAGGGTAAAGGAAATAAGCTATGAAAATAAGCAAGAAATTAAAGTGCAAGAAATGCAAACTAGGCGGATCCTAAGAGTGTTTGGATAACCTCATTTAAGGTTCCCAACAAAACACTCACTATCCTAAGGGGAAATTGCCTAAAATTATTACACACAAATGGAAGTAGGGTGACCTAGCGGAGGCTCCCAACTTACTTCCAATGAAAGGCCTTTTTGTTACAAAATTTGAAAGCAAAGCAAATTGCCAATTACAAAATTACAAAGAAAAAAGTCCTCAATTGTGGTGGCTATTCTCTCTTTAGTGTTTCACTCAATTTGGAGTGCTTCTTAGTCCAATAGCTCTTAAGGTGGTTGGCCCCTTGCTTCTTGACTCAAATTCTTCAAGATATGGCACCAATCCTCCTTTCCAATTCCCTATATGGCAACTCACAAGCAAGGAAACAAAGAGACAAGCAATAACCAAAGACAAAAAAAAATGAAATTAAAGCTAAACCAATAGAGTTTTAACAAGACAAATTTCCAAGGATTATTCAACGATTAAAGCAATGAAAAGCACAAAAAGCAAGCTAGGACTCAAAGAGAAACCTAGAATGGCTCTAGAGTAGAGTAGAAAAACTCTAAAATAATAAGACTCAAGAAACCTCTAGTTTTGGCACTTGTTTTCACAATAATTTTCAATTGAAATTTCAGAACTAGGATTGGTATAAAATAGGCACCAATTATAGAACAAATTTTGAGCCAAAACAACAAGCACACTTTCCTTTCACTTTTCTTTTTTTTCCTGGACACTGATTTTTCTGCCAACTTGTGAGATTTTTCTTATTTTTTCCTTTAATCCAAATCGCTTGGTTCTTTTTTTATAATTTTGTTCCAGATGTCTAGAAACTTCAGTAAAAGTTTCAGCTCAAAAAACGTAGTGACCAATTCCCAGTAATTTATACAAGTTCGTATGTTCAAGCTGCCAGCACCAGCGATTTCAGCATAGAAATCAAGAGTAGTGTTTATGTTGCTTAAGGCTTGGATAGTTACAATTTGTGTTTGCTTATGCTCAATTATCTTGAATAACACAATTAAATAGAGCTTAAGACTTATTTTGATTCACAAATCCAGCCACAACTCAGCACCACAACTCAACTTCATCATAGGCATCATGTAGGAAACTTAGAAAGCAAAAAAAAAAGTTCAAGAACAAGACTACTTCTAGGAATTGATTTAGAACATGTTATGAACTAAATAACATGCATGAATTAGACTCAAAATTCAAAAGATAGGCTAAGAATGACAAGAATACATGAACAAATGTATCTAGAATTCAATCAAAAAAATAAAAATTCAACACAAACTTAGAACATAATGTGACAATTACTATGACTAAACATGACTCTAAGACAACATGGATTAAGTGATTTACACTTAGATTTTTGTGTTTTTTTTTCTAATCAATATTTTGGAAGAAAATTTAGATCTAAGGTTCAGCACATGAATATTATGAATGAAAAATGATAGAACCTAAAATCAACACAAAAACAAGATTCAAGAGTAGATCTACAAAATTTGAACCATAGAAATGCAAGAACAAGTGTAGATCTAAGATTTAATCGGTTTATTTTTTTTTAATCTACTATAAACAGCACCAAACCACAAGACAATGGAGGATATACATGGAGAATAAGATGAAGAACAAGGAATTAAGGAGAATTCACCGAACAAAAAGATAGAGGAAGCAAAAGAACATCACCTAGATGAAGATGCTCTGATACCACATGATGCAAGCTCCATTGGAGCTTGTAGGCCTAGGATCTTCTTCATCAATGGATTCCTTTGCTTCTTGGAAGATGACTGGCAGCGGAATGGAGAAGGAAGAGGGAGAGGAGACGCCACTTCAAGGAGAAGATGAGTCTAGAAGAAGCTCACCACCATAGGAGGCCATGGATAAGAGCTTGGAGGAAGAAGGAGATGAATGAAGGGAGAGGAAGAGAAGAGCACGAAATTTTGTGCTCTAAATGAGCTTTGAAATCTGAATTTTAATATTCAAATGATCAAAGTTGAAAAAATGCACACACATGACCTCTATTTATAGCCTAAGTGTCACATAAAATTGGAGGGAAATTCAAATTTCACTTGAATTTGAAATTGAATTTGTGGAGCCAAACTTTGGAGCCAAAATTTCACTAATTATGATTAGTGAATTTTAGTTATGGTTCAGCCCACTAATCCAAGATCAATTCCAAGATTCTCCACTAAGTGTGCTTAGGTGTCTTGAGGCATGAAAAGCATGAAAGACATGCACAAAGTGTGACTATATGATGTGGCAATGGGGTGTAGTAAGCAAATGCTCACCTCCCCCTCTAAAATTTAATTGGATTGGGCTTCTACCAATTCAATTAAATTTATTTCCAACCACACACATCAAATATCCACTTAGTGCATGTGAAATTACAAAATTACCCCTAATACAAAAACTAGTCTAGGTGCCCTAAAATACAAGGGCTGAAAAATCCTATATTTCTAGGGTACCCTACCTACATTATGGAGCCCTAAATACAAGGCCCAAAAATAATGAAACCTTAATCTAATATTTACAAAGATAAGTGGGCTCGTACTTAGCCCATGGGCCCGAAATCTACCCTAAGGCTCATAAGAACCCTAGGGCCTTCTCTTGCATCTCTGGCCCAATCTACTTGGAGTTTTCTATCCAATGCCCCTGCGGGGTAGGATTGCATCAGTTGACGACTTGCATGGACATGTCACATGTTTGCCACAACCCAAATCAACACTGTTAGTGTAAAATCTGTTAGTGCTTAGCTTTACTAAGCTTTAAAAGATTGGCTAAGATTTTGTTAAAACATAAGCACTTAGACAATGAAAGAAAGCTGGAGTTGCTGCACATGATGTCCAACGTTATGTCAAAGAATAAGATCGGGCTGCACAATGCACAAGGCAAGATGAAATGTCAAATGAAGAATTGAAACTGCAGGATTCACGATGTCGGATACAATGTCCAGGACATCCTGCCCGAAAATACTGGAGTTGCTAAAAGCATTGAAGCTGCAGGATCCACGATGTCGGATACAATGTCCAGGACATCCTGCCCGAAAATACTGAAGTTGCTAAAAGCATTGAAGCTGCAGGATCCACGATGTCGGATACGATGTCCAGGACATCTGGCCCGAAAATACTGGACATATAAATCTGTTATATCTTTAACAGATTATTGTGCAGTTAGCAAGAGATAAGATGATCTATCTTTAGGAACGAATTAAAAGAAAATTAAAGTTCGAATTACAAACTAGAAGAGTTCGTTCAGGGATTAAAGATTAAAGATTAAAGATAAAAACTAAAAGATCAAACTGTATCTTTTAGATCTTTAAGTGCAGATTTTTTCAGAAGAATGATAGATCTCATCCAGCACAAGAAGTTGCAGCCAAGAAACGCACATTGCTATATAAACATGAAGGCTGCACGAGTTCTGCACCAAGTCCGGGATTGAAGAGTTATTTTGTGAGTTTTGGGACTTGAGTGTTTTGTGAGCCACCTTGATGTTATCCTAACATCAAGTGTTGGACCTGAGTGTGTAGAGTTGATCTCTAGTGTGTAGAGTTGATCTCTAGTGTGTAGGGTTGATCCCTTTTTGTTCAGAGAGCAATCTCTGGTGTGTCTTTGATTTATTTGTAAACACGGGAGTGTGATTGAGAGGGAGTGAGCGGGGTTCTCATATCTAAGAGTGGCTCTTAGGTAGAGATTGCACGGGTAGTGGTTAGGTGAGAAGGTTGTAAACAGTGGCTGTTAGACCTTGAACTAACACTATTTTAGTGGATTTCCTCCCTGGCTTGGTAGCCCCCAGATGTAGGTGAGGTTGCACCGAACTGGGTTAACAATTCTCTTGTGTTATTTACTTGTTTAATCTGTTCATACAGTCAAATACAACCTGCATGTTCTGAAGCGTGATGTCGTGACATCCTGTACGACATCTGTCCCCAGTATCAGAATTTCAATTGGTATCAGAGCAGGCACTCGAAATCACTGAGTGAGATCTAGGGAGATAAATTCTGATGAACATGGAGAAAGAAGGGGGACCAGTGAACAGACCACCTATTCTGGATGGAACCAACTATGAATACTGGAAAGCAAGGATGGTGGCCTTCCTCAAATCACTGGATAGCAGAACCTGGAAAGCTGTCATCAAAGGCTGGGAACATCCCAAGATGCTGGACACAGAAGGAAAGCCCACTGATGAATTGAAGCCAGAAGAAGACTGGACTAAAGAAGAAGACGAATTGGCACTTGGAAACTCCAAAGCTTTGAATGCTCTATTCAATGGAGTTGACAAGAATATCTTCAGACTGATCAACACATGCACAGTGGCCAAGGATGCATGGGAGATCCTGAAAACCACTCATGAAGGAACCTCCAAAGTGAAGATGTCCAGATTGCAACTATTGGCCACAAAATTCGAAAATCTGAAGATGAAGGAGGAAGAATGTATTCATGACTTCCACATGAACATTCTTGAAATTGCCAATGCTTGCACTGCCTTGGGAGAGAGGATGACAGATGAAAAGCTGGTGAGAAAGATCCTCAGATCCTTGCCTAAGAGATTTGACATGAAAGTCACTGCAATAGAGGAGGCCCAAGACATTTGCAACATGAGAGTAAATGAACTCATTGGTTCCCTTCAAACCTTTGAGCTAGGACTCTCGGATAGGGCTGAAAAGAAGAGCAAGAATCTGGCTTTCGTGTCCAATGATGAAGGAGAAGAAGATGAGTATGACCTGGATACTGATGAAGGTCTGACTAACGCAGTTGTGCTCCTTGGAAAACAGTTCAACAAAGTAATGAACAGAATGGACAGGAGGCAGAAACCACATGTCCGGAACATCCCTTTCGACATCAGGAAAGGTAGTGAATACCAGAAAAGGTCAGATGAAAAGCCCAGTCACAGCAAAGGAATTCAATGCCGTGGGTGTGAAGGCTTTGGACACATCAAAGCTGAATGTCCCACTCATCTCAAGAAGCAGAGGAAAGGACTTTCTGTAAGTCGGTCTGATGATACAGAGAGTGAACAAGAAAGTGATTCTGACAGAGATGTGAATGCACTCACTGGGAGATTTGACTCTGCTGAAGATTCAAGTGATACAGATAGTGAAATCACTTTTGATGAGCTTGCTATATCCTATAGAGAACTATGCATCAAAAGTGAGAAGATTCTTCAGCAGGAAGCACAACTGAAGAAGGTTATTGCAAATCTGGAGGCTGAAAAGGAGGCACATGAAGAGGAGATCTCTGAGCTTAAAGGAGAAGTTGGTTTTCTGAACTCTAAACTGGAAAACATGACAAAATCAATAAAGATGCTGAATAAAGGCTCAGATACGCTTGATGAGGTGCTACAGCTTGGAAAGAATGTTGGAAACCAGAGAGGACTTGGATTTAATCCTAAGTCTGCTGGCAGAACAACCATGACAGAATTTGTTCCTTCCAAAAACAACACTGGAGCCACGATGTCACAACATCGGTCTCGACATCATGGAACGCAGCAGAAAAGGAGCAAAAGAAAGAAGTGGAGGTGTCACTACTGTGGCAAGTATGGTCACATAAAGCCCTTTTGCTATCATCTACATGGCCATCCACATCATGGAACTCAAAGTAGCAGCAGTGGAAGGAAGATGATGTGGGTTCCAAAACACAAGACTGTTAGTCTTGTTGTTCATACTTCACTTAGAGCATCAGCTAAGGAAGATTGGTACCTAGATAGCGGCTGTTCCAGACACATGACAGGAGTCAAAGAATTCCTGGTGAACATTGAACCTTGCTCCACTAGCTATGTGACATTTGGAGATGGCTCTAAAGGAAAGATCACTGGAATGGGAAAGCTAGTCCATGATGGACTTCCTAGTCTGGACAAAGTACTGCTGGTGAAGGGACTGACTGCAAACTTGATCAGCATCAGTCAGCTGTGTGATGAAGGATTCAATGTAAACTTCACAAAGTCAGAATGCTTGGTGACAAATGAGAAGAGTGAAGTTCTAATGAAGGGCAGCAGATCAAAGGACAACTGTTACCTATGGACACCTCAAGAAACCAGTTACTCCTCCACATGTCTATCCTCCAAAGAAGATGAAGTCAGAATATGGCATCAAAGATTTGGACATCTGCACTTAAGAGGCATGAAGAAAATCATTGACAAAGGCGCTGTTAGAGGCATTCCCAATCTGAAAATAGAAGAAGGCAGAATCTGTGGTGAATGTCAGATTGGAAAGCAAGTCAAGATGTCCCACCAGAAGCTTCAACATCAGACCACTTCCAGGGTGCTGGAACTACTTCACATGGACTTGATGGGGCCTATGCAAGTTGAAAGCCTTGGAGGAAAGAGGTATGCCTATGTTGTTGTGGATGATTTCTCCAGATTTACCTGGGTCAACTTTATCAAAGAGAAATCAGACACCTTTGAAGTATTCAAGGAGTTGAGTCTAAGACTTCAAAGAGAAAAAGACTGTGTCATCAAGAGAATCCGGAGTGACCATGGCAGAGAGTTTGAAAACAGCAGGTTCACTGAATTCTGCACATCTGAAGGCATCACTCATGAGTTCTCTGCAGCCATTACACCACAACAAAATGGCATAGTTGAAAGGAAAAACAGGACTTTGCAAAAAGCTGCTAGGGTCATGCTCCATGCCAAAGAACTTCCCTATAATCTCTGGGCTGAAGCCATGAACACAGCATGCTACATCCACAACAGAGTCACACTTAGAAGAGGGACTCCAACCACACTGTATGAAATCTGGAAAGGGAGGAAGCCAACTGTCAAGCACTTCCACATCTTTGGAAGCCCATGTTACATTTTGGCAGATAGAGAGCAAAGGAGAAAGATGGATCCCAAGAGTGATGCAGGAATATTCCTGGGATACTCTACAAACAGCAGAGCATATAGAGTATTCAACTCCAGAACCAGAACTGTGATGGAATCCATCAATGTGGTTGTTGATGATCTAACTCCAGCAAGAAAGAAGGATGTCGAAGAAGATGTCAGAACATCGGGAGACAATGGAGCAGATACAGCTAAAAGTGCAGAGAATGCAGAAAACTCTGATTCTGCTACAGATGAATCAAACATCAACCAACCCGACAAGAGACCCTCCATTAGAATCCAGAAGATGCACCCCAAGGAGCTGATTATAGGAGATCCAAACAGAGGAGTCACTACAAGATCAAGGGAGATTGAGATTGTCTCCAACTCATGTTTTGTCTCCAAAATTGAGCCCAAGAATGTGAAAGAGGCACTGACTGATGAGTTCTGGATCAATGCTATGCAAGAAGAATTGGAGCAATTCAAAAGGAATGAAGTCTGGGAGCTAGTTCCGAGACCCGAGGGAACTAATGTGATTGGCACCAAGTGGATCTTCAAGAACAAAACCGATGAAGAAGGTGTTATAACCAGAAACAAGGCCAGACTTGTTGCTCAAGGCTACACTCAGATTGAAGGTGTAGACTTTGATGAAACATTCGCCCCAGTTGCTAGACTTGAGTCCATCAGATTGTTACTTGGTGTAGCTTGCATCCTCAAATTCAAGCTGTACCAAATGGATGTGAAGAGCGCATTTCTGAATGGATACCTGAATGAAGAAGCCTATGTGGAGCAGCCAAAGGGATTTGTAGATCCAGCTCATCCAGATCATGTATACAGGCTCAAGAAGGCCCTCTATGGATTGAAGCAAGCTCCAAGAGCTTGGTATGAAAGGCTAACAGAGTTCCTTACTCAGCAAGGGTATAGGAAGGGAGGAATTGACAAGACTCTCTTTGTCAAACAAGATGCTGAAAACTTGATGATAGCACAGATATATGTTGATGACATTGTGTTTGGAGGGATGTCGAATGAGATGCTTCGACATTTTGTCCAACAGATGCAATCTGAATTTGAGATGAGTCTTGTTGGAGAGCTGACTTATTTTCTGGGACTTCAAGTGAAGCAGATGGAAGACTCCATATTCCTCTCACAAAGCAAGTATGCAAAGAACATTGTCAAGAAGTTTGGGATGGAGAATGCCAGCCATAAAAGAACACCTGCACCTACTCACTTGAAGCTGTCAAAAGATGAAGCTGGCACCAGTGTTGATCAAAGTCTGTACAGAAGCATGATTGGGAGCTTACTATATTTAACAGCTAGCAGACCTGACATCACCTATGCAGTAGGTGTTTGTGCAAGATATCAAGCCAATCCCAAGATTAGTCACTTGAATCAAGTAAAGAGAATTCTGAAATATGTAAATGGCACCAGTGACTATGGGATTATGTACTGTCATTGTTCAGATTCAATGCTGGTTGGGTATTGTGATGCTGATTGGGCTGGAAGTGCAGATGACAGAAAAAGCACTTCTGGTGGATGCTTCTATCTGGGCAACAATCTTATTTCATGGTTCAGCAAGAAGCAGAACTGTGTGTCCCTATCTACTGCAGAAGCAGAGTATATTGCAGCAGGAAGCAGCTGTTCACAACTAGTTTGGATGAAGCAGATGCTCAAGGAGTACAATGTCGAACAAGATGTCATGACATTATACTGTGACAACTTGAGTGCTATTAATATTTCTAAAAATCCTGTGCAACACAGCAGAACCAAGCACATTGACATTAGACATCACTATATCAGAGAGCTTGTTGATGATAAAGTTATCACACTGGAGCATGTTGACACTGAGGAACAAATAGCAGATATTTTCACAAAGGCATTGGATGCAAATCAGTTTGAAAAACTGAGGGGCAAGCTGGGCATTTGTCTGCTAGAGGAATTATAGCAGCTACTGCTATCTGAACGTGCTCAAACGTCTCACTTAACATTAATAGCACGTTCACTACTAAGCCAAAACAAATTCGACCGTTGCTTCACACGTCCCTCTACATTCCTCATTCAAACTTATATTTTCGTGGAAATCTCGTTTTCAGCATTCCCCAACAGCTCTCAGAAATTTACGAAATCATTCCAAAGGCTCTGCATTTCCATGGCTACCTCACCAAAAGAAACTTCAGCTCCTGGTTCACCCGCTGTACCATCATCTCCATCATCCACCAAAGCACCATCAATCCAGGAACAACCTGAATTCCATATCCAACCCATACAGGTGATTCCTGGTCAAGCCCCTGTTCCTGAAAAACTGGTTCCCAAACGACAACAGGGTGTGAAGATTTCTGAAAACCCTAGCCTTGCAACAAGTCCTAGGGAAGTAGACACAGAGATGGATAAGAAGATCCGCAGTATTGTAAGTAACATTCTGAAAAATGCCTCTGTTCCTGATGCTGATGAAGATGTTCCAACATCTTCCACCCCAGATGTTGCTGTTCCTGATGCTGAGAAAGATGTTCCAACATCTTCCACCCCAAATGCTGAAGTCCTCCCTTCACCCAGTGAAGAGGAATCAACAGAGGAAGATGATCAAGCCACAAAGGAGACCCCTGCACCACGGGCACCAGAACCTGCTCCAGGTGACCTCATTGACCTAGAAGAGGTAGAATCTGATGAGGAACCCATTGCCAACAAATTGGCACCTGGCATTGCAGAAAGGTTACAAAGCAGAAAGGGAAAAACTCCCATTAAGAGGTCTGGACGAATCAAGACTATGGCCCAGAAGAAAAGCACTCCAATCACTCCTACCACATCTAGACGGAGCAAAGTTGCAATCCCTTCCAAGAAGAGGAAAGAAATTTCCTCGTCCGATTCTGATGATGATGTCGAACCAGATGTTCCCGACATCAAGAGGACCAAGACATCAGGGAAGAAGGTGCCTGGAAATGTCCCTGATGCACCATTGGACAACATCTCATTCCACTCCATTGGCAATGCTGAAAGGTGGAAATTCGTGTATCAACGCAGACTTGCCTTGGAAAGAGAACTGGGAAGAGCTGCCTTGGATTGCAAGGAGATCATGGACCTCATCAAGGCTGCTGGACTGCTGAAAACAGTCACCAAGTTGGGAGATTGCTATGAGAGTCTAGTCAGGGAATTCATTGTCAACATTCCCTCTGACATAACAAACAGAAAGAGTGATGAGTATCAAAGAGTGTTTGTCAGAGGAAAATGTGTTAGATTCTCCCCTGCTGTGATCAACAAATACCTGGGCAGACCAACAGATGGAGTGGTGGACATTACTGTTTCTGAACATCAAATTGCCAAGGAAATCACTGCCAAACAAATCCAGCATTGGCCAAAGAAAGGGAAGCTGTCTGCAGGGAAGCTAAGTGTGAAATATGCAATCCTGCATAGGATTGGCGCTGCAAACTGGGTACCCACCAACCATACCTCCACTGTTGCCACAGGTTTGGGTAAATTTATGTATGCTGTTGGAACCAAATCCAAATTTAATTTTGGAAACTATATTTTTGATCAAACTGTTAAGCATTCAGAATCCTTTGCTGTCAAATTACCCATTGCCTTCCCAACTGTATTATGTGGCATTATGTTGAGTCAACATCCCAATATTTTAAACTACACTGACTCTGTGATGAAGAGAGAATCTCCTCTATCCCTGCATTACAAATTGTTTGAGGGGACACATGTCCCAGACATTGTCTCAACATCAGGGAAAGCTGCTGCTTCAGGTGCTGTGTCCAAGGATGCTTTGATTGCTGAACTCAAGGACACATGCAAGGTGCTGGAAGCAACCATCAAAGCCACCACAGAGAAGAAGATGGAGCTGGAACGGCTGATCAATAGGCTCTCAGAAAGTGGCATTAATGATGGAGAAGCAGCTGAGCAAGAAGATGAAGCAACTGAGGAAGATGGTGAAGCAGCTGAAGAAGAGGAAGAAGCAGCTGAGGAAGAAGAAGAAGTAGCTGAGGAAGAGGAAGATGCAGCAGAGGATACTGAATCAGATGATGATTCTGAAGCCACCCCATGATCATCAGACCTTTATATTTTTTTGCTTTTTACTAGCTATAGGGGCATGTCCCTTTGAACAATTGTTTACTATGGGTCTGTAATATTTGCACCTTAAGTTCATGCATTCTACTTTTGTCAAATTCTGTCTAAAAAGGGGGAGTAATAGTATTATGCTTGCTATTATGCTTGCTATTATGCATGATTTTGAGCAGTAGGATACTATGTATGCAATAGTCGTATTATGCATGATTGATACGATGTATGGCAGTAGGAAACGATGTATGCATGATTCATGATTTTGAGGGGGAGTTGTATGTATATGATTTTGAGGGGGAGACTGCTGCTGCTGATGATGACTGGTAGCTGATAAAAGATGCAACAGTAAGAGCATGGAGACAGGGGGAGCAGCTGATGTCACATGAGATGTCTTGACATCCTGGAAAAGACTAGTAGCTGTTAGAAGATGCTGCAGTAAGCATGGAGACAGGGGGAGCAGAAGCAGAAAGCTGATGTCATGTGAGATGTCTTGACATCCTGGAAACGACTTGCAACGTGCAGAATTTCCGCTGTGCTTGATTACTCTGATAATGAAAGTTGCTGATCCCACTTGCATAACTGCTCGTACCTGCTCAGGAAGTGTCTAAGTATGTTTTAGACAAAATTTGCCAAAGGGGGAGATTGTTAGTGCTTAGCTTTACTAAGCTTTAAAAGATTGGCTAAGATTTTGTTAAAACATAAGCACTTAGACAATGAAAGAAAGCTGGAGTTGCTGCACATGATGTCCAACGTTATGTCAAAGAATAAGATCGGGCTGCACAATGCACAAGGCAAGATGAAATGTCAAATGAAGAATTGAAACTGCAGGATTCACGATGTCGGATACAATGTCCAGGACATCCTGCCCGAAAATACTGGAGTTGCTAAAAGCATTGAAGCTGCAGGATCCACGATGTCGGATACAATGTCCAGGACATCCTGCCCGAAAATACTGAAGTTGCTAAAAGCATTGAAGCTGCAGGATCCACGATGTCGGATACGATGTCCAGGACATCTGGCCCGAAAATACTGGACATATAAATCTGTTATATCTTTAACAGATTATTGTGCAGTTAGCAAGAGATAAGATGATCTATCTTTAGGAACGAATTAAAAGAAAATTAAAGTTCGAATTACAAACTAGAAGAGTTCGTTCAGGGATTAAAGATTAAAGATTAAAGATAAAAACTAAAAGATCAAACTGTATCTTTTAGATCTTTAAGTGCAGATTTTTTCAGAAGAATGATAGATCTCATCCAGCACAAGAAGTTGCAGCCAAGAAACGCACATTGCTATATAAACATGAAGGCTGCACGAGTTCTGCACCAAGTCCGGGATTGAAGAGTTATTTTGTGAGTTTTGGGACTTGAGTGTTTTGTGAGCCACCTTGATGTTATCCTAACATCAAGTGTTGGACCTGAGTGTGTAGAGTTGATCTCTAGTGTGTAGGGTTGATCCCTTTTTGTTCAGAGAGCAATCTCTGGTGTGTCTTTGATTTATTTGTAAACACGGGAGTGTGATTGAGAGGGAGTGAGCGGGGTTCTCATATCTAAGAGTGGCTCTTAGGTAGAGATTGCACGGGTAGTGGTTAGGTGAGAAGGTTGTAAACAGTGGCTGTTAGACCTTGAACTAACACTATTTTAGTGGATTTCCTCCCTGGCTTGGTAGCCCCCAGATGTAGGTGAGGTTGCACCGAACTGGGTTAACAATTCTCTTGTGTTATTTACTTGTTTAATCTGTTCATACAGTCAAATACAACCTGCATGTTCTGAAGCGTGATGTCGTGACATCCTGTACGACATCTGTCCCCAGTATCAGAATTTCAAAATCTAATGAAATGACCAATTGAGTCTATCAGATACAATTTAAAAGACCAATGTAAATTTGTTTTATGAAACTAGAAAAAGTGAGGGACAAAAATGCAACTTTGAATTTTTTTTTTCAATGTTGCAATGAAAATGCTATCCCCTCAGTGAATTTCCGACCACTTTTAATCCCTCACCTAAAAACACCAACCCAGAAAATTAAGCTCATAGCATGCAAATCCTGAAACCTCAAACTCCACAAAATGCATGCCATGATGACATAAAAAAAAGCCTTTAAAAAAACAAAAAAATTAACCAAAATCCAAATTGATCAATCAAAACACAATCATCCCCTAGACCACAAATTAAAACAAAAAAAAATAAAAACAAAAAAATCAATCAAAACTCAACATGAAAAAAAAGAAAATATTGAATTAAAAAAAAGATTAATGAGGTGAGGATAGTGAGATATATACCTCTTTTTGTTTAATGGAATTACAAGTGTTGTTATTGTTTGCAGTCGGAGGTGGAATCTCAATGACGTTCGGGTCCATTTCCTAGTGAGAATTGCTTCCATTGAAACAAATTCTACTCCTGCAAAAAAGAAAATAGCATTTCAATGCAGAGATTGAAAGAGTTTTAGAATTGGAGAGAGTGAATGAAAGAGAAAGCAAGTAATCACTTAAAATGTTGTTGGAGCTCGATGGGCAAAGTCATGGCAAAGAAGAAGAAGAAGAAGAAGAAACACAGAAGAGAATGGTGCGTTTTAGAGAGCAAAAGAAAACGAGAGAGTGCAAGAGAAAGTGAAGAAGCAATGAGGGAGATTTTTATGGTAGGGGGTCACGCCTTGTCATGAACACCATCATGGCTTGCAACAATGCCATTTGAGTGTGTATTTCTTTTCTCTCTTTGTTTCGTCTTGTTTTCTAAAAGGACAGTGTTTTGGGTTAAATTTATGTATCTACCACTAGGGTTTGAATGAGGTCATAAGGGTGTGTCAGTGAGAGACGTTTCTCTGCATTTGAGTTTAGCTGCACTTGTCTTGCATTTGCCAACAAAACAAAAAAAATTGCTTTGTTTGGTAGTCAAGTTATTATATTGGTTAAATAAGTATTTTAGTTCTCTAATTTATTATTTAGCTTCAATTTTGTACTCTATTTTTTTGTTTAATTTGGTTATTTAATTTTTAAAATTGATTCATTTTTTAGAAAATATATATTTTGTAACGGTTTTAAACCATTTAGTGACGGTTTTGAACCATTAGAAAATGTGATATATAATTTACACCAAAGAACCAAACTTAATCCATTTAAAAATTTAAAAGATCAAATTAAATCTAAAAAATTAAATGATCAAATTAAACCTAAATAATAAAATAGAGAAACAAAATACTAATTTAACCTATTATATTTAATAGTATTTATTATACTGTGTGGAATGATAATAAATGTGAAATTTGAGAAGTAAATTACCGACCGCTTGCATTTATTGATATATGATGTAATAATAAATAAATACTTTTGACTTTAATTATAATAATAGTTTTGTTAAATACTTAAAAGTAAATAATTTTATTTGGTTGATTAGAATTACTACTTCCTTAATTACTTTTATATACTCATAAAAATAGTACTTGATGGCTAAAAACATGACATTCGTTATATTTAATGTAATATTAATGCATTTGTATATTGAATAAATATATATTACATATTAATATGTGATTAGTTTTATATTTAAATTTTATATGCAAAAAATTCTTGATGGAAACTTGATTTTACCATGTTATAAATGTTTAAAATTTGAATATTTTTCATAATATATATATATATATATATATATATATATAATGAAAAGTAAAATTTAAAATTAAGAATTAGGCTGACCTTAATATTATATCTCATAAAATATATTTATGATACTAAATGAAAAACAATGTAATTATTGTATTTTGAAAATTTGTTCAAAGATGTATATTAATAACATTCCATTTATTGTTATAAAGGATCGATATTGATGTGAAAACAATAATGGTTGATAAATATTTAATTTATATTATTAATTATTTCTAATTAGTCAAGTATTTGATAATAAATCATTTTTGTATTTGAAATTAATTAACATTTGGTATTTTTTATATATCAGTTGTCATTTTCTATTGTAAACGTTTTGAAAAATTGTTACACTTTGTAAGTGGCTCATGAGTTGTGACTCTTGGCTCAACAAAATCTAATCTTTCCGAAATAACTATCCTAATGTAGCAACTTTTCAAAAAGAAAGATCGACTTAAATAAATATTTAGACAGTTCTATGAGTTTCAAAAATTGTATTCTTTCATTCTCTTTCTCCTCTAGATAACTACTATAAAGAGTTTTAGGCTGTTTTTTTTTAAAGAAATTAAAAAATGCTTTAAATGTTTTCAATTCGTAATATTAAAATCAAATCATACAAATCACAAACTCTTTCCTTTGATATCATGTTTACAAAATTTATATAACTATAACCATCAAATACAAACAAAAAAATAGTGTAAACTTTTTTTTAAATTAGAATAATTAATTGATATTTATATACTTTTTTATTCAATTCATACTTATGTATGAAAATTGAGACCTCGACTTTACTTTTTCTTCTTATCTCTATTTCCTCCACCGACATTATAGAAGGAGTCGGATGAAAGTGCAAATTTCATTCAAGACAGTTTGTTTTTTTTTTTTACAAGGCATTTAAGACAATTATTCAATGTAATTTGTCTCTTTAGCTATACGTAATTTACTTTCCCACTTTGAAAAGTTGAGCATATTCAGGGGATGGTTGAAATTGTTTGAATGATCTTGACGAAAAGAGAGGTAAAGATTTAGCTACGCTTGTTAAAAACCGGATTCTGAGTTAAGATTTACTATGCCCGTGTTTTTGTGTTGACCATAATCATTAGTCAACAGCCGTTGATTAAAACATGAACGGTGGAGATTAAAACTACGATGGGGCATGGTGGTATACCGAGTCCACTAGAATAGAACCTGGAAACTAAAAGTGTATTTGTTTTCTCTTTTGGAGCAAAAGTAGTAATAATGAATTAATGTTTCTTAAATGATTTAATTAATGTTCTATTTTGGAAGCTTGGTAGTATATTTTGAACTTTGGTCAGTAAAACATATCTGAAAGTGGAAAGTGGAACCCCATAAATGCGAGATATGAGAAGTGGAAAATTAAAACTATAATAAAGGATGATAATAAATTAGTTTTGGCTTTTTCTTGCTTTCTTTTGTCAAACGTAACTGAAGACGTGGAGACGGTGTGGGATTCATGAGAAAAGAGAGGAACCATAATAATAAATCTTGACTTTTTCTTTGCTTTCTTTTGTCCAATGTAATGCAAGCTGAAAATGCGAAGACGGTAGAAGAAAGAGAAAAAAAGAGACAAACAAAAAGAGGTGAAATCATTCGTCAAAACAAAAATTAATTTTAATTCATTTTTGTCATAAAAAAATGAGTAAATTGCCTCAACTATCCGTGGTTTCGAAAAATTATATAAACAATCAGCTTTATTTAATCACCATAATAATTTTCTTTGTAAGAAGTGTTAGTTTAATCTATAAAGAGGTCTCAGAGTAATATTTTCAAACATCAAAAGAGAGTTTTAGTGTAACATAAAAGAGAATTTCAACCTAATATTTTTAAATATAGGATTAGTATAGGGATTGAAAAAAGAGTGTTGTTATATGTAATTTGAAAAAAGTCCAGAGAGTGTGACTATTGAATTTAATTATATTAAGATTTTATTTGAATTTACTTTGACTTCAAAAGAAATTAATTTACTCTCAATATAAAAATTTTATTCATTATTAATCATATTATTAAAAAAATATTCAAGAAGTATTGTTTATTATATGAGAAGTATTTCAATAAAAGACAATATTAGATGATAATGTAGACAAATTTATACTAATAGTAAACTAAATTCAAATTAAACTGGTCATAAATCAATAGACATTACTTTTATGTATATTTAGAAATTGTATATTTATACAAATTAAATACAAAAAATACTTGTTCAGATCATGCCTTGCATAGGATTACACAGGTTGGTCTAACATGGGGGATTTGAATAATTTACTCAAAATCCTATTTTCAAATTTCATTGTTATAGTCATTAAAAAAAACACCATACATAAGTACTTTAGGTTCGATAAAAAAGTACGTTAGGTAAAAACATTAAAAATAAATGTGAAATTTGACTAACCTTATGTATATATTAGTACAAAAATATTTAAATAATTACTAAATCACCAATAAATGAGAAATTACATGAAATAATTACTTAAAAAACTTACAGTAGAATTTAAATTTTTTTATAAATTCACATTTTTATTGTGTATGTTGTGTATGATTATTGTTTTGTGTGTACACTAAGCTAAGAATTTAGGACTAACATGTTGAAGTATTGAAATGGTCAAAATGAATTTTATTCTCTCAATAAAACTTTTTTTGTATTACAGTCAAGAATCAAATCTTAATTAACTTATTTAAGGAATCCAATTATATCATCATCATTTAATAACTATTAAATACGATAAAATGATTAATTTTAATACATAGTCAATATAAAAAAAGTAAATTATTAATCATTTTGAAATTATCCCAAAATATTTATTTAATTATATTTTTAAATACTTTATGACAATGGTTTGTGTGTAAATTGTATATGTTTATGTATTTATATGTTTTTTTTCTTTTTTTTAGTTTAACAGGCTTTATAATATAATATTATTTTTTTTAATTGAAACTCAATAGTGTAGACCCTTTGCTATGCCAAAACACGATTGCCCAAACTCCAGCTCTCATTTAGGGTTCGAAGTTCTTCATACGAAATATAGTCTTGCGTTTTTGGTTTAGTGTTCATCGCTCTTTTGTTGGGATTTTCAATAAACCTTATAAAATACCAAATGAGCACCATAACACATTACGTCAGATTATGAAGAGGTTTTAAGGAATACCTGGATCCATGGAGCTTGATTAACATGCAGCGAAATCTGACAGTGGTCACGAACAATTGGTTTAATGACCTTCCTTAACCAAATCACCTTCTTCCTTATGTGACCTTCGTTTTCTCTTCAGATGGGGAGAGGAGAAACTGTTTATTGATTTGGTGTATTGGAGACCATAACCATGTCTTATGTTCTAAACCTATTAGGGTTCTCATTATCCCTTAATGGGCCAAATATAGATATAGATAAGCGGCATGGAAATTACATACAATGTGATCTTAACCATGTCTATTTCCAACTAGTCCAAACTTTATTATTTATAGAGATCAATCCAAAATGCAATACAAATATTGCACACAAACAAACTTATAATGAAATGATAAACTTCAATTTTATTTATGCAGAAAATACAAATAACAAAATGTTTGCAAACCGTAAGATATAGGACATGAGTAAGACTCCCACTAAACTAAGGTACTGTCAGGAATTATACCCATATGAGCAGTGTGCTCGTGAAAAAAAAAACTTTAGTGTCATACCTTTAGTAAGTGGATCAGCTAGCATGGAATGAGTTCCTATATGTTCTATGCAAATCTATATTTTCTGGATTCTTTATTAAATAACCAAATACTTTATGTCAACAAACTTTTATTTGGTTGAATCCTTAATAAGACTACTAAGATATTGTCTCAATAAACACCTGATGGCTACTTGATGTTGGCGACAACAGGCAAACTGGTTACAATAATTTAGCAATCATAAATTCTAGTATGATGTCTCGTAGCAAAATATTAACTCCTCCAACATGGTTAAATGTGGATCCTTATGTAGAGTAATTGTTATTAATACATTCTGAAAAATCGAAGTCAGAATACCCAATGATCTCTAAACTTCGAGACTTTCGATATGAAAACACGTAGTTTCTTGTTCTCTTCAATTAACGCATAATGTGTTTTACTACTTCTAGTGTTACATATCAAGATTACTCATATATCACCTTTGGACTCCCTTTTCAAACTCTAAATTTTACACATGCAGATTTGGGATTCACATAATATGAGTAATTTGAACCATAGTAGTAACAACAAAAATAATTAAAGAAGAGAACAACAAACATGCAATGCAAAAATAATCTTTATGGTAAATTTCAAGACCCAAACAAGATACCTAGCGCACCATTAATCCTCAATCTTTGGATTGAAAAAGACTAACTGCAAGTGGTACTCTCAATGCATTGATCAAACATTGGTGATAAATTCTGTCAAACAAAGGTTACCTTTGGACACTCCATTGCTCACATGGAAAACTTATATGATGATTATTCCGGTCAAATAATGATTGTCTTTGAACATTTCATTATTCACATGGAAAATCAAACTATTTATAATCACCACATGTTTACCATTTCAAGCATGTAATTATTCTGTCAAATTGTGTCTTCCTTTGGACCGAGCACAATTCACATGAATAATTTCATGCAACATCTATGTAAATTCATTCAAATAAATTTACGCAACAGAGGTTACTTTGGCAACATGTTGTTTCAATCAATTTAACCAAAAATACAAGATAATTTAATACAATAAATGGGAGGTCTTAAAATTACACAAATTTTCTTAAAATTACACAATTTAACCAAAAGAATCCTTTAAAGATACTAGAGAAAAGGTTTCTTTATAGTCAATGTCTTCTTTCTGAGTAAAGCCTTTAGCAACTAAACAAGCCTTATATCTCTCGATATTATCCTTTGAATCCTTCTTGGTTTTAAATATCCATTTACAACCAATAGGCTTCACACCTTCAGGCAATTCGACTAGATTCCAAAATTCATTGTCATTCATAGACTTCATCTCATCCTTCATGGCATCAATCCAATTTTGAGAGATAGAATTATGCATAGCTTGACAGAAGTTGATTGGATCATCCTCTGTTAAACCAACACCATCCTTATGTTCTTGGAGAAAAGACTACTAAAAAAACAACATTTTACGATAGGGATTCTACGACAGTTATTTGGGAACCGCCTTAGAAAGTTGTGCGGTGGCATTTTTGTAATTATTTTAACAATAAGAGCATTTTATGACATTCATTCAAAGACTGTTAATGAAAACCACCTTAGAATGTTATATATAATTAAATTTACCACAGGTTATATAAAAAACTATCTTAATTCATTTGGAATAATAAAACAAAATGCGTAACTCGGTGTCCCCTTTCTCGCTGAAACTCTAACCCCTAGCCTCAATCAACATCGTTTCGCCTTCCACGACTCCAGAGTATTTTCACCACTCCACTCTCTTTTTTTCCTCGCCACTCCACTCTCTTTCTTGCTTCGTCTCTCTTAATGCATAAACCAGGGCTTTGTTGGTGGAGAAAACCACACAAGTGGTAAATACAAGGTCAATGACCTTTCCTAGGGCCACGTCGATGCTTTTCCTACATCTTCTCCACCTAAGACCACGCCGCTGCCACTATTGCACAGAGCATGCCCTCAATTGAGGCCCCGATGGAGGACCCAACCTCATCGTTGATGACGGTGGTCACGCTACCTTCCTCATCCATGAAGGCATCAAAGTTGAGGAACTTTATGAGAAGACCGATGAACTCCTCAACCCCAACTCCACTGGCAACGCTGAGTTCCAGATCGTGCTTACCATCATCAGAGATGGGTTGAAGACCAATCCCACCAGGTACCGCAAGATGAAGAGCGTCTTGTAGGGTTTTTGAGGAAACCACCACTGGAGTTAAGAGGCTCTATCAAATGCAACCGAATGGCACTTTTCTCTTCCCTGCTATTAATGTCAATGACTTTGTCACCAACAACAAGGTAATGTCTCTTTTTCCCCCAGATCTAGTGCCTTTTTGTGTTAAAATATAGGATTGAGTTCATATATGTTGTTTTTGGATAGGTTTTGTGGCATTAGTGAAATGGGGTTTTGAACCTGTCAACTGCTTGACTAATGTCCTCTAAGAAGTTTGGATCGATATTGGGTGCTATTTTAGTGTGTTTGGATCTGTGTGTTGAAAAAGCTTGACTAATTATCTTGTCGTTAACCCACAGATGACTGATTATGATGAGTATGGCACGCCTCTGGATCGAGAAACATTTATGAAAGAGCTTGAGACTTTCTACAGACAACAATCCTTGGAATTTAAGCCTCTTAAGTTTTATAGAGAGCCACTCAATTGTCTTAAGTACGTATAATATCCCCTGTGATGCATTCATGGAATTTAAGCCTCTTAAGCTTTATACTGTAGTTGTGCTTTTAGTACTACTGTTTGTTATGCTTTCCCTTTGTTTGATGGCCTAGGTAGTGTTTATATACTCAAGAGCTACACAAACGATTGCAGACACTAGTTGTAGGCTATAGCACAAAGAGAACTAATGTCGTGGAAGTCAAGCATTTTTTGACTTTGTCCTCAGTCCTCTTGTCAACTTTACAAAGATCCTATCATTTAGTATTTTTCATTCATCTAATAAATCCTTTTTGAATTTCGAAAGATATGGTAGGGCTATGTTCAAATAGTTGTTGTCTGACTTGTGGAGACCTGGTAACTGCTTCAGCCAATGTGATTTGGTCTTGTACTTTCCTTATAGTAGGTTCATGAGCCACAACCCAGATTCTTTTTTTTTTGTCCTGTAACTTCATTTTGATTAACAGACAATTTATTTATAAATTTTGGAATAGAATATATCATTACATTTTTAGTTTATTTGACATTTGGGTTGCCTCTTGTTAGGCTCTAGATATCATGTTGAGAATGAAAGAGAATGAGAGACACGATGACTTGTGTCAGAATTACACAGCGGAGCATATATTTATATTAGGAGTCAAGGGGTCTTAAATAAAATAATATTTACAAGAATATATAGTCACTCTAGAAGACATAATTACATAACATATATACTAGCTAGAAAAAAATATATAATATACCATATTTACAAGTATCACTATGATTACATAATTTCCATCAAGTTTTGGGCCCTTTGCCAGTTATTGATTACCAATAAGTGATAAAGTTGATCTTATTGATTGATTATATGTAGGTAACTAGATCCAAGTAGTGGCGGCAAGTAGGAGAGTCTTTACACTTTAGCATTATTCCTTTTCTATTTTATTTTTAAGAGAATAGCCAGTGATTGGCTCATAAATTAGTTATATAAATATCTGAATGATTGGCTCAGAAATTAGTAATATATGAGCCAAAAAATTTAAGCCAAGTTTGTTGCTTTACCTTCCCACTTGTGTTATCTTGCCATTGTCATGGTTTGAGTAATTCATACTATATGATTCAACAAAACTCTGTAAACGAAAGTGACAACATATAAATATATTTTTCCTCAAGTTTATACTGTATAATCTTACATTTTTTTCTTTTTAATTTTGTTTTATTAATATCTTAAACTAATTTGCTTCTTGGCAGCTACAATTTGAAGATTTTTAAACATTAATGCTATTATGTTTTATTAATATCTTAAATTGGTAATTCTGTTTATGGGTCATTATTTAGTCTTCAGCTTCACAAGAAAATATAAGTTATATCTTTTTGTAGCATGTGTCTACTTGGTTATCATTACATTGTTAAATGAAAGAAACTAACATTGGTATCACCAGAAATACACTTCAACCCAAGAAGATCATTTATGATAAAGGTGTTATAGTACTATTATCATTTGGCTTATGAGCACGGGCTCTATCTACTCAACTGTTAAGGTGTGTTTGGATTGCCATTTCAAGCTTCCAAACATCAGTTTGACAGAAAGAACTCTTGTATTGAATTTAAAGAGAATGTTGTTGGTTATGTTGGATGTAACTTTTTCCCAAACACATTAAATTAATCTTGACTATTGCAATCTCTATTTGCAAACCTGAATTTTCTCTTTTCTTAAAGGGGATGAAAATACTAGACATTTTTTTTTAAAAAAAAAAGAAGAAAAACTTACTTGGCACTTTATAGAGAGGTCATTAGTCTTAAAAGCCAAAGCTATATTAGGAAGGGAGAGCCTCTATTACAAATGAGGGGTTAGTGTTTCATAGGTCACGGCCCTATGGTTTGATCCAAAATCTATACAATACTGATGTGCCATCATTTTCTTCTATTTTCTAAACCCTTTTTGCACCATTTTAATTATTGATTGGTCTTAATTGTCAATTAATTAGACAGTTTTATTATTTGGGCTCATTTAGCTAATTTGATGTTTTTAATCTAATTTCAGGAATTAATGAAACATTGGGCTTAATCCGGATTTTGGTTGTGGACTTGAAGAGGGCAAATAAAGCAGCGCTTACCTTAGTTAATTTCTAATTAGGAAATTTCACAATTTTATTTTATGTTGTTCAGTGTTTATTTCGTTTTGGGCCAGAGTATTGTAATAGGGCCCAGTGACTTTGAGTGACTTTTTTTTTAAATAGCTGCCTTGGGATTCGTGCAGGGCATTCTATTCTGTTATGCTATTCATTATTCAGAGCTTTGTTTTAGGGTTTTCGTTTTTCTGTTTTTGATGCTTCTGAGTTCGTAATGCAATTTTACGTTTTCTGCTTCTAATTACAATTTCGTTCTTGCTTCTTCTTCTACTCTCATTTACGTTTCTGTTCCATTTTACATTTCTGTTCGTTTACGTTTCTGTTCATTTACGTTTCCGTTCATTTACGTTTCTGCTTTATGTTTCAATTGCGTTTTCTGTTTGAATCCATGGAAGGCTAGATTTTCTGGTGTTGTTTCCTTTTGAGGACGAAGCCCAACTCTCTTTGAGGTTTCGCTTGTAATGTGGTTTCCTGGCAGTTCTCCCTTCACCAGTATCCCAAATTCGTGAATATTAATCAGTGCACGCTTCGTGTTCGATTAATTGCCTCTGAGCCTAACTTGCATTCATGCTTAATGGACGAAGGGCTAACTGGTGTATGTGGTGCCTAATCACGTATTGAAAACCCTAAGTTGATTTTCACTTGGTAAATTGAAATAGGGTTGGATTAAGTGGTTGACTGTTAGGGACGAATTCTCCATAACCCAGGATAAGAGAGTGGCTTCTGAATCAGAGGAAACAACCCGTTTTTAATATTAGTAGTTTCGTATTCCATTTTATTTGTTCTGCTCTTTAATTACCAAACAACCAAACCCCCCCCATCGTTACTGTTACTGCAAGTATATTATGAACATTTGGTTTGTCACTGCTCGTTGGGAAACGACCTAGGATCACTTCCTAGTTATTGCATTTTCATGTTTATTTGATTCGGGTACGGCCTCGATCAAATACCAATTAGGATTTATCAGCTAATAAATGATAATTCATATTCGAAGTTGGGAGAAAATTGCAGCCAATTATAACTAATGTCAATTGCTATTTTTTTTCTGGTATAAATTAGCTGCAATGTCACATCATGTTCTTTATGGTCTCTACGTATTTGAAATTAAAATTCATTCTTATGCATCCAATGTGTAACAGTATTATCTAATTTCTGTGAAGTCTGATTGATATGGCATCCTACTCTATACTCACTTTTTGCTTATGATATGGTAATTTGATGGATTAAGCTAATTATGCAAGATCATGTAGGGATGCATATTGATGCAATCCTACCCCCCAACGACATTGGATAGAAGACTCCAAGAAGATTGGGCCAAAGATGCAAGAGAAGGCCCTAGGGTTCTCATGAGCCTTTGGGTAGATTTCGGGCCCATGGGCTAAGTATGAGCCCACTTATCTTTGTACATATTAGATTAAGGTTTCATTAATTTTGGGTCTTGTATTTAGGGCTCCATAATGTAGGTAGGGTACCCTAGAAATATAGGATTTTTCAGCCCTTGTATTTTAGGGCACCTAGACTAGTTTTTGTATCAGGGGTAGTTTTGTAATTTCACATGCACTAAGTGAATATTTGATGTGTGTGGTTGGGAATAAATTTAATTGAATTGATAGAAGCCCAATCCAATTAAATTTTAGATGGGGAGGTGAGTATTTGCTTACTACACCTCATTGCCACATCATATAGTCACACTTTGTGCATGTCCTTCATGTTTTTCATGCCTCATGACACCTAAGCACACTTAGTGGAAAATCTTGGAATTGATCTTGGATTAGTGGGCTGAACCATAACTAAAATTCACTAATCATAATTAGTGAAATTTTGGCTCCAAAGTTTGGCTCCACAAATTCAATTTCAAATTCAAGTGAAATTTGAATTTCCCTCCTATTTTGTGTGACACTTAGGCTATAAATAGAGATCATGTGTGTGCATTTTTTTCAACTTTGATCATTTAAATATTAACTTCAGATTTCGGAGCTCTTTTAGAGCACAAAATTTCGTGCTCTTCTCTCCCTCTGCCTTTATTTATCTCGTTCTTCCTCCAAGCTCTTATCCATGGCCTCCTATGGTGGTGAGCTTCTTCTAGACTCATCTTCTCCTTGAAGTGGCGTCTCCTCTCTCTCTTCCTTCTCCATTCTGCTGCCATTTATCTTCCAAGAAGCAAAGGAATCCATTGATGAAGAAGATCCTAGGCCTACATGCTCCAATGGAGCTTACATCTTGTGGTATCAAGAGCATCGTCATCTAGGTGATGTTCTTTTGCTTCCTCTATCTTTTTGTTCGGTGAATTCTCTTTAATTCCTTGTTCTTCATCTTATTCTCCTTGTATATCCTCCATTGTCTTGTGTTTTGGTGCTGTTTAGAGTAGATTCAAAAAAATAAATCGATTAAATCTTAGATCTACACTTGTTCTTGCATTTCTATGGTTCAAATTTTGTAGATCTACTCTTGAATCATGTTTTTTGTGTTGATTTTAGGTTCTATCATTTTTCATTCATAATATTCTTATGCTGAACCTTTAGATCTAAATTTTCTTCCAAAATATTGATTAGAAAAAAAAACACAAAAATCTAAGTGTAAATCACTTAATCCATGTTGTCTTAGAGTTATGTTTAGTCATAGTAATTGTCACATTATGTTCTAAGTTTGTGTTGAATTTTTATTTTTTTATTGAATTATAGATACATTTTTTCATGTATTCTTGTCATTCTTAGCCTATCTTTTGAATTTTGAGTCTAATTCATGCATGTTATTTAGTTCATAACATGTTCTAAATCAATTCCTAGAAGTAGTCTTGTTCTTGAACCTTTTTTGTTTTCAAAGTTTCCTACATGATGCCTATGATGAAGTTGAGTTGTGGTTGGATTTGTGAATCAAAATAAGTCTTAAGCTCTCTTGAATTGTGTTATTCAAGATAATTGAGCATAAGCAAACACAAATTGTAACTATCCAAGCCTTAAGCAACATAAACATTACTCTTGATTTCTAGGTTGAAATCGCTGGTGCTGGCAGCTTGAACATACGAACTTGTATAAATTACAGGGAATTGGTCACTACGTTTTTTGAGCTTAAAGTCTTACTGAATTTTCTAGACATCTGGACCAAAATTATAAAAAATGAACCAAGCGATTTGATTAAAAGAAAAAATAATAAAAATCGCACAAGTTGGCAAAAAAATCAGTGTCCAAGAAAAAAAAAGTGAAAGGAAAGTGTGCTTGTTGTTTTGGCTCAAAATTTGCTCTATAATTGGTGCCTATTTTATACCAATCCTAGTTATGAAATTTGAATTGAAAATTATTGTGAAAACAAGTGCCAAAACTAGAGGTTTCTAGAGTCTTTTTTTTATAGTTTTTTTACTCTACTCTAGAGCCATTCTAGGTTTCTCTTTGAGTCCTAACTTGCTTTTTTGTGCTTTCCATTGCTTTAATTGTTGAATAATCCTTGAAAATTTGTCTTTTTAAAAACTCTATTGGTTTAGCTTTCATTTCATTTTTTTTGGTCTTTGGTTATTGCTTGTCTCTTTGTTTCCTTGTTTGTGAGTTGCCATATAGGGAATTGGAAAGGAGGATTAGTGCCATATCTTGAAGAATTTGAGTCAAGAAGCAAGGGGCCAACCACCTTAAGAGCTATTGGACTAAGAAGCACTCCAAATTGAGTGAAACACTAAAGAGAGAATAGCCACCGCAATTGAGGACTTTTTTCTTTGTAATTTTGTAATTGGCAATTTGCTTTGCTTTCAAATTTTGTAACAAAAAGGCCTTTCATTGGAAGTAAGTTGGGAGCCTCCAATAGGTCACCCTACTTCCATTTGTGTGTAATAATTTTAGGCAATTTTCCCTTAGGATAGTGAGTGTTTTGTTGGGAACCTTAAATGAGGTCATCCAAACACTCTTAGGATCCGCCTAGTTTGCATTTCTTGCACTTTAATTTCTTGCTTACTTTCATAGCTTATTTCCTTTACCCTCCATTGTCAAACCGCCTAGATAGCTTGCCTTTTACCAATTAGTTTTTACCTTATCTTTCACACCTCTTTTAGTGTTTATTTTGGCTAGTTTCAACCATAGTTTCTTTTACCTTATGTTTTCAAACCCCCAACAAGAAAGAACCATAACTTAGGAACCAACATGAGTCTTCATTCTTCATCTAGTGTTAATGGTGAGGGTTCTACTCCTAAGGACCCCTTGTATAAGATATTAGATGAGTTGAGATCCCTTAAGTTGTGGAAAGGAAAACAAGAGAGAAAAGAAAAAGGAAAAAAAGAGTGGAAGAAATAAGTCAAGATGAAAGAAAGAAAATAAGAGAGGAAGAAAGAAGAAAAATAATGAAAGGAATGAAAAGATAAAAACATGCCTCCTATAGTAGTCATAACTCTTGCAAGAGCCTAAGTGAAAAACTTCGTGACTATTACGAAGAAAGGCGTAGGTCACATCTTAGACCTCACTCCCATAGAAGAGAAAAGGAAAGAAAGCCTCAAGAGGCTAACATTAACCTCCCATACTTCCATGGGAAGGACAATGTAGAGGCTAACTTAGATTGGGAAATAAGGGTAAAGCAACAACTTAAAAAGAAGTCTACTTCAAAATCTTATGGCTCTCACTCTTATCCAAAGAAAGACCAAGGTCAAGGCATCTTAGGGGTGACACCTTTTAAGCCCAAAGATGATAAGGGGAAGAAAATAGAAAAGCAAGCCCCTAAGGCTAGTATGCAAGAGAAAACTAGCTCTATAAAGTGCTTTAAATGTCTTGGAAGAGAACACATTACTTCTCAATGCCCCACCACAAAAACCATAATTATGAGGGGCCAAGACATTAATAGTAGCCAAGATGAGGCTACTACTTCACCTTCCTCTAGTGAAAGTGAAGAAACAAAAGGGGAAAAATCTAGTGAAGAAATCTACCCCCAAGAAGAAGGACAACCATTAGTGGTTAAAGAGAAGTGTAAGGAGGTATGTGTCTCCTCCAAGAGTTTAGCTAAGAAGGAAACTCATTTTACAATGAAGACAAACATTAAAGAAACTTTTCCTCTTAGACAACCTCCACATTTTCTCTTTTGTAAAAAGACACTTGCTAGCATTGCCACACACCTCTTGGGCTTGAGTTTATTCCTCAAGTAAAGAAGTTTTTGCATGAGGGCTTGGTTTGCAAGAGCTTAAATCCTTGTGCTTTGTTGGTGCCCAAAATAGGTATTATTAGGCACCAAGTCCCTAAAATAGGTGGTATGATGAATGTTTTGAATGGTGCAACCCTCTTTTGTAAAATCACTCGTGCACCCAACATCTTCATGGTGTGTGTACATAGGGACCCATTAGGTAGGTTTGTTCTTATTTTTAGTTTCAATACAAACATAGGTACTCATATGCGACACCTTATGTTTGTCATACTTTTTGGTAGGAATAGTCAATATGAAAACACAGAAAAATGTATGTTTTATTCCATTACTTTCCTTAACTTTTTAAATAGTGATCAAGGGCTTCCCATGGGCCCTAAGAGAATAAAGGTCATTCCTGAGTGGCCTACTCCACCAAGTATAAGGGAAATTTGGGGCTTCAATATCTTAACAAACTTTTACAGAAGGTTTGTCCCATATTTTTCTATACTTGTAGCACCACTCATTGAGTTGGTGAGGAACTATATTCTCTTATGGGAAGATGGCCAGGAAAGGGGTTTTCAGTCCTTACCGTACTCTAACAAATCCAACATCACTAATACATATGTTTTTATTCTTTTTACAGGTGTTGAGGAAAGAATTAATGAGTTTCAAGAACCTTGAGATTTGAGGTCAAATCCTTTTCAAGGGGGAGAGAATGATGCAATCCTACCCCCCAAGGGCATTGGATAGAAGACTCCAAGAAGATTGGGCCAAAGATGCAAGAGAAGGCCCTAGGGTTCTCATGAGCCTTTGGGTAGATTTCGGGTCCATGGGTTAAGTATGAGCCCACTTATCTTTGTACATATTAGATTAAGGTTTCATTAATTTTGGGTCTTGTATTTAGGGCTCCATAATGTAGGTAGGGTACCCTAGAAATATAGGATTTTTCAGCCCTTGTATTTTAGGGCACCTAGACTAGTTTTTGTATCAGGGGTAGTTTTGTAATTTCACATGCACTAAGTGAATATTTGATGTGTGTGGTTTGGAATAAATTTAATTGAATTGGTAGAAGCCCAATCCAATTAAATTTTAGATGGGGAGGTGAGCATTTGCTTACTACACCCCCTTGCCACATCATATAGTCACGCTTTGTGCATGTCCTTCATGCTTTTAATGCCTCATGACACCTAAGCACACTTAGTGGAGAATCTTGGAATTGATCTTGGATTAGTGGGCTGAACCATAACTAAAATTCACTAATTATAATTTGTGAAATTTTGGCTCCACAAATTCAAGTGAAATTTGAATTTCCCTCCAATTTTGTGTGACACTTAGGCTATAAATAGAGGTCATGTGTGTGCATTTTTTTCAACTTTGATCATTTGAATATTAGCTTCAGATTTCAGAGCTCTTTTAGAGCACAAAATGTCGTGCTCTTCTCTCCCTCTCCCTTCATTGATCTCCTTTCTCCAAGCTCTTATCCATGGCCTCCTGTGGTGGTGAGCTTCTTCTAGACTCATCTTCTCCTTGAAGTGGCGTCTCCTCTCTCTCTTCCTTCTCCATTCCGCTGCCATTTATCTTCCAAGAAGCAAAGAAATCCATTGATGAAGAAGATCCTAGGCCTACATGCTCCAATGGAGTTTACATCACAAATCAAGAGGTATTAAACTTTGTGGGGCACTTGCTCCAGCTGGAATGATTGCTGCATGGACCTCTAAATGCCTTCCTAATTATCAAAGAGAGAAGTATGTTGTAGTAACACTTGTTGATTGTTGTGCGCTTCTTGATCCAGTCCTTCCCAGTAACCATGCTGGTAAGCCATATTTTGTAGTCATTTTTGTTTGTTTTATTATGTTGCTGCTGCTACTTTGGCATCATGCCTAATTGGTTTACTTGATGCATGCTCTTCTTTTTTCAGGATGTGTCATTCGTGTAACAAAATTATATCATGGCATCAACCACAAGAAAATCAATTAGAAGAACTTGAGAGAGGGGGTAGGGGAGTAGCTTATTAGTATTGTTTCTTTATAGTTAACACTACTAAAAAAAAAGACCTTCTACATCGGTTCTAATGACCTTTCTACATCGGTTACGACTCGTGGTGGTAACACAGTGTCGTTGAATACCGACATCGGTTGGAGGACCGTCTTTGAAGGGCGACCTTTCTACATCGGTTGTGTAGCTCAACTGATGTAGAATATGAGCTTTCTACATCAGTTCTAAGATTGAAACCGATGTTGAATGGTAGGGTTTCTACATCGGTTATCAGTCAACCGATGTAGAATGGGTAATAATAGCAAGGTTTCTACATCGGTTATAAGTCAACCGATGTAGAATTTGAAGGGTTTCTACATCGTTCATTACTGAAATGGGTAGGAATGGCAAGGTTTCTACATCGGTTATAAGTCAACCGATGTAGAATTTGAAGGGTTTCTACATTGTTTATCACTCAACCGATGTAGAATAATGAATTTTTTTTATTATTTTTGCGAAATTTATAATTTCCCCTTCAAATATTGATCTGATGTTAAAGTGCATGATTGTGGTTTACTAAATGTAAAAATACACATATTTGAGCCACTAATAGAAAAGTCACAAACTACATGTAAGACTAATGTGAAAAATCAAGAACATCGAGAAACAGTTTTAAACTCAGCTTGGGTACAAGTTCACGTGAATCCTGTCCGTGGTCAGCACTCCAAATTATGAGCAATCACTAGCACCCAAAACCAGAAGAGCCTGAAATCCAAACATACCCCACACAAATGAACTGCCATACCAAAGTACAAAAGCAACTTCCAATTATAAAAGCAATATATAGAGATAATCAGTCATGCGAAAAACCGGCACATACATTTCACATATCAAACTAGCAATTGTAATTTCTCAATAAATTATCTTGATTGGGGGTGCCAGAGAATCGTAACTAAGTTCCTAAAAATTAATGCAAGTAAAATACAATAAAGTAGAATAAGTTCTTCAATGGGGAATCAAGACTTACCTCACCAGAAGCAGCCATGAATCTACCTACTCTCCTTACTAAGGATTCTACATGTCATCTCCACACATGCCCATACCACCTAAGAGTATCTTTAGCATAGGCAACTTATTAAACAACTAACACTGACCTTGCTCTAAGGCAAGTTTCTGCTATATTTTTTACCTTAGTTTTTTTCTCGATAAGTACTTTTTGATACCATGGTTACTGCCGAAGTAGAACAGTACAAGATAAATCAGAAAAACCTTCAATAATTCTAATTGGTTGCTCTAATTTTTCAAATATGGCATTAGGAAAATAGTAACCAATCAACACAACAGATTTTACAACATCAGAAATTCTAGAAGCTCTTCAATTCCTTGAACCCAACCCATTAAGGAACAGACCCTTAAACTTTTGCATCCATATCATCCTCAGAAACACACATGGACAAAATAGGAATGCAATAAGAGAACTTATGTAAAGTATTTTATAGATAAACTAATTTTAACTTAAGATAAAAGTTTAATTATATTTTACGCCTTTTTCCTGCACCTACAATTATTTATTGAGAAATTTATTTAAAGATACCCATAAATAAGAAGATCAGTACAAAGATTTGGTAGGAAAATTTAGAATTGTTCATGTGCATAATAATCTATTCATCCTTAAAAAAATACAGTCAACTTACCAATAACAATTCATCTAGCTATGATTAAAGTACCTACCTTTCCATAATTCTCAAAATTGGTTTTGAGTATATACTCAACATTAGTTGGCTCAGTGGTGTAAACCTCATATCTGAAAGGGTTGAGCAGCCTGTAAGCCCTGTGCTTGGCAGCAAGATCAGTCATATAATGGTGCAGCCTGTTGAAGTTCAACATCTGATTGAAGATGGTGTCAGCAACAGGGTGGTAGTTCTTTCTATTATGCCTTTTGTTCAGTTTTCTGAACAGAATTTGGACCACCAAAAGAGTCAAAGGTGCAGATAAAGCTGCAAAGAAATAAGGATGTGAAAGGAAAGCCATGGATGATGGCATGCTTTGGTTTGGTTCTTTGGTGAGCTAGGGAAGCTGTTGTGCTAATGCGACCTTTTATAGTACTTGGAAATAGGAATAGGATTTAATGAAGCAGATAGAGAACACAGGCTTAGTGACTTACCGGGAGTGGGAAATTCCAGCTTCACTGAAGTCATTCCAATCCTGGTCCACTTCAAACCAGCTGACATCAAGTTAATGGAATTTGAAGCAGAACCAGATGGCTCAATTTCCAATGGGGAAACCCTATTGCGCCTAGCAGCTTCTATGTCATCCCACCTTACCTGTAAAAATGATAAAGAACATATGGCTGTAATCAATTATATCATAGTACTATAGAAATGACATCTCAAAATAAATCATAATCAACAATAGGGTAGTGACATATAGGAACTTCCGTGTCCATTATGAATGAATACAATCAAATCTTTTGTAGTTTAACAAATTGACATACAAAACAAAGGTGTGCATGAAACTTCGACAGAATTAACAATATTAAAAACGATGATTTTGGCTGAAACAATTCCTATCAAACTTGTATTCCATCACTAAGCACGGAGCACAACTTAATCTATAAGTTCACATTATAGCCAAATTACACGATAATTAAAAAACATTGGGGGGGAAATTAAAAAATATGAGGGTGATTGTGAGTGAAGAATAAATGGATAAAAAATAAATCACGATTGAACAATGAGGTGGCCATTAAAGCATTATCTTTTCTAACAACAAGAATCTCATAATTATTCAATAAAAAAATCTTATAAGGAAATCTGATATATATATATATATATATATATATATATATATATATATATATATATATATATATATATATATATATATATATATATATATATATATATATCAAGCTAGCATCAATGTATATAAATTTCTCTAACGTTTATTTTCTGTACGTGCAAAGGTCTCCAAATCCCATGTATTCTTTATTTTCAATCTTTTGAATCATGTGTGTAATACCTACTCCCCCTGTAAGTTGGAAAAAAATAAAATAAAAAATAAGCCATCCAAATGATGATACTTACCTAATAAAACTGCACTAACACTAAGTGTGAGTAACAATATATTTTGATAACCTTTTTTTACAAATCCAATCAATTTTTTCAAATATATTTTCACTAGCTAACCTTTTTTTTGTGAGTAACAATATATTTTGAGTAACAATATATTTTTACAAATCCAATCAATTTTTCACTAGCTAACCTTTTTTTGTGAGTAACAATATATTTTGATAACTAGTCATTAATATCATATTTTTTACAAGCTATTTTAGTATTTATATTTAATAAAATATGACATGTTGGTAAACACTAGCCAACCCCAACATTTACCATGGGTACTACAAGTAAGTAATAACCTGGGAAAAATAAAAAATATCAAAGAGAATGTCCACAAAGCGGTGCTCCAAAAGATGATACTTACCTAATAAAACTGCACTAACACTAAGTGTGAGCATAAGGATGAAAATGATCACAGATAAATACAAGAATAATTACCTGAGAAAATTAATTAATCGAGATATAAAGTTACCTGCGAAAATTAAAAACTGTCTAAAATAAAACTGAAATATAAAAACTATCACTCCAAATTGCAACATCTTTTGCATTTCAAGATTATCTCATTGATCTGAATTGAAGTGCATCATAATACTTTTCTAGTTTACCATGTGATCTCTGGGATTTGGACGCCTCTGGAAATCCAACTCATCAAACTCAAAGACAGGCAGCAACTCTACTGCATTGATACCAAGCTCTAGAAGGTGTGGAATCTAATAGGCAAGCAACAAAATAAGTTTATATAAAGTCAAGTCTCTAATCAAGTCTCTCACTTTATCCCTTTCAAATAGAAACATCGATGTCTAGTTATTAGAAACTAAGTGGAATTCATATTATAGTTTTGTGAAAAAAAGTAACTGTTAAGAGATAAATAAAATAACAGATCGACACATAATTGCTGAAATCAGAAAATGGAACACAATCCAGATCATGATTTGATTTCATACCAAACTTACTAGCTCTCTAAATTACAACTTTGCATAACATGGTGTTCCCGGTAGTAATTTAGCCTGATAGACTAGGAGTGAGTGATAATGTGTAGCAATTGTATTTTTTTTTTCTTTTGACAGAGTAGCATCTGGTTTTGTATGTATACAAGAAAGGAAAAAAGAATGAAAAAGCTTTTATTAATGTACACATGACTTAGTGTTTCTTCAACTATATATATTGCCTTTCAAAATTGTTTGTAATTTACATTCAAGAAAAAGGTAAATGAAGGGATCTTACCTTACCCTTTCGATCGACTTCTACCGGGTACTTGGGCATCACTTGAGCTGATGCCCTGTCATCTCTGTTACATCATTTGATGCAAATTGATTCCACCCCGCTCAAGTGCTCAGGATCTAGAATCTTCCTTTCAAGATGCTCATCACTATCTGAAAGAGAAATCAACTTAGAAACACCGATCAGGAATGACAGACAATAGTATTTTTCAAGCAAGTGAACAAAGTATATCACCCTTGGTACAAGATAAGCTGATAAGGTTAAATATTGAAATGAATATATTATATATCAGTTGCCAGTGCATATCTTTCAATGCAAGGAAAAAGTAAGCACTTATGAGAAAAACAAATTAAACAGAAATGATCAGTATTAAAGTATATGATGGGGTAGTTCAACATGGCACAATTTCATGTTGGCATTCATATTAATGTAAACATCTTTCGGTAGCTTTGAAGACAATCAAGGAGATGGGAGGCTAAGACGTATCTCCACATGACTTATTGCCTCAACTGATTTCATGCCAGTGTACCACTACTCACAAGAAATGAGAATAGAAACAAAGGAAGGATTGTCTAGATATTTTAGATTATCAAATATTTGGTAACAAAGCCTATATAGTAGAAAGAATTAAGTAAGTGACAATCAAACCTGGGCCCAAATTATATAAATGATGAGTCAGAACATTGATTATGCCTGAACCCGAAACCTGAAGAAGCCTTTCATACCAATATTTTTCATAAAATCCCCCAGGTGCGACAAGTGAAGGCTTGAACTTGGAGCTCTCGTATAACGTGCTTAGAATTTGTTTAAGCTTTATCAAGTCTTTCCCATATTGTGCAACACCAACACTTGCACCAATGCCCTTACCACTCAACTCATTACCTACAGCACCGGATGCAAGAATAAAGTTAAATCAAACAAAAATGAGCATAACAAAACTTAAGAAATGTAAAAAATTCCAAGAAATTCACCCGGTAAAGAACACTTCAAGAAGGGTTAATTCTTTGGATAAAAGAAAAGTTACTTGTGGCCTTGTAGTATAACTGCAGTAAAGGATAAAAGAAAATTTACTAACAGATTTTCTAAAGCTACATTATTGCAAAACCTGTTAAATTAGCACTACCTAATGATTAGTCATGGTTAAATTGTTAAGTAGAAACCAGAAATTAAAAAGACTAAAAAGGGAATATTATGATAGTCTAATTTTCCCGAAATGGAAAATAATAATACTCATAACTATTTAAAAAAAATAAAATGAAATGAATATTATGATCCCTCATATTGATAATTTCAAAACATAAGTTAGCACTAGTTAGTTGATGGTAACAGTGAAGAGCAACATTTGTGTCATGTTTTTAAAACCATTCTGTAATATGTTGCTGTCATGTTTTTTTAAAATATTAATATGTTGCAACCTATAATTTTAAACAAAGGTTTCAACGTGTCATATAATACAAATGTTTATAATTTTACATAAACATATATTACAGATGTCAACCTATAATTTTACATATACTAGAAGCCAATGAGATTACCAGAATAAATAATCTTTCATCATATAATTTAATCTAATCTATCTATTTAATAATAATAAATTTGTAAATCCATTCAGAGATTCCTAAATATTAGATCCTATTACATACCAGATTTATTTTCTATACAATTTTTCATTAATAGAACAATAAATAAATAAAAAATCAATCAACATTAATAACACGAGAAAATTATCAATAAGCATTAATAAGAAATTTTTACAAATCAATCCATTATCAATAATTAATTTGGCAATTACACAATCACTGTTTACTTATTTTGATTTTGTTCACCATTTAATTGTGTAATTGCCAAGTTACCATTTATGTATTGTAATAACACAGTTAAGCAAACACAATTTACATACTAAGCATTAGGCATGGTCGTCCATCATTCTATATAAAAAGTTACACATACGAACTCCAAACTTTAAGAGTTACTCTTAAAGTATCACATGGATTTTATATGTGTGAAATGATTCACAAATTTATTATTATTAGATAGATTGGATTTAATTAGATTAGATATCCAAGAACCTTCATATATAATTTTAAAATACGAAAATAAAACAAGAAAATGCTAGTGCTTAGTTTTGCTCACGACTAGTGCTTAGTTTTCCTCAAGAAAATACGAAAATATGTAAGATTTTAGTATATATATATGATAGACTTCAAATTCAATCATGGACCGCTAGTGCTTAGTTTTGCTCACGACTAACTACCTCTCTCTCTCTCTCTGTCACTAAGCGTGTACAGGCTATAGTACTATATAAGGTAGCAATTTGAGAACATGCCTTAAACTCTTTCAAACATTCTATAGACTATGACACCAAAAAAAAAAAAAAACATTCTGTAATATGTTGCTGTCATGTTTTTTTTAAAATATTAATATTAATCAGAAGAGTTCTGTAATATAAAACATGAGCTGCACTAGCGTGAGTTCTGTATTACTTTTTATTGATCCATCACTTACATGCATAAATGGTCTAATTCATTTCTTTTTATTTCTTTTCTTTCCACAAAAAAAGAGTTTTTTGAGATTTTGGACAACCATTTTCCTCTCTAAGATGAAGATAGATTCTCTCTAAGATGAAGATAGATACCAGAAATTAATCCCGGAAGACAGAGATTTTAGTGAATGCAGTAGTAACCATGAAATCGAATACAACAACATAACTTTGGGAAATTATCTAACTATGAAAATGAATGAAGCAGTAAAATGAATCACGCCAAGAAGCAGATAAACTAGTTGTACCTTTATACTTTGGTTTCCGAGGAGTACTCTTCAGTAGTTCACACACACACACTAAATGAGTAGTATTTGTTTCTCTGTTGCACCTGCACCAAAATCTGCTTGTAAGTAACCCATGGTTTTTGCAACTATATATAAAACTACTATAAAGCACAAACCTTTAACTCTTTATCTTCAAGTGCTGACCCACCAACTTTTCACACTCTTTCATTTATTTCTATGAAACAAGGTTGCATTGCATAGCCATTTTTTTTATAAAGGGACTTTGAATGATAGGTGTAACATCCCAATTTTCGTAAACTAGATTAAAAAGAATTTTTATTTATAAATAAATAGAATTTTAAAAATAATGATGAGATTTTATAAATAAATAAATAAGGAGATATAATTATTAATTAAAATAATGATTTGAGAGAAAATAGAAAGGGTATTTTATTTATTTGTTTGCTAGAGAATAAAATAAAGTTTGTTTTTATAAAATAATAAATAAATAAATAGAGTAAATAATAGGTCGAAAATGCCCTTAGCTATAAATAGCAACATGATAGGTCAGTTTTGAGACTGACTCCTCAGCCTCCTCTGTCTCACAATTTCGTTTTTTCTCTTTTCTCTCAAAACCCTCTCTTTTCCCGCAGGCCACCAAACCTGTCTCAGTAAAACGACGATCTCGGACTTATTCACCGTTGGATCGTCGTGAAATATGAGCACCACGTTCACAACACAATTCCGAGCATTTTCACCATTGGGAATTTCGATATTATGTCTGAACTGAGAGAAACACCCTTCGCATTGTAGCCTTTTTCTTTCCCGCAGAAACCCAGAGATGTCTTGGTAAAACAACGATCCCGGTTTCGTTAACCGTTGGATTATTATGAAATTTGGATATGTTGTTCGAAATTCAATTTCCTACGCTTGGACCGTTGGGATTTTCGAGATGACGTTCGTGGACAGAGAAAAAGGAATCACATGAAGATAGTTCAAATGGAGGCTTCAATCCCTTTTACGTTTCTCTGACGTTTGGGAACTCTATCGGAGCAGTCGGAGGAGAAACTGGAGGAATCTTAGGGAACTGCTCGAGATGTTGTTATCGCTGTCGGAAGACACGTGAGTCCGCTTAGAGGTAAGGGATGAGTTATTCACAATTGGGGATTAGTGAGAACATGTGTAGGGATCCTTAGAGGATTAAATTGGGGTTTTATTTTGGGATGTTTGTTAAATTACAATTTTTCCTTTATGATTATAAATAAAATATTGATGTCCTAATGAAGATTGCTTGATAAATTGTGCTCTTGATATTTGTATGTTTTGACCTATGATTTTGATATAATTGTGTAATATTATTTGAGGGGTTTTAGTCCTCATGTTGTGATGGTCTTTTATATAAATTGTTATACTGAGGATATGAAATGATGATTCAAATTGTGAGTATGTGATGAATTGTAGAATAACATGTTGCTTTGAGATTATAATATTGTTATTGAGATTGAGTATAAGTGTAAAGTTGAACATGTGTTAATTTGTGAGATACGTGTAAACATGTGATGGTGGATTGTCACACTATGAGAAGTGAAATTGTGAATGAGTTCTAGTTGTGGATAAGTGTGTAGTTAACACTAGATGTGAAATTACTTGTGTTGTAAGCTATGAATTGTACAATAACCCGACCAGTGTTATCCTGAGAAAAGCGTTGATGCGCAGTGTTAAAGAGAAAATGTAGGTTTCCTATTTAGGAACCAGTGTTAAATCGTAGCGCAATTGTGTTGAACGTGTTTAAAACACGAGTGTAAGGTCGTGGGTATTGTATAATTCATGAGCAGTGTCTGCATGCAAAAAATTATTTTAGGGGTTGGACCTGAATCAGGAGGGAGAGGCCCTGACGGACTCTTCGGAGTGTATGCCTTGGGGGTCACCGGGTTTGAGTGCTCCTTTAAGCCTATGCTGATCTCATATGGTTGGAGCATTCTCGCAAAACATCGTGACCCTGACTGGTTTCCCTATGATCTTACTTAGTGAGAGTGACCTGACAAACTCATTGTGTGGTGTGTCTTGTTATGTACTCCTAAGCGCCCCAGGATGGTTTTTCACTGACATGGTACCACATTGCATATAGGATTGAGTCTTAGCATAACTGTCGCATACGCTTGCCAATTGTTTATTATGAAATTGATGTGTTATTATGTCTTGATCGGAGTGTGTGATTCCTGTGTATATTGATTGATGATTGAAAGGTGTGATTGATGGATGAAAAGTGTGATTGATGAATGACAAAGTGATGAAATAATGTGAGATATGCTAAGTAAATTGTATTTGGCTACTATATGTTGTGTTGTTTCTCTCTAGTAGTTAGAAATGTGATAACTCACTCCCGATTTGTTGTTTGTGTTTGAATCCTGTGATGATCTTGAACTTTGTGTTCGGGGGAGTAGATGAATAGGTGGATGACTATGAAGAACCTCATGCTAGAGGACACAGGAACACCACGCTTTGATAGGATGTGACATTAGGATATAGGTTCTATATTAATTGTATGAGACTTAGATGACCTTCTTTGAGCCGAGATGACTTTATTATTTATTTGGACAAGTTTGAATATGATGTAGAAGAAAGTGAATGTGAGCCTTTTACCTATTTGAAAGGCTTGTATTTTAAAATGTTTTAAAAAAATACTTTTAGTTAATATTTGAATTTTTATTCCTTTATTAATATATATGCGAGGGGTAGAGGGTGTCACAATAGGTGTGGACCACCTTCCTTTCAAGGAAACTAAATCTGCAACATTAAGTAAAGTACAGGGGTTTGCTAAAGTATAAAAACAAATACTGCAAATAACCTGCAATTGTTATAAAAACATCAATGGGGTCTTTCACTCCTGCCGGGGCCAATACTTGCAATTGTTTTAAATCAAGTATGCAAATAAGCACTACTAAATTTACAATCGCAATCTCTGAAATTTTCTTTAACAAACCAATATATTGTTGCATGCGATCGTTATTACCAAGAACATACAATTAGAACACCGTATGTATGACTGGAAATGGAAAATTTAGGAATGGATTTCTTTTTTTACAATTTTTTTTATAAATTTAATGCTGAATTTTCCACTCATTTTTAAAGGGACATATAAATAGATGGTTAATATATTTTTGCGCGAAAAGCAGAATGTCATTGTCATCACTGACCTTGTTCTTGAATTGCATGCCCGCTTGCTGGTTTGAAACATCGTTGCATAACTTTGAGGTGAATATATCAGCAGCAAAAACCTGAAACATTTTAGGCTTCAATTTTAATTTTTCAAATTCAATGATCAGGAAAGACTTTCTCCAGAAACAAATGAGCAGCCGAGATCCATGAAACGCGGTGGTTCTGGCGGCGCTCCAAAACCCCCTTACAGTGGCTCCTCTGCGGGGGACAGCTGAGGCTGCGGGAGCTTGGAGAGGAAGAGGAGCAGGAGGGGGAAGAGGATTTGGAGCACGAGGGAGAACAGGACCGAGTAAAGGAGCGCGAGCGACATGAGGAACGGGAGTCGGAGGGGGAAGAGGAACCAGAGGAGGAGCCGGAATCGGAGGGGGAGCCACAGAGAGAAAGGAACGAAAGAAACCCTCCTGAAACCTAAGGAGTGAAAATGAAAAGCCGTTCAACGTTAGAAAATGAAAAAATAAAAAAAATCAAAATATGATGAATTTAAAGACGGGTGCTAACTAAAACCGCAGTAATCATGTTACAAACAAAGACGGTTTTTATAAAACCGCTTTTGAAACATTCAAAACAAAGGCGGTTTTATAAAACCGCAGTTAATTCCTTTAAAAAGTTGGTTTAAAATAACGAAAATGCCACTGCATGCTTTACTACAACGGTCTCCAATAATCGATGTAGATTTAACGATGTTGAATGACCAATTTGTAGTAGTGTAACAAACTTCTATAAAATTGATTAAATTTATATAAAATTATGCTAATTTTTGTTTGTTTGTCCAGCTTAATCTTGCAATTTATACTAAGGATAAGGAATCTGAGTTCTCAATGTTAGTTGATCGTGCAACTGGTGGAGCCAGCATCAAAGATGGTGAGGTGGAATTGATGCTTCACAGGCATTCAAGCTTTCTTTTATTAATGCTAATTCAATATTATTTTATTGCAAACAAAGTATTAACACAATGTTTACTACTCAAGGCGTATTCTCCATGATGATAGTCGAGGAGTTGGGGAACCACTTGAACAAGTTTGCGTGATCAACAATAATAATACATGCGAAGGACTAACAGTATGACAATGTCATCAATTAAATTATACTTCTTTGTATCCTCTTTACTATTGACTGAGTGACAAATTTAGTTTGTTTCCATGAAAGATGTGGATTGAAACAATTCCATTTTACTAGCTTGGTAGAAAAACTAGAATGTAGAAAATGATTATGTTTTCTTTTCTTCTATCTATATTTGAATATCCATCTCTATTTTTTTTTCTTCTATGTAATATTAGGTCAGAGGAAATTATTATATCAGCATCCACAAGCTTGGAGTTGGTTCACGCTGGCGTCGTACAACTGGTCAGGAAATTTATTTTCCATTCTTAGTGGCTTTTACACATGAGGTATGACTCAACTGCATGTACTTACACTAGCTATGTCTGCTAAATTCGACTCCAAATTCCAACAAACTCCATGCAGAATACGCAACTCTTTTATTGAATGATAATATTAGGATTATTAATAATTTAAACATAATATTGCTCTCTTTTTTATCAATAGTTTTAAAACTATTACAAACGAATGAACACAAATATTTGAATTAATAAATTAATATTTACTACTATATTTTAAATTAATGTATTGGGCAATGATATTTGAATGATGTTAGGGCATGTTTGATAGGAGATCAAAATTTTATTTTTAAAAAATTATAGGTTGAAAAATTTAATTTCTCATGTTTGATATGTATTTTAAAAAAAATAACATTCATAATAAAAGAGGTTTCTTAGAAATATTTTTTTAATTAATTTTTTATGAAATTTTTTATTGACCTGTGTAGTAGTTAAACAGAATCACCCTTTAGGAGGCATTTGTTTCAACGTATATCTTTACAAGAATACTATGACAATGAGTGTTATTTCTTTGTAAATTCAAAACATGTTTGGTTATGATTTAATCTTTTTGGTAATATTTTCCAAAATTATAATGTTTCAACGTTGCTATTGATGCCTTTTCTATGTTTCATGCAGCATCTATGCTTAACTGGACTTTGATATCTTTGCTTGATTTGATGGCATTTCTTTTCATTCAGTACACTGCTTGCAGAAAGGGTGAGAAGCTTGCTCTTATCCCTGTTTAACTCGCGTTGTTGCATAATGGGCTGAGGCACTTTTGATGTTTCCTTTTACCATTTTGGGTTTTGTAATAAAGCCTTTACAATTGGAAGGTGACCATTTTGTTCTGTTTGATGTGTTTCATAATAGCTTTAATTTAGTTTTTTATTCAGTCTTTTAAATAACAATTTTAAATTATATATCATTCTTAAAAACAAGACAATTCTTTAATGTATTATTCTTCACATAATTATATGTTTTTTTCATTTTACGAGACACGTCTTTTAACTTGTTACATTAAATCAGATTAATACTTATTTATTAATTAAATATTCAATCAAATCATATATTTACTTATTTTTTTAATTAAATTAAACTGAACCAGAAATTTTCAATTTTTTATTTGAACAATTAGACTAATTATGATAATAATTAAAGTTTTATTTTAAAAAAATATTCTTTTATATTTAAAATTATATTTTTTATACTTAAAATTAATAAATAGATATCAATTAAATTTATCTTTAACATTAAAATTTTATACTATCGGCTAAAGCATGTGTGGAGATGACATGTAGAAGCCTTAGTAAGGAGAGTAGGTAGAGGCAGAGGCAGATTGAGGAAACTGTAGGCTAAAGCATTAAGGGAAATCGAGAAAAACAACAGTCAAAACCATTAAACTGAGAAAAGAATTACATTGGAAGTTTTATACTTATGCTAGGATTCTAATACCAATTTATCTTCATATTTTTGCCATGGTAACTTGATCCATCTTGCTTTTGAAGGTAGATTAGTTGTTGCTTTGGTTGTCACAGTGTCACATAAGCCATATTTTTAATATGGTAAAATATGGAGGTTACTAAAAAAAAAAAGAGCTTAAACAGATATTTCTGAAAATAATAAATAATACAAAGCTGGCCAGCAAGGGCACAAAATGCAACTTCTAACAGTATGTTGGAAATCCAAGTGAGTTAATATATGTTCTGAAAGATACTATACTATCATATTGCCTTCTTTAATCTACTTGGTTAGGATGTTAACTTGCTCCAATAATTGTACAGGACCTTTTAATGAAATCAACATTGGATTCAATTTTCCAAGTTGCATTTGGAACTGAACTTGACAGCATGTGTGGATCAAGTCAAGAAGAAGGGAAGATTTTCGCAGATGCTTTTGATACTTCCAGTGTCTAAAGGTCAGGTATATCTGTCTTGTTTCTCATTGGGCTCCATCTCTTTTATTTTAAATCCAGTCCACTTTGTCTTGTATTTCATTTGCTGAGGTGGAATGAATAAAGATATCACTCCTTGCATTGGCTTCAGACCCAATGTCTTTGTCACTGAGGCCTCTAGACAAATTGGCATGGTCATCATAAACTACTCCTTACAGTAGGGCAAGTTGTGTTCACTGCTGATGATGCTGAAGAATGGCAAGCACAACGAAAGAGTGTCATCTTGGTATTCCATTTTTTGCTTTATAATCAGTTTTCTATGCTGAAGATTGGAGTTTAAATTATAATTCTCTCTTTTTTTAATATGAAAAATATGAAATCTTACTTAAAAATTATTAATATAAAATATATATGTTAAAATTTATTTATGTCTCTCGGCAAAAGGAAATAAAAATCTAGTGTTGCTTAATAGGTTGAAGATGGAAATATTTCTTATATTTTATATGATCTGGCTCAGAATCTAGAGATAGAAATGGAAATCTTTATTGAAAGGTGGAAATCGCTACGAGTTTGAGAATTCAGACCCTCCCCTTTCACCAACTTACTTCCCCAAAATGTGTCCTCTCTCTTCCGCTCTTGGTATTCCAGCATATTACTTATGGAAATTCAGGCAGCTCTTCCAGTAGCCTTAAAGGTGATTCTGAGAGAGACTTCTTCGTTGAATTAAAAAAATTCATAGATTAATGGTGAGTTAAAAAAATTCCACTATTTTAGTTTTCTGAACTGTATTATGTTATAGTATTTCAAAAGTCCATTGAGTTTAAATTGAATCTTGGATTCACTTTTTGAATGGGAATGAAGGAGAAACAAATGAGGTGATCAAAAAGGTTGATCGGGGTTGGCTGGTCCCGGGCCTAGGGGTGATAACCCAGGGCCCACAACTTTAAGGGGCCAAAAAAATTATATAAATTTTTGGTTAATTTTTTTATTATTAATTTATGCTATTTTTATAAATACATTGAAATAATTGTAAACAATCACTAGTTATATATTTAAAGAGATTAATTAAAATAAAAAGGTCAAAATTAATAAATTGAAATATAAAATAATATGAAAAGTAATATGTTAAAAATAAATTATAAGTGTCTAATTAAATTAAATTTTTTAAAAAATAGAGACACCTATTTGAACAATAGAGACACCTATTTAAACACCCCCAAAAGTACGGATTTAGAAATTTGATTAGCCATAGTTTTACCACAGACACCTGTTTGAAGATAGTCACATATAGTGTATTCGTATATGTCTGCTTCCCTGAAGAATTATTTTGAATTTTGTTTCGTTTTCACTATAAATGGTGGTATTGAATCCCCCCCCCCCCCCATTATGCAATTTACATAAGATTTTGAATCAAGATGTGTTCTGGTCTTTGTTGCCACTAGACATTCATTATTCATATAAGTCATTATTTGTTCATGAGTTGAGGAGGGTATGGATAATATATTTGAGGAATGCTTATCTTAATTGCTTGAAACTAGAGGACAGATACAAAATCACCCTCTAGTTTTTTATTGTATTATATTTTTTTTGTTTGTTTTGAATTTGAATTTTGATGCAACAGGTTTGGTATGTTCCTATCTTTTGTAAATTTGAAGACTTTTTCTGCTAACGCAATTGTCGCAACCTACCCTTCGGCGGGAGGGCGACGCGGAGCTCACGGGTGTGTCTTCCAAGAAAGGAATACGCGTGGAGTCGCCACCAATGTTTATTTTGAGGAAAACGTCGAAAAAACCGGAAAAGACGTGGTCTACGAACTTTAGGTGAAAGGTTCGGGAGTTGTATTTACGCACGAGGAAGGTATTAGCACCCCACGCGTCTATCACAAAGGACAACAGCCTTTAATCAAGTGTGCAAATATGACTTCTGTTTGTGTTATCTTCCCTTTTTTACGTTCTTATGTCTTTTTATACCTTTTTACATTTTTTATCTTTTTGTGGTCGACAAGGGTGTTTCCCTTGCTCCTACATATTCCTTAATTGTGATAAGGAAATCAGACCTACGTAGTTCTTTGAGAACTAAACGTTGGTTAAATTGTTTTTGTCCTTTTTTTTGCAAGATATATTTTTATTTGAATGAAAGGTCATTTAAGGTGTTGGACCATTAAACGCTCTTTCGATTCTTTTGAAAGGAGAGAAAACATTAAGGCATTGGACCATTAATGATCCCTTGGTTTTTTGCAAGAGGTAACAAAGCTACGTGTTGATTTTAGGCTTTTAGAAATCCACGTTTAACCAATAAAAGCGGAAAAGACCATTTCAAGGCACTGGACCTTAAAAATGGCTTTTTAGGTGATGACCAAAGTTTGTCATTTAGTCATTTCGATTAAGAAAGAAAAAATCCCAAAGAAAAACGTCCGATTTATTTTTTTGATTATTTTACTAAAAGATATTTTTTTGATTATTATATTATTATTTTGTCTCTTTTTTGGTTTTAAACGTGGTTACGACATGATCGAACGGTCGGATTTCATTTTAACAGAAATTAAAAGATGTTACAATTCAAATGATCAGTGGAAATTTATTTTATTTTTTGATTAGGCAAGAAAATGACTTAAATAAATGACTAAAGCACGTCAAAAGGGGGTATGGAAAGTAAATGAAATAAAAATAAAAGCACCCGAAACAAGTGGGGACCACCAAGGGTACATAGAATGAATTGAAAAGTTCAATTTCGGGAACTTACCGGTTGAAGATCGAAGAACGACGAATAACGAACGAAGAACGATGAAGAACGGTGGAAAACCTTCGCGAAATCGCCCACAGAAACGTCTCAGAAGCGTTATGGAAGCGCCTCGGCTTGGATTTTCTTCACGGAAACAATTTTTTTCACTAATTTTAAGTGATTCTCAGATACCAGGAGGGTTGAACATTTTTGTTCTGCCCTCCTTCCCCTATTTATAGGGGAAAAGAGGGAGGTGGTTGCCACCCAGAAGGCATTGCCTTCTGCCAAGTGGGCCTGATTGCTATTTGTACCCCCCTATTTACTAAATACATCCCCCTACCCTTTTTTGCTGATTCTTTTTCTGTAACGTTACGGAACTTTACGAATTACGTAACGATACTTGTTTTCTTTCTGTAATGTCACGAAACCTTACGGATTACACAATCATCCCTTCTTTGGCTTCCGGAATGTTATGGAACTTCACGGATTGCCTAACGATGGGCGTCAAGTACCTCGAAGAGATTAAGCGAGGGTCGCATCCCAACAAACAGATGATCCCCAGACGAAATTAGGGTATGACAATTGCCCTTCTTTACTTGTCTTTTATGGGAGATAAAAGGGAAGTAAAGATAAGACACTAATTTCATTCGAGCAAAACACCATTCGATCGGTCAATCTCCGCGCCAATGGAACCTGCAAAAATTTTGAAAATGATCAGCTGCGAACGACCAACAACATCCTGATACTGCCAAATTCATTCCTCTTGGTTGACACAAGGCGCAGAATGACCATAATTTGTCTCCGCTCACCACTCGATCACTGTCCCTGAATGACAAAGTGCGCAAAATGACCATAATTTGTCTCTGCGCATTTATCACTCGACTTGCTGCTCCTGAATGACAAAGGGTGCAGAATGACCATAATTTGTCTCTGCGTGTTTATCACTCGACTTGCTGCTTCTGAATGACAAAGGGCGTAGAATGACCATAATTTGTCTCTGTGCGTTTATCACGCATTGAGTCTTACAGATAGCAAAAGCGTGCGGATGACCATAATTTGTCTCCGCTGCCATCGGGCACGATCGCCTCTGGATGACAAAAGGGCGCAGAATGACCATAATTTGTCTCTGCGTGCCATCGGACATGATCAAGCCTGGATGGAAAGGCACAGAATGACCATAATTTGTCTCTGCGCGCCATCGGACACGATCGCCTCTGGATGACAAAAGGGCGTATAATGACCATAATTTTCCTCTGCGTGTCATCGAACACGATTGAGCCTGGATGGAAAGGCGCAGAATGACCATAATTTGTCTCTGCGCACCATTGGGCACGATCGCCTCTGGATGACAAAAGGGCGCAGATTGACCATAATTTGTCTCTGCGTGCCTTCGGACACGATCGAGCCTGGATGGAAAGGCGCAAAATGACCATAATTTGTCTCTGCGCGCCATCGGACACAATCGCCTCTGGATGGCGAAAAGGTGTGCGAAATGACCATAATTTGTCTCCGTATGTCATCGGGCTCGCCACCTCTGGATGACCAAAGGCGCAGAATGACCATAATTTGTCTCTACGTGCCATCGGACACGATCGAGCCTGGATGGAAAGGCGCAGAATGACCATAATTTGTCTCTGTGCGCCATCGGACACGATCGCCTCTGGATGACAAAAGGGTGCAGAATGACCATAATTTGTCTCTGCGTGCCATCGGACACGATCGAGCCTGGATGGAAAGGCGCAGAATGACCATAATTTGTCTCTGCACGCCATCGGACACAATCACCTCTGGATGGCGAAAAGGTGTGCGGAATAACCATAATATGTAAATGTTTTTGTGTTTGTTTGTCTTTCTTAAATGTCTCTAGATTTGTTCCATGCTTTGCTTTTTCATTTTCCCCAGGAGTGCAAAAGGCTAAGTGTGGGGGGATTTGATGTGTCATTATTTTCTCCTATTTCTTAACCCTTTTTGTCACCATTTTAATTACTTATTAGCCTTAATTGTCAGATTAACTATGCAGTTTCATCATTTGGGCCTACTTGACTAATTTTGTGTTTTAAATTTAATTTCAGGAGAATTATACGCAATTGGGCTTAGATCCGGAATTGGGCTGAACCGGCTTGGACTTGAAGAGAGTAGACAATTTTATTTTATCCAATTTTATTTTAGTTGGGCCAATTTTACTTTATTTCGTTTTTGGGCTTGGACTTAAAGCAGAATTGTAAACTTTAGGGCTGAGGACATATATAACAACACCAGGGTTTTAGTAGAAGGCAGACTGTTTTGGATAGGAGAATTTTAGGATTTTGCAATTCCAGTTTTTACTATTCACGTAAAATAAAATTTCATTTTTTGCTTCCAATTGCAATTTTGTTTTCTACTTCAGCCTTTGAATTCATTTTCGTTTCTGCTGATTAATGGAAGGCTAAGTCTCCAGCGTTGTTTTCTCTTGAGGATCAAGCACAGCTCTCTTTGAGGTTTTGTTATTACTATTGAATTCTGATCAGTTTTTCCTCTTCACCAATTGCTCTATATTGTTGCTATTAATCCATGCATGCTTAATGCTTGATTAACTGTCTCTGCACTTAATTTATGCTCATGCTTAATGATCAGTTTCATTCATGCTTAATGGACATGTGAGAGGGATTAATTGGTGTATGTGTTGCTTAATCACATAATGACAACCTTATGTTAATTTTCGCTTAGTAAATTAATTTTGGGTTGGATTAAGTGGTTGAAATGATTAGGGATAAATTCTCGTAACCTGGGATAAGAGACTTGCTTGTGAATCAAAGGGAAACAACATGTTTTAATTTTGTTATTTCTTTAGTTCGAATTTGCTTGCTGTTTAATTTACAAAAACAAACAACCCCCCCCCCCCAATTCGTTACGGTTTTATTACTATCTGTTATGAACATTTGGTTGATCATTGCTCATTGGGAGATGACCTAGAATCACTTCCTAGATACTGCATTTTTAATGTTTATTTGATTCGGGTACGACCTCGATCAATAGGATATCGAAGTATTGATTCAAACAGAACTTTTCGACCGTAAGACCTATGGGAAGATTTGGGACCTAGCTACGGTAGAAGTTGTAGAAGCAAAGCTTCATGATGAATCAAAGGTGATTCAAAGGTGTTTTGATGATAACAATGATGATAACAAAAGATGATGACAAAGGTGATGACAAAAAGCTCAAAGATCAATCAAAGAACAACTCAAGTGAATCAAAGATCAATCAACGAACAACTCAAGTGAATCAAGAACAATTCAAGACTCAAGAAGAAAGTTTAGGGTCAAGAATCAAGATTCAAGGTTCAAGATCTCAAGAATTAAGATCAAGATTCAAGACACAAGATTCAAGAATCAAGAGAAGGCTTAATCAAGATAAGTATGAAATTTTTTTCTCAAAAATTGAGTAGCACATGATTTTTCTCAAAACATGTTTACCAAAGAGTTTTTACTCTCTGGTAATCGATTACCAGATTGTTGTAATCGATTACCAGTAGCAAAATTGTTTTGAAAAAGTTTTCAAATTGAATTTACAACGTTCCAATTAATTTCAAAAAGCTATAATCGATTACAATATTTTGGTAATCGATTACCAGTGCCTTTGAACGTTGAAATTCAAATTCAAATGTGAAGAGTCACATCCTTTCACATAAAAGCCTTGTGTAATCGATTACACTGATTTGGTAATTGATTACCAGTGATTGTTTCTGAATAAATCAAAAGATGTAACTCTTCAAAAGGGTTTTGACTTTTTCCAATTGGTTTTAAGTTTTTCTAAAAGTTATAACTCATCTAAATGGTCCTCTTGGTCAGATGAAGAGTCTATAAATGCAAGGCTTTGATTTGCTTTTCAATACACTTTTACACTTATTCAATCAATCCTTTACAAGCCTTGAATCTCTTTGAACTTCTTCTTTGTACCAAAAGGTTTCTAAAGTTTTCTGGTTTTCTAAACCTTGAAAACTTGTGCTATTCATCTTTTCATTCTCTTCTCCCTTTGCCAAAAAGAATTCACCAAGGACTAACCGCCTGAATTCTTTTTGTGTCTCTCTTCTCCCTTTTCCAAAAGAACAAAGGACTAACCGCCTGAATTCTTTTGTGTCTCCCTTCTCCCTTATCAAAGAATTCAAAACGACACAGTCTGAGAATTCTATTGATTCTTCCTTTTCCCTAATACAAAAGTGTTCAAAGGACTAACCGCCTGAGAATTCTTTTGTATCCCCATTCACAAAGTATCAAAGGTTTAACAGCCTGAGATCTTTGTCTTAACACATTGGAGGGTACATCCTTTGTGGTACAAGTAGAGGGTACATCTACTTGGATTTGACTGAGAACGAGAGAGGGTACATCTCTGGTGGATCATTTCTAGTGGAGGGTACATCCACTAGGTTCAAAGAGAACAAGGGAGGGTACATCCCTTGTGGATCTTTGCTTGTAAAAGGATTTTTACAAGGTTGAAAGAAATCTCAAGGACCGCAGGTCGCTTGGGGACTGGATGTAGGCACAGGTTGTTGCCGAACCAGTATAAAAACTCTTGTGTGTTTGTCTCCTTCTTCCCTACTCTTTTACTTTCCGCTGTGCATTTAATTTCCGCTTTTACTTTCTGTTAAGTTTCTCTTCTACTCCTTATTCTCTTAACAACTTAGTAAAAGCCTTAGAAGAGTAAATTTTTAATTAGTAAAGGTTTAGGAATTATTATTTCAACCCCCCCCCCCCCTTCTCAATTTTTCTAAGGCCACTCGATCCAACAGAAGTCTTCGTTGAAGCAATTGCATCCCTTACTCAGTATTACGATCAGCCCCTAAGGTGCTTCAGATTCGAGGATTTCCAGCTAGTACCGACTGTCGAAGAGTTTGAAGAAATCCTGGGATTTTCGCTCGGAGAGAGAAAGCCATATCTCTTTTTGGGGTTCTAGCCCTCCATGGCAAGAGTAGAAAAGGTAGTTAAAATCTCATTGCAAGAGTTAGACCGTGTGAAGCAAAATAGGAACGGGGTAGTCGAAATACCAAGGAAACATTTGGAAGGAAAGGCGAAGTCATTGGCCAATCAAGGAGAATGGGTTCCATTTATTGACACCTTCGCACTGTTGATATTTGGAGTCGTTTTCTTTCCAAATGTGGAAGGGTTAGTGGACCTAGTAGCTATTGATGCTTTCCTTGCTTATCACCATAACAAGGAAAGCCCAGCCATCTCTATTTTGGCCGATCTCTATGACACGTTCGACCGAAGATGCGAAAAGAGTAGTGAAAGAATTATTTGTTGTACGCCGGCTCTCTACGTGTGGTTGGTTTCACACCTTTTTTGCCAAGAAAGTAGGCTCACCTGTCTACTACAAGGCCACAGTTTGTGCGCTGGGAAAGGAAAGGTGAACTAGGACCAACTCTTGGCTAGTATGGAGCGAGCATCCATTAATTGGTTCCCTCGCTGGATGGAAGGAAGAACTAGGGTTTTATCCGCATGCGAGTGATTTCCAAATGTTCCTTTGATGGGAACAAGGGGTTGTATTAATTATAATCTCGTCCTTGCCATAAGACAGCTTGGCTACCCCATGAGAGGAGCGCCATCAGAGGAAAGCATCATGCCTTTCATCGCACAGGGTTTCAGCGACCCTAACGCGAGGGTACTTCAAGGAGTCTGAAAGGCATGGGATGCGGCACAAAGGAAGGACAAAGAGCTTAGGGGAAGCAGTAATCAGGTCATCGGCGGCTATCATAAGTGTCTGAAAGTACGGACACAGGGGTTGGATTGGCTCTTAAAGCTAAAGGCTGCAAGAGAGAAAGAGGCTAAAGCTCCAAAAGAAAGTGAGAAGGCACAAGCCCTAAAGGTGAAGCTCGAAAAAGCCCGAGCAATCAAAGAGAAGTCAACAGCCATCAAAGTCCGAAAAGAATACGATGAACTAAAGGATACCAATATGGCCGCAGCTGAAGCCTTGGAACGAGAAACCAAGATGGCCCGAAAAGAAGAACTTAGCGTAAACAAGTTCCGAGGAGCTTTATGGGGCAACAACAGTGAGCTTAAGCTCCGAAGAGACGAAAGGGATCAGTCGTGGGTCGAAGGCATGATCTAGAAAGACGAGTTAAAGGCTAGCCTTAGGTCGAAAAGAGACTTGTCCTAGCAGTTAAAAAAAACTGAAGGAAATATGTGGGCCATCATCGATGAGTACAAGGAAAAGCTAAACCTAGTGGCAAGGGAAAGGGTAATCGATTCGTTGCAGAAAGAGGCAATGATGTGGATGGATAGATTCACCTTTACTTTGAATGGGAGTCAAGAGCTTCCTCGACAAAAGCATGAAGATCTCGAACAAAAGCACAAAGAGTCAAGAGAAACAAGTCTTTAAGTTCTAATAACTATGATAACGAAGAGAAATCTAAGAATTGGTCAGAGGATCAAAGAAATGGTGGATAAATCCCATGTCATCCTCAAGATGACTAATGCGAGAATCGAGTGAATCAAATCTTTCTCCTACAAAAGCATGAAGATCCTGAAGCTCATTGAGGACATCATTCAGTAATGTAGAGGAGGGATCCCTTGGTGGTGGAGATGGAGTGCGTTCGTCGGGAGCATTAGCCGGGAGATCCTGTTTAAAAACCCATTGGCCATCAAGATCTTTCCTATACCCAAAAGGCACAACTGTGACGGCTCCAATGGCAAATGAACATTTAACCTTGACAAAAGGTTCATTAGCAAGAGGGACATTGAAGTGCTATAGAATCAGAGTAACCAGATGGGGATATGGGAGAGGTGCATTTGCCCGTAATGCCTTATGCATACGGTAACGAACAAGATGGGCCCAGTCAATTTGACGGCCAGTTTTTAGTGCCCATAACAAAATCAAATCTTCCTCAGAGGCTTGCACAAGGTTAGTAGAACGAGGAAGCAACACACGACATAGAATATAATGCATAATACGACATTCAAAGGTAAAGGAACCAACAAGTAAACAACCAGTCATATCATCATTTTCAACACAGACCATTTTACGAGCATCATGACAAGAATAAATGGGCTTCCAATCATCAACTAAGGCTCCTTCAAAAGGTACACCTTGACTACTCAGTTTGGTTAGAGAATAAAACAAGAATCAATCGACAACAATGGGTATTTTGTGTACTTCAGAAAATATGACTCCATCATGAATTTCCAAGTTGTTATGACTCGAACTAATTCTAGATAATAAGGCAATTTTAGAGTCATAAAATCCACTATTTCATAATTTTGAAAAACTTGATAACAATCAAAGTTTTCTCCCTCAAAGAACTCAAAATCAAGGAATTTAGGGTCAAGAATGACACGATTGGAAAATGAGGAGTAATACCTCTAATGTTGGACATTGGTGGAAAACAAAGTGAGAGAGCGTGGTGAGGAAAGAGATGGGTTTGGTGGTGCCAGAGAGTCAATGGAAGCACCATGGCGGCGGTGGCTTGCAGTGGTGGTCGAGAAAGATGAGCCCTTGCGCTTCTTTGATGATTCAGCCATTTGGTGAAGTTTCTAAAGATTTTGATCAGTGGGTTTTGCAGAGGATTTAAAAGGAAGAATTTCACACTTTTTTTTGCTGCGATTTGGTGAAAAAATGAAGATATGAGGATTAGAAGATTGGAGGAAGTGGGGCGCTGTTAGAGAGAGAGAGGAGTTGAGTTTTCGAAGTTAGAGAGAGAAAAGTCATATTTATAGTCAAGGATGACTAGTAATCAATTACAGCCTTCTGTAATCGATTACAAGATGCTAAGTAACTGACTAACTGTCTCTCGTAATCGATTACAGTCACTGGTAATCGATTACACCACTTTTGTTCTTTGGTAATCGATTACATACCCTAAAAATATTAAATATGCAAGGAAACAAATGTCATAGGAAATTGTATGGACTAGGAATCTAAGTCAAATTGGTAAATAATTCCTAATTCTCTTCTAATAGTAAAGAATCTTTCTTTAGGCAAAGGTTTGGTAAAGATATCAGCCAATTGATTCTTTGTTTCAACAAATTCTAGTTGTAGACAAAGGATCAAGCTGAAAGTTTTGATGATGCCAAAGTTTCGCAACCTACCCTTCGGCGGGAAGGCGACGCGTCACTCGCGGGATGCGTGTTCCACGAAAGGAATACGCGCGGAGTCGCCACCAACGTTTATTTGAGGAAAACGTCGGAAAAACCGGAAAAGACGCGATCTACGAACTTTTAAGTGAAAGGTTCGGGAGTTGTATTTACGCGCAGGGAAGGTATTAGCACCCCACACGTCCGTCACAAGGGACGGCAGCCTTTAATCGAATGTGCAAACATGACTTTGATTTTTACGTTCCCTTTTATGTCCTTATATCCTTTATACCCTTTTTATATTTTTTCTCTTTTTGTGATCGACAAGGGTGTTTCCCTTTGCTCCTACGTATTCCTCAATTGGGATGAGAAAATCAGACCTACGTAGTTCTTTCTTATGCGTGAATCAAGTGATTCTTTTTACTTGAAAGGTGATCATTTTAAGGCGTTGGACCTTAAAAATGACCCATTTTACTTAATAAGAAATTGAAGTGATAAACTTTCAAAAACCTATTTTTGTGGACGAGCTTGACTAGGCGAGTTGATTTTAGCCTTAGTTTCACCTTAGTTATTAGTCAATTCGATTAAGAATGAGAAATCCCAAAGAGAAAACGTCCGATTGATTTTTCGCTTTACTTTACTAAAAAATATTTTTTTGATTATTATATTATTATTTTACCTCTTTTTTTTATTTCCAACGTGGTTACGGCATGACCGAACGGTCGGAATTCATTTTAACCAAAATTAACGGATGATACAATTCAAATGATCGGTGGAAATTTATTTTATTTTTAGATTAAGCGAGAAATGACTTAAATAAATGGCTTAAGCACGTCAAAAGGGAAGAAAAGAAAACTGAAAGTAAACGAAATTAAAGTGAAAGTACACAAAACAAGAAATGAATTGAAAGTCTCGGATTCAAAAACTTACCCGTTGAAGAACAAAGAACGAACGAAGAACGGATGAAGAACGGTGAAGAACGACGAAGAACGATGAAGAATTTCCACATAATCGCTTATGGAAGCGTTACAGAAGCACTTCGACTCGATTTTTCTTCACGAAAACGTGTTTTTTGCCCAAAATAGCCGAAATGCATAGCCAAAGGGGTCTTGAACATTTTGAAACAGCTCCCCCCTCCCCTATTTATAGAAAAAAAGGGAGGTGCTTGCCGCCCAAAGACTTAATGAAGAAGATTTCTAAGCACACCCGAATTACTAAGTTCACCCCCCTTTTCGTATTTTACGGAAAAGTTACGGAAGCCTTACGGAACTGTTTTCGAATTTGATTTTCATCTTTTTTCTCTTCCCTTTCACCAATGTTAAGTGGAATATGCTTACCCAAGGTTTTCGGAAATTTTACGGAAGTATTACGGAAGCTGCGGAAGCCCCGAAAACCATTTTTCAAAAACGTGGAGGAGCTTGCCAGCCAGTTGCTTCCTCCTTAAGCAACCCAACTTCCAAAATGTTATGGAAGGGCCTAGATTTGAATTGCTATTTACACCCCTATCTTGATAAGTTCACCCCCTTACCTTTTTTGGTGATTCTTTTTTCGTAAAGTTACGGAAACTTACGAATCTCGTAACGATACTTGTTTTCTTTCCGTAATGTTACGGAACCTTGCGGATTACATAATCATCCCCTTTTTGACTTACGGAATGTTACGGAATCTCACTTAATTATGCAACGATGCTTCCATTTGATTTCCGGTGTGTCACGGAAACTTACGGATTGTGCATCAATATTTTTTGGTTTTCCGGCATGTCCTGGAATTTCACAAATTGCCTAATGATGGGTGCCAAGCACCTCACAAGGACCAAAGAAAGGTCGCATGTCATCAAGCAAAGGTCCCCGGACGAAATTAGGGTATGACAGTTGCCCCTCTTTACTTGTCTTTTATTGGAGATAAAAGGAAAGTAAAGACAAGACACTAATTTCGTTCCTCTCGATTTGACGAGAGTCGCGGGTGACCATAAAATCTCCACATGCAAATGACTTGTTGTTCCCGGAATTTCACAAATTGCCTAATGATGGGTGCCAAGCACCTCACAAGGACCAAAGAAAGGTCGCATGTCATCAAGCAAAGATCTCCGAACGAAATTAGGGTATGACACTAATTTCGTTCCTCTCGGTTGACGAGAGTCGCGGGTGACCATAAAATTTCCGCATGTAAATGACTTGTTGTTCCCGGAATTTCACAAATTGCCTAATGATGGGTGCCAAGCACCTCACAAGGACCAAACAAAGGTCGCATGTCATCAAGCAAAGATCCCCGGACGAAATTAGGGTATGACACTAATTTCGTTCCTCTCGGTTGACGAGAGTCGCGGGTGACCGTAAAATTTCCGCATGTAAATGACTCGTTGTTCCCGGAGGAACAAAAGGTGCAGAAGACTATGTCAGTCTCTGCATGTCATCGGGCCCGCCGCCTCTGGATGACACAAGGGTGCAGAATGACCAAATTTTGTCTCTGCGTGTCATCAGGCCCGCCGCCTCTGGATGACAAAAGGGTGCGGATAACCGTAAGGTATCTCCGCGTGTCATCGGGCCCGCCGCCTCTGGATGACACAAGGGTGCAGAATGACCAAATTTTGTCTCTGCGTGTCATCGGGCCCGCCGCCTCTGGATGACAAAAGGGTGCGGATAACCGTAAGGTATCTCCGCGTGTCATCGGGCCCGCCGGCTCTGGATGACACAAGGGTGCGGATAACCGTAAGGTATCTCCGCGTGTCATCGGGCCCGCCGCCTCTGGATGACACAAGGGTGCAGAAAGACCAAATTTTGTCTCTGGGTGTCATCGGGCCCGCCGCCTCTAGATGACAAAAGGGTGCGGATAACCGTAAGGTATCTCCGCGTGTCATCGGGCCCGCCGCCTCTGGATGACACAAGGGTGCATGTCACATGACCTCAGGGTCAGTATGACAAAGATTATGGGGCGGCCGACAAAAGCAAGGCTCTTGCTCCTACGTATCCTCCAATGAGGAACTCAGACCTACGTAGTTCTAGATAACTTGTGAGACTTGAAAAAGTCTCCACCAGAAGATGCCTACATCTCCGGAAAGGGCGCAGATGACCATATTGGCCTCTGCTTATCAATCACACTCGAGGTGCGGATAACCGTAAGGTGTCTCCGCGGGCTACCAGCTCTTGGGTCATGGTAACAGAAAGCGGTGCGGTCGACAAAAGCGAGGCTTTTGCTCCTACGTATCCTCCCATGAGGAACTCAGACCTACGTAGTTCTTGATAACTTGTGAGACTTGAAAAAGTCTCGGTGTTTTCTCCACTAAAACGCAAACATGCTTTAGCAAAGAGACAAATATTCCAACTGATTAGAGCAGCATATGCCTTTTTGAGTGAAAAACAATGCGTCTACCGGGGAAGGAGAGTATGCTGATGAAATTTTCTCATAACCATAAATGAGATTTTGGATGTTAGCATCTCGTTTCTAAATGACCATTTAGAGGAAACACTGGGTTCGACAAAAATAGAAGAAAATCACTCAAAGTGTATCAATCTCGCACAGGTAAGTGTTTCATCCTAATTCCGAACCATAGATATGTCATGACTTGACTTTGCAAATTATTTCCTATCAAATCAAAAATTACATGCGTGATCATGGATCAATAGGGCTTCCCTTGGGAATGGGTTCTTTTGGTGGGTTTTTCGGCTTTTGTGTGTTTTTGCCCCTTTTCCTTTTCTGTTTTGGTTTTGCGCGAGGCGAACAAGTCACCGACGCACAGGATTTTGGTTGGTAATCAAAGGGAGAAGACCACTTTAGGTCATGGTTTCCTTTTCTTTCTTTTGTTCATTTGGTGACAATTCTGTATTGTTCAGATATTGTCTGGTCAAAAGACCTTTCTGCACATTTCTTCTAGTTTCTTTGATCAAGAACTTTCTTTCCTTCCTTTTTTTACTTTCTCCCATTCTTTGGTTGGGAATTTTCTTTCTTTTCTTTTTGCTTTCTCCCACTCTTTGATTGGGAATTTCCTTTCTTTTCTTTTTGCTTTCTCCCACTCTTTGATTGGGAATTTCCTTTCTTTTCTTTTTGCTTTCTCTTTGATTGGAAATTTTCCTTCTTTCCTTTTTTGCTTCCGAGGGTAAGGATTATAGTGAGTCATGATTTTGGCTCAAGGTTTGTAGAATGGCTAGACATGATACATGTCGGGGTTTGGTTTGGCTCAAGGATAAAAGGGGTGCCCCACATTATTTCCATGACACAAATGCAAAAATGATGATTTGGAAACTTTATGCAAAACTGGTCATGCATGCACCTATGCGGACACTCAAGTGTCAAATTTTTATGGTCATGTGATGCTAGGGCTCAGGATTCATTTCCTCTATTTTAGTCAACCCAATGTTTCCAAAATATGTTCTTTTATCCATTTGTGCATTCATCCAAGTCCATTTCGGGCGTCCGGGAAAATTTCACAGCATTCACCCTTCAGGTGTACACACATTTTTTTTTCCAAAAACTAGCTATGATCAGCGAATTTTTCTTCAAAGAAAAGTTGGAAGTCATCTCTTTTCAAAAGCATGTTGGTTTTTCAGCTAGACAACTTATTTTTCTTTTTTCTCTCTTTTTTTTCTTCTCTTTTTTTTTATTTGTTTATTTCTTTTTCTTGTTTGTTTTTTTTCTTCTCTTTTTTTTTCATGAGGTATTTTGCTATATACATGCATATCCAAGGTATCTTGCTACCTAAACATACATATATATGTTTTGTAAGGTATTTTTGCTATATACATGCATATCCAAGGTATCTTTCTACCTAAACATACATATATATTTTGTGAAGTATTTTTTGTTTACATACATGCATATCTAAGGTATCTTTCTACCTAAACATACATATATATATATATATATATATATATATATTGTGAAGTGTTTTTTGTTTACATACATGCATATCTAAGGTATTTTTCTACCTAAACATACATATATATATTTTGTGAAGTGTTTTTTTGTTTACATACATGCATATCTAAGGTATTTTCACTACCTAAACATACATATATATGTTTTGTAAGGTATGACTACCTTCCGAGCTTGCGCTTGTTTTATTTAAATTCCCAGGATCATGAGCAACTAGGTGCGTCCTACTATAAAAAGTGATCAAATAGCAGGCAGAAATTTAAACGGTACTAGGTTGCCTCCTAGTAGCGCTTCTTTAACGTCTTTAGCTGGACGCCTTATGACTTGTCGGTCACTGACCTAGTACTTTGCTTACCTTTGGCTTTGGACTTGGTCGCCTATTGGTCGGCCATGTGGTGTAGGCAATACTCAAACCTTTTTGTGGATGAGCAGAGGTGAACTCTAGAGGTGATGGCGGTGCGTCTGTTGCCCGCTACCGGCCATCGCCAGGCTGCTGTGGTGTTTCGCCCTGCGCCTGCCTGGAGACGCAGAACTTCTTGATGAAAGCTCGATTGGTAGGGGGGACCTGATGACCTTGCTGGGGGCGACAGGCACTCCCTAGAACTGACAGAGACCCATATTTAGAGCTGGCAACTCCAAGACCCTGTTGGCCTTCTTCGGGTCCACTAGGTGTCTTGCGGGCACAATCCCCGTAAACAATAGATGACATCAGAAATCAGTTGGGGGAGGTGCATACTTACCTATGCCACGACGACATGAACTTGCTGGGGGGAACGGGCGCCCTGTAGGGCCGACAGAGGCCCGTAACCAGAGTTGGAAACCCCAGGGCCCTGTTGGACTTCTTCAGGTCCACTGGGTGTCTTTGTGGGTGCGATCCCTGCAAACAATAGATGGTATCAGAAATCAGTTGAACCATATGCATACTTACCCATGTCGGGACGACACAGACCAACTGATACTTTTGCAGGGGGAGATTGGCATTGCGGTTGCTGGGCAGAATGTTGCTAAGTAGCAATGTCATCTATATCTGTGTAAGAGTGGTCATGTTGGTGCGCATGATCCGCACTCGTCCCTTTGCAGCGGCACGGGTGAAATCTTGCCCCGGTATGCATAGTAGCTGTGTGATAGCCTCCCTCTCTGGTTGTGCTCGCACAGTTGGCCGTCCTCCAATATCAGGGGGTGGCCCAGGAACCGTTAAAAGGAAACTACTGGTCCCTTAACCGGGAGTGCAAGTCTTGGTTAAGCATTTAAGGATAGAGGACCTTAAATTCTCTTAAGGTGCGGATGTGGAGCACACTGAAAATGAGGACACGTAGCCCTCTAAAGGTGAGGGCGTGCAACCCTCTCAAGGCGAGGATGTATAGTCCTCTGGAGGTGAGGGCGTGTAGTCCTCTCAAGGTGAGGGCGTGCAGCCCTCTGTTGGCGAAGACGTGTAGTCCTCTAAAGGTGAAGGCGTGTAGCCCTCTATTGGCGAGGACGTGTAGTCCTCTAAAGGTGAGGGCGTGTAGCCCTACGAAGGTGAGGACATGCAGTCCTCTGATGGCGAGGGCGTGTAGCCCTCTGAAGGTGAGGACGTGTGGTCCTCTAAAGGTGAGGGCGTGTAGCCCTACGAAGGTGAGGACATGTAGTCCTCTGAAGGTGAGGGTAACTAGTACCCAAGGCAAGGGCGAGTAGCCCTCTCAAGGCGAGGACGTGTAGTCCTCTGGAGGTGAGGGCGTGCAGCCTTCTGATGGTGAGGACATGTAGTCCTCTCAAGGCGAGGACGTGTAGTCCTCTGGAGGTGAGGGCGTGCAGCCCTCTGATGGTGAGGACATGTAGTCCTCTCAAGGCGAGGACGTTTAGTCCTCTCAAGGTGAGGATGTGCAGTCCTCTGAAGGCGAGGATGTGTAGTCCTCTAAAGGTGAGGGCATGTAGCCCTACGAAGGTGAGGACATGTAGTCCTCTGAAGGTGAGGGTAACTAGTACCCAAGGCGAGGGCGGGTAGCCCTCTCAAGGCGAGGACGTGTAGTCCTCTGGAGGTGAGGGCGTGCAGCCCTCTGATGGTGAGGACATGTAGTCCTCTCAAGGCGAGGACGTGTAGTCCTCTCAAGGCGAGGACGTGTAGTCCTCTCAAGGCGAGGACGTGTAGTCCTCTCAAGGTGAGGAAGTGCAGTCCTCTGAAGGCGAGGATGTGTAGTCCTCTAAAGGTGAGGGCATGTAGCCCTACGAAGGTGAGGACATGTAGTCCTCTGAAGGTGAGGGTAACTAGTACCCAAGGCGAGGGCGGGTAGCCCTCTCAAGGCGAGGACGTGTAGTCCTCTGGAGGTGAGGGCGTGCAGCCCTCTGATGGTGAGGACATGTAGTCCTCTCAAGGCGAGGACGTGTAGTCCTCTCAAGGCGAGGACGTGTAGTCCTCTCAAGGTGAGGACGTGGAGTCCTCTGAAGGCGAGGATGTGTAGTCCTCTAAAGGTGAGGGTGTGCGGCCCTCTGTTGGCGAGGACGTGTAGTCCTCTAAAGGTGAGGGCGTGTAGCCCTACGTTGGCGAGGACGTGTAGTCGTCTCAAGGTGAGGGCGTGCAGCCCTCTGTTGACGAGGACGTGTAGTCCTCTAAAGGTGAGGGCGTGTAGCCCTACGAAGGTGAGGACATGCAGTCCTCTGATGGTGAGGGCGTGTAACCCTCTGAAGGTGAGGACATGCAGTCCTCTGATGGCGAGGGCGTGTAGCCCTCTGAAGGTGAGGACACGCAGTCCTCTTATGGCGAGGGCGTGTAGCCCTCTGAAGGTGAGGACATGCAGTCCTCTGAAAGTGAGGACACACAGTCCTCTTAAGGTGAGGGCGTGCAGCCCTCTGTTGGCGAGGACGTGTAGTCCTCTGAAGACTAGGGTACTAGTACCCAAGGGTCCATCCTTATGAGAAAGCAAGAGATCGACTCATCGAGAGAGCCGGTCATCCCAAATTCAAAAGATTTGGACATTTAGATGTAGGGAATCTATGTAGTTAACATGATTTTGAGGGATGCAAATGCATGCAACCTTTGTTGTGAAATTTGGGTAAATGCGGACTTTATATGAAACAATGCAATGTAATGGAAAGTTGTACAATGTTCATGGCATTCTTTCCCTATTTTGTGATTTTGATTTTGATTTGATTTTTTTTTTTTTGGAAAACACAGATTGACTGCCCTTTTGAAAAAGGTGATAATTCATGCTACCTCATCCTATCTTTTTGCAAATCTCTCCGGGAACTCCCTCAGAGTGTATGTTCTTTTTGATTTAGTCACTTGACCATTTTGGAGTGACGGCAATGGAGTCGTTTGATGTTTAATCAATCCATTGAAATCCTAGGGTTTGTCCCCTTTTTTTTGTTAAAAACATCGATGGGTGAGAACTTTTGATCGGCCCCTATGTTCACTTGAGGCTCATGCACGGTGCCCCTCATTGCCCCAGTGTAAGGCTTTGAGGTACCAATCGTTGTCTTTCGTCATGACCTTGTAGCTGGGAACCTATTGAGTGAGAACTTCTAATCTGCCCCTAGGTTCGTTTGAGGTTTATGCATGGGGCCTTTCATTGCCCCAGTGTAGGGCTTAGAGGTACCAATTGGTTTCTTGTTTTCACAACCTCGTAGTGAGGAAGAATGAAAGACGCAATTGATTCTTGCAAAAAGAATTTTCCAAGGACGAGAAATAGTTGAAGGATTTTTCAGCTAATGGATTAAGTCAAATGACTCCTATGTAGAAGCAAGATGTTTTGATGTCTTGATGATGCTAAAGGATCAAGTGCTTCTAAGTTTTATTCAAGACAAGAATCCAAGAAAGTCAAGATATATGATCAAGTTGATTTCTAGAATCTTTTGGAAGAAGTTTCCAAATTGAAAAAACAAAAGGTTTGACCAAAGAATTCTATCATTTCAAATTGAGATTTGCTCTCCGGTAATCGATTACCAGCAGCTGAAAATGTTTATAACAGTCACTAGAAATTTGAATTCAAAATTTATAATGTGTAATCGATTACACATGGATGGTAATTGATTACCAGCAATTTATTCAAATTTTAAAGCCTGTGATCTATTACACAAGTCTTGTAATCGATTACCAGAGGAGATTTTCAGAAAATAATTTCCAAGAGTCACATCTATTCAAATGGTTTATGAATGGCCATCAAAGGTGACTTGGAAACACGAATTTAAAGAGAGTTTTCATTGCCCACAAAGTTTATCCTCTCAAAAGATTAAGAGTTTTTCTGAACTGAACTGTCTTATCCTCTCAAAAAGATTCCTTGGTCAACCACTTGCATATTCAATAAGGAATTTTGATTGGTCTTCATTGTACAATCTATCCCTTTTAAGAGAGATTTCTTCTTCTCTTCTTCTTACTTCTGAAAAGGGATTAAGAGACTGAGAGTCTCTTATTGTAGAGGATTCTTGAACACAAGGGAAGGGTTGTCCCTGTGTGGTTCAGACTTTGTAAAAGGAGTTTTACAAAGATAGTGGAAAATCTCAAGTGGGTTTCTTGAGGACTGGACGTAGGCGCGGGAAGTGGCCGAACCAGTATAAATCAAGTTTGCATTCCTCTCTTCCTTTAAACTTCTTTTATTGCTATTTATCTTTTGCTTTAAAGAAGTTTATTTTGATTTGTCTTTTGAGTAATTCATGTTAAGGGTGCATTGTTAATCCAAAAAGAAAGAGTGATAGTTCAATTGGGGAATAGTCTTTGCATCTTAATTCAACCCCCCTTTTTATTAAGGTAACTGAGGCCATTTGTCCAACATCCTATTCTTGACAACTCGCTTCTCTAAGAAGACAAACTTTCTGGAATGATAAAATGAAGTCACATGAACGTCTATATTTTTACTTGAAAACACAGTCAATCAAATGCCTTTTTATTTTTTTTATTTTGAAACTTATTTTTTTATTTTGAAACTTATTTGTTTTGAACTTTACTCGTTGTTTTACGGCACCCCCACCAACGTGCAAGACGAGTAATCTCTGATTGAACAGTCTTAGAAGTCAACACTCAGGAGCGCAGGTCGCTTGAGCAAATAGACCAATGGCTTGCACCCACATTCCGGTGAAAGTTGAATAAGCAAACATGCGTTTGTGAGAGGATGAGGGACAAGGATGTCCATTTTATCCATATCATTTAGCATTGTAACTGTGGTTTATAATAATGGCATAAACTTGAAAATCCTGATGAGTCATAACAACAGCTTCCAGAATTGCCCCATGTATGGTGTTGCTTGTCAATGTTATGATTCAACAAGCGATTCTCCTCAAATTTCAGCCAGCCCGTATCAATTAGACTTCACACTTTATGCTTCGGGGTCATACAATGCTCAATGGAATGCCCCAGGGCTCCTCCACGATAAGCACACGTTGCGTTCGAGTCGTATCCTCAGAAAAATGGAGGTTGAGGAACCTTGGTTGGGGTTATGGCTACCATTGAATTATTGAGTGGATATGGGATCAAGTTTAGCATATGACAACGGAATTTGGGGTGAACCCTACAGGCTTTTTGCTGCAAAATTCCTTTTTGTTGGTGTTTTTTTGGTTTGTGCTAAAGGTGGTCTTCGTCATTGGAAGTGCGGTAGACAGGCTTTGTGGTTGATTTAGGGATGGCCTTTGTGGATAACTGGGTGGTGGGTAAGGAGGAGGTTTGTTATTGACTGAGTAATGACATTGTTGGGTTTGGTGGGAAACTTGGCCGTATAGGAATGGCAGTCACAACATGGGTTTCTCCCTCTTTCTCACCCTCTTCATTTGCCCCAGTTTTCTCAGTCGTCCTAGTAGGATGATCAAATTTGCCTCTTTTCGGACCCACATCGATCCTTTCACTGGCGAAGACCAAATCCGCAAAGCTTTGAGGGTGCGTAGCCCACCATCTTTTCATAGTAGAGTATCGATAATGTGTCTACCATCACGATCATCGTCTCCCTTTCCATCATTGGGGGTACCACCTGGGCCGCCAGATCCCTCCACCTTTTGGGCGTGTTCTTTGAAAGATCCGTCCCCCTTTTTGCAAATGTTCTGTAGTTGCATCCTATCCGGAACCATATCAAAATTGTACTGATACTGCCTAACAAAGGCAACCATTAGGTCCTTCCAAGAATGGACTCAGGAAGATTCCAAGTTAGTGTACCAGGTAACAGCTACCCCAGTAAGACTTTCTTGGAAGGAATGTATTAGCAATTCCTCATCTTTTGCGTATTCCCCCATCTTCTGACAATACATCTTTAGATGGTTCTTGGGACAAGTAGTCCCCTTGTACTTGTCAAGGTCCAGCACCTTGAACTTGGGAGGGGTGATGATATTGGGTTCTAGGAACAACTCTTTTAGGTTAGCAAAGGCATAATCTTCACCTCCTTCAATGGCCCCGAGCCTTTCCTCTAGATGATCCAACTTTCCCATTTCTGCCATAGCATGAGGGTTTTTACTTGTCGTGGAATGTAAGAGGTGTAGTTGTGGGTGATACTGAGGGCCTTCCAAAGGGTTTTGTAGGGGTATACCACCAACTGCTTGCCCTTCCGTGGCATATCCGAGGCAAGGCTCGAAGTCGGCTAGATTGTGGTGGGGAATTTCATGTGTCCCCCCCACGGTTTAAGAGACATGTGCATGATCAGTTTGGGGTTGTTGGCTCTCAATGGGTATAGGAGTGGAGTTATTGACATTCTTATTGGGAGTGTACGCCACTTTGGGTGGCGTATAGTTGAGAGGCAAGCCATATGGCGGGAAGGCGTGCTCGTTTTGAATTTGTACATTATGGGGGCTGCCCGTACTTCCCAAATCTTTGCCTACCATATCTGAGGTTGGATGATTCATTTGGTTGATGCCGGATGGGGACATCAGGTTCACCTTAGCAACAACGCTGGTAGCGGCAATTGCAACCGCATTGGCTTCCATTATCTTCTTCACGCTCATCATGGCCTCCATGTCGGCCTTCATCTTCTCTTGTATCTCCTCTACTTCACCCATTACTCTAGCTCTAGCACAAGTTCGGTGAGGACACCGTAAAGCATGTTTTTTTTTTTATATAACAATGATTAAGTTCATTTTATTTTATTTTATTTTATTTTTCAAGGAAAGAATGCAATGAGCAATGCAACCAATGAAAAGCATGGATGTATGCGAATGATGTACAGTTGAAGATTGCGAATTTTTACGCAGGATATGGGGTTGAATCAATTTATATTTTCAACATGGTCCATGACATCTTTGTCAAGGTGAAACTGGAAGTAACAAGGACATCAACAATCCTAAATATGTTTGGCAGTAGAGGAAGCAGTGATGTGACTCGATTCATCTTTTGCCCCAATTTTGCAAGACGGTTACTTCCATATTTCAACTTGACTTGATGAACCTTTTTATAAAAGCATGAGCTTGGTTCAACCCTATAATCCAAGGAATGGCAATTCTGATCGCCAATACTTCAACAACATCTCATAGGGATGAATGACTCGGGCATACTTTAAGCTATGCATGGAAAATGTAATTATGAAATTGAGATGCCCGAAGAAACACCATTTCCTAGTTAACCATGCATTAGGTACCATGTTCAATTATTTTGTTTTGTTGTTGTGTGTTTTTTTTTTTTTTAGAAATGGGTTTATGATCCTAACATGGTTGGCTCATGGTGCCTAACACATGCAACTAAGAATGTAGTGTGAAGTTTCACGCTTCCCCTTTTTTGTTTTTGTAGAGGAAAACACAAGGATGAGCAAACATGAAAACAAATGGTATGCAATTTTGCAGATCAAAAAGTTTGTTGAACGCATATGCATGATGATGCCATGACTCATGCAAAATGTGAGGCTGGATATGATAACGGATAAATGCAGGAACGATATGTTCATTATGATGTTATGAAGAGATGCTTATGCGATGCATGATATGAATGCATTTTACGGACACGAGAGCCCGGAAAATTATCTCTTCTTACTTGCGCATTTGGGGGCGCAGTGCCCCATGTGTACAATTAAGAAGGTGATATGGACCTTCCGGCTTCCCGTGACAAAGGACGAGACCAACATACAATGCATGCTAGAGATAAAATGTGGGAGTGACTTGATTCGCACTGATTTTTGGAGTAAAAACGTGGGATAAACTCATTTTTTTCAAAAAGCTATAACTAGTCAAGATCTGAGCGACAATACAAACTTCCTAGCGGTTTCTAATCATATGGTCCATTAAGTCTATCATATGCTGAAAATAGCTGAGAAGTCCGTGGATCTCCTCGGGGGCGGAGTAGGTGTCCGCCACTGCTTTGGCCTTGGCTAGCAATGGGGGAAGTTCTTGACTCCTGTTCAAAGTAAGAGCAAATCGGTTCATCCACATTGTTGCCTCTTGGTGCAATGAATCAATTACCCTTTCCCTTGCCTCCCTTTCTGCTGATATCTTGGCGTACTCATCCTCTAGCCTTTGCTCGTGAGTCGCCGCTAGATTTAGCTTCTCTTTGCACTTATCGATGATGGCCCACATATTCCCTTCAGTCTCGCTTAACTGTTGGGACAAATTTCTTTTCGACCTAAGGCAAACCTTTAGCTCGTCCTTCAAGATCATGCCTTTGACCCATGATGATTCCTTTCACCTCTTCGGAGCTTGAGCTCACTATTGCTGCCCTATAAAGCCCCTCAAAACTTTGCTTTGGTCGTGTTCTTCCTTTCGGGCCTTCTTGGTTTCTCGTTCCAAAGCTTCAGCTGTGGCCATATTGACGTCCCTTAGTTCATCATACTATTTTCAGACTTTGATGGCTATGGACTTGAACTTCTCTTCGACTACCCGGGCTCTTTCAAGCTCTGCCTTTAGGGCTTGTACCTCATCACTTTCTTCCAAAGCTTTAACCTCATCGTCTCTCACAGTCTTTAGATTTGGGAGCCAATCCAATCCTTGTGTTCGGACTCTCAGCCACTTATGATAGCCGCCGATGATCCCATTACTGCTTCCCCTAAGCTCTCTGTCCTTTCTTCACGCCGCATCCCATGCCTTGCGAACTCCTTGGAGTACCCTCGCGTTTGTGGTCACTGAAACCCCATGCGATGAAAGGCGTGATGCTTTCGTCTGATGGCACTTCTCTCATGGGGTAGCCAAGCTGTCTTATGGCGAGGACGGGATTATAATTAATACAACCCCTTGTTCCCATCAAGAGAACATTTGGACATCCTTCGCATGAAGATAGAATCCTGATTCTTCCTTCCTTCTAGCGAGGGAACCAATTAACAGACGCCCCTCCATGCTAGCCAAGAGTTGGTCCCAATTCGCCTTTCCTTTTTCGACGCACGAGCGGTGACCTTATAGCGGATAGACGGGCCTACCTTCTTGGAGAAAAGGGTGTGAAACCAGCCACACATAGAGAGCCAGTGCACAACAAAAAATTCTTGCGTCGCTCTTTTCACATCCCCGGTCGAACGTGTCATACATGGCCAAAATGGCGACGACCGGGCTTTCCTTGCCATGATGAAAGGCGAGGAAAGCGTCAATCACTGCTAGGTCCACTAACCCTTCCATATTCGGAAAGAGGACAACTCCAAAGATCAAAAGCGCCAAGATTTCAATAAAAGAAAGCCCATTCGCCTTGATTTTCCAAGGCCTTTGCCCTTTCCTCCAAACACTTCCTTGATACTCCGACTACCCCATTCCTATTTTGCTTTACCTGGTTCAACTCTTGTGCTGAGATTTTCACTACCTTGGCAACTCTTGTCGTGGAGGGATAGAACCCAGAGAAAAGATATGGCTTCCTTCCTCCCAGTGGGCATCCCAGGATTTCTTTAAACTCTTTCACAGTCGGCACTAGCTGGAAGTCCTCGAATGTGAAGCACCTTAGGGGCTGGTCATAATACTGGGAAAGGGATGCAATCGGTTCCATGGAGACTTCTACCCTAGCTAGGTCCCAAATCTTACCATAGGCTTTGCAGAAGGCTTGCTGTTGAAGTTGACCCATTAATTGCCCCAACTCTCGTAAACTAGTGACCTCTAAGCTCTTGATTTTGACTTGATAGAACCTCTTTTTAAGCGAAGGCTTTTGACTTGATCCCATGTTTTACTAAAGTGAAATAAAATCTAGTCCGAATCAAAACTCCGACATCTATCATGGGTGGAATGGATGAATGCATGAAAAAATGCATATGACACAGATGCAATTTACGAATACGGGAGCCCGAGAAATTGTTTCCTTCTTGGATACAACGTTTGGGCAGCATGGCACCCAACGTATGTTTTTTAAGAAGGCGACACGGACCCTCCGTCGGTTTGCTAAAGTGAGGGGATCAAAGACGAAACCCACGCATGATGCATATGCGAAAGGCACAACACGGGGATGTACATAGTACGACAATATTCACAAACAAATATAAGCAAAAGGGTATATGATACTTATGCATGGCAGTGTGAAAAATGGCACGCAGCGTGTTTGCTCCGTGCCCCTATTTAAGGGACCTATAAGGGAGAGAGCTAACTACGCTTTTAGTGATAACCCCCAAGGTAGTCATATCTCTCTTGATGGTTTCTAGAGGTATCATCCCCTTCGAAGAACATACTGCAGCAGTAGGGACTACTAGCAACAATATGTTTTCAAAGATAAAAACTCTAGATGAGGGTTCACTGTAATCAAGCAAGTCGGAGACCTAGCATGATAACGGATTCACCTCCACTCCTTATGTTCCCACGAACCCGGGTATAGGGCCCTTTTTCAACTCACCGTGTGTGCAAATAGTGTTAGTGTTTGTGTGCATCAAATGAATAAATATTTACCTCATGCATACAAAAAAAATGCACTAAAAGCATCAAAGAGTTATATATACAAGAACATAATAAGGGGAAGCCAACAAAGGAGTAAGTCATGGCAAAATTTGCACAAGATTAAATGGCCTAACTCTCTAAAAATAGTCCCCAGTGGAGTCGCCAACTGTTGCAACCTACCCTTCGGCGGGAGGGCGACGCGTGACTCGCGGGATGCGTGTTCCACGAAAGGAATACGCGCGGAGTCGCCACCAGCGTTTATTTGAGGAAAACGTCAGAAAAACCGGAAAAGACGCGATCTACGAACTTTTAAGTGAAAGGTTCGGGAGTTGTATTTACGCGCGGGCAAGGTATTAGCACCCCACACGTCCGTCACAAGGGACGTCAGCCTTTAATCGAATGTGCAAACATGACTTTGATTTTTACGTTCCCTTTTATGTCCTTATATCCTTTATACCCTTTTTATATTTTTTCTCTTTTTGTGGTCGACAAGGGTGTTTCCCTTTGCTCCTACGTATTCCTCAATTGGGATGAGAAAATCAGACCTACGTAGTTCTTTCTTATGCGTGAATCAAGTGATTCTTTTTACTTGAAAGGTGATCATTTTAAGGCGTTGGACCTTAAAAATGACCCATTTTACTTAATAAGAAATTGAAGTGATAAACTTTCAAAAACCTATTTTTGTGGACGAGCTTGACTAGGCGAGTTGATTTTAGCCTTAGTTTCACCTTAGTTATTAGTCAATTCGATTAAGAATGAGAAATCCCAAAGAGAAAACGTCCGATTGATTTTTCGCTTTACTTTACTAAAAAATATTTTTTTGATTATTATATTATTATTTTACCTCTTTTTTTGATTTCCAACGTGGTTACGGCACGACCGAACGGTCGGAATTCATTTTAACCAAAATTAACGGATGATACAATTCAAATGATCGGTGGAAATTTATTTTATTTTTAGATTAAGCGAGAAATGACTTAAATAAATGGCTTAAGCACGTCAAAAGGGAAGAAAAGAAAACTGAAAGTAAACGAAATTAAAGTGAAAGTACACAAAACAAGAAATGAATTGAAAGTCTCGGATTCAAAAACTTACCCGTTGAAGAACAAAGAACGAACGAAGAACGGATGAAGAACGGTGAAGAACGACGAAGAACGATGAAGAATTTCCACATAATCGCTTATGGAAGCGTTACAGAAGCACTTCGACTCGATTTTTCTTCACGAAAACGTGTTTTTTGCCCAAAATAGCCGAAATGCATAGCCAAAGGGGTCTTGAACATTTTGAAACAGCTCCCCCCTCCCCTATTTATAGAAAAAAAAGGGAGGTGCTTGCCGCCCAAAGACTTAATGAAGAAGATTTCTAAGCGCACCCAAATTACTAAGTTCACCCCCCTTTTCGTATTTTACGGAAAAGTTACGGAAGCCTTACGGAACTGTTTTCGAATTTGATTTTCATCTTTTTTCTCTTCCCTTTCACCAATGTTAAGTGGAATATGCTTACCCAAGGTTTTCGGAAATTTTACGGAAGTATTACGGAAGCTGCGGAAACCCCGAAAACCATTTTTCAAAAACGTGGAGGAGCTTGCCGCCCAGTTGCTTCCTCCTTAAGCAACCCAACTTCCAAAATGTTATGGAAGGGCCTAGATTTGAATTGCTATTTACACCCCTATCTTGATAAGTTCACCCCCTTACCTTTTTTGGTGATTCTTTTTTCGTAAAGTTACGGAAACTTACGAATCTCGTAACGATACTTGTTTTCTTTCCGTAATGTTACGGAACCTTGCGGATTACATAATCATTCCCTTTTTGACTTACGAAATGTTACGGAATCTCACTTAATTATGCAACGATGCTTCCATTTGATTTCCGGTGTGTCACGGAAACTTACGGATTGTGCATCAATATTTTTTGGTTTTCCGGCTTGTCCTGGAATTTCACAAATTGCCTAATGATGGGTGCCAAGCACCTCACAAGGACCAAAGAAAGGTCACATGTCATCAAGCAAAGGTCCCCGGACGAAATTAGGGTATGACAGTTGCCCCTCTTTACTTGTCTTTTATTGGAGATAAAAGGAAAGTAAAGACAAGACACTAATTTCGTTCCTCTCGATTTGACGAGAGTCGCGGGTGACCATAAAATCTCCACATGCAAATGACTTGTTGTTCCCGGAATTTCACAAATTGCCTAATGATGGGTGCCTTTCATACAGGGCGTCAACTTGACTGGGCACACTTAGTCAGATATCGCATGCATAAGGCATTGCGATTAAATGCTCCACTACCATATCCACAGCTTGTCACTCTCTTTTTCCACCATTTTCAAATTCCTCTTGATTCTGAACCTTACGTTCCAATCAAGAGATCCTTTCTAATTGGTGCTGCTGTGATTGCTTCTTTTGGTTACCGCAAAGAGCATGATGGCTCTTGGGTCAAAAAGGGAGCTCCACCCGCTGATGATGAAGGCAACCAACCAGTTGAAGATAATTCCTCTCTTCTTCGAAAGCTTTTGGAAAAGTTCGATGGTCTTCAAACTTTTGTTGGTGACAAGTTTGATACTATGGAATTGCAAGTCGACATGCGGTTTGATGCCATGGAATCAAGGATCACCAAAGTTGAAGAAGATGTCTCCTTCATCCGTACTTGCTTTGATCCACCACCACCACCACCGCCTCCATCATCCTCTTAGCTTATAAGTTATTATTAAGACTAAGTATTATTAGTGGTTAAGTATTATTAGTACTTTGTTTTAACGCCGTGTATTTGGCTTTTTATTGCTCTAGTTATCGTAGTCTTGCACTATAATTATATTTCTAGACATTGCTTTTGTTGATTATGCACATGTATGGTTTTATTTTGGTTACATGGTTGGCTTTGTTTGGATTTTTATTGTGTTAATGTTTGGCTATTGATTGCCTTGCTCTAGTTCTTTTTGATGTTTCCAAAGGGGGAGAGAACTTGGGAGAGAACATGGGTTAGAAATCAATTAGAAATTTAGAAATTTATCGTTAAGAAAAGTTAGGCATACATGCCAAAAGATAGGGGGAGTAAGGGTTGTGTGAACGTGCTATCATCTTGTATATAGCTTGTCTTGATTTCAGGTATTGTCATCATCAAAAAGGGGGAGATTGTAGACAAAGGATCAAGCTGAAAGTTTTGATGATGTCAAAGGATTACATGAATCATATGCTTCTCAAAGATTTACTCAAGACAAAGCAATTAGAGTTAATCAAGATGGATGATCAAGACAGTCTATAAAGTCTTAGAAAGGATATTAAAATAGAAGGGTATTCCAATTGGATTAGCAAAAGGTTTGGCCAAGAATTTTAAGCTAAAAAGTGTTTTTCAACAAAATTACTCTCTGGTAATCGATTACCAGAGGATGTAATCGATTACCAGTGGCCAAAACTGATTTACAACAGCTATTAAAATTTGAATTCAAAATTTGCACTGTGTAATCGATTACACATATATGGTAATCGATTACCAGCAGTTTCTGAATGTTTTAATTCAAATTTTAAAAGCTGTAATCGATTACACAATTACTGTAATCGATTACCAGACAGGATTTTCAGAAAAATAATTTTAAGAGTCACAACTTTTCAAAGGCTTTATTCATGACCACCAATGGTCTATATATATGTGACTCAAACACGAAATTGCTTAGAGATTTTCAGAACAACAAGTGTTTATCCTCTCTAAAAGCAAATTCATTTTATCCTCTTAAGAATTCCTTGTCCAATTCAATTGCAATTCATTAAGGAATTATTTGAGTGCTCAATCTGTAAAATCCATCTCTTTCTAGAGAGATTTGTTCTTCTTCTTCTTCTCATTCTCTAAGGGATTAAGAGACTGTGAGTCTCTTGTTGTAAAGGAATTCTAAACAAAAAGGAAGGATTGTCCTTGTGTGTTTAGAACTTGTAAAAGGAATTTACAAGATAGTGGAACTCTCAAGCGGGTTGCTTGGGGACTGGACGTAGGCACAAGGGTGTGGCCGAACCAGTATAAAACTGAGTTTGCATTTTCTCTTCCCTTAATCTCCTTTATTTATTATTGCTTTATATTCATATTCAAATTGTTTCATTTGAATTAATATTTAAGAAGATTGTCATTAAGGGAATTCATAACTTGGTTAAAAAGTGAAATAGATTTTTAATTAGGGGAAATAGTTTGGAATATCTTAATTCAACCCCCCCCCCCCCTTCTTAAGATATATGAGGCCACTTGTCTAACACTAGTACGCAATCACCCTTTTGAACATGATCTCTAAGAAAGTGATGCCTAATTTCAATATGTTTTGTTCTAGAGTGCAGGATAGGATTTTTGGATAGATTGATTGCACTTGTATTGTCACAACAGATAGGAATATGATCAAGCATTAAACCATAATCAGAGATTTGTTGTCTCATCCATAGGATTTATGCACAACAACTTCCAATAGAAATATATTCTGCTTCTGTAGTTGATAAGGCAACACTATTTTGCTTTTTGCTATGCCACGATACTAGTGCTTAACCAATAAAGTCGCAAGTCCCACTAGTGCTTTTTCTATTAGTTTTACATCCAGCAAAGTCAGAATCAAAGTATCCTACTAAGTTATAAGAAGAATTCTTAGGATACCATAAGCCTAAATTTATAGTGCCTAGTAAATATCTCATTATTCTTTTAACGGCACTAAGTGGGATTCTTTGGGATTGGCTTGATATCTAGCACCCATGCAAACACTAAACATAATATCTGGTCTACTTGCTAATAAATAAAGAAGAGATCCAATCGTACCTCTATATCTCTTTGTATCTACTGATTAACTAGCTTTATCTTTATCCAAGTACCATGTAGTACTGATAGGAGTGGCCATTTGTTTAGCATTTTCCATTCCAAACCTCCTGAGAAGTTATTTGCAGTATTTTGTTTGACTGATAAAAATTCCATTCTTGGTTTGTTTTATTTGTAGTCCAAGAAAGAAATTCAACTCACCCATCATGGACATTTCAAATTCACTTTGCATATCATTAGAGAATTCTTTGCAAAAGGAATCATTAGTAGCACCAAAGATTATATCATCTACATAAATTTGAACTAAGAGAATATCATGCATTTTTCTTTTAATAAAATGTGTGGTATCAACCTTTCCTCTAGTGAAGCCTTTTTTAAAAATAAATTTGCTCAATCATTCATACCAAGCGCTAAGGGCTTGTTTTGAACCATATAGAGCCTTTCTCAATTTATAAACATGATTGGGCAAATCTGAATTTTCAAATTCAGGAGGTTGATCAACATACACTTCTTCTTGAATAAACCCATTTAAAAATGCACTTTTAACATCCATTTGATAAAGTTTGAAATCCATTATTGATGCAAAGGCAAGTAACATTCTAATAGCTTCAAGTCTAGCAACGGGAGCATAAGTTTCTTCATAATCTATTCCTTCTTCTTGATTATATATTTTAGCCACTAATCTAGCCTTATTTCTAATGACTATTCCATGTTCATCCAATTTATTTCTAAATACCCATTTTGTTCCAATAATTGGATGATCATTAGGTCTATCAACTAATTCCCTTACTTGATTTCTTTCAAATTGATTTAATTCTTCTTGCATAGCAATAATCCAATGTTCATCAATTATGGCTTCATTTATGTTTTTAGGTTCAATTAAATAGACAAAAGCCATGTTATTGCATGCATCTTTAAGAGAGTGTCGAGTTGTTACCCCTTTTGAGATGTCACCTATGACATTGTCAAGAGGGTGATACCTTGAAGTTCTCCACTCCCTTGGAAGATCCACGTTTATTTGATTTTCTTTGGATTGAGAATCTTTGCTATTTCCTTCTTCTTTGTTTTTGTGGATTTCTTCATGAATATGTAAATCTTCTAAAGTATTTGTAATATCATCAAGTATATCCTTTAATATACCTTCATCCGACTTTGCATCAAACTTGCCCAAGTTGTTTTTTCCATTATTTAACACATAGCATTTACATTCAAAAATATGAAGATGGGAAATATTTGGTTTTATCCCCTTATATAGTTCATATGGTGTTTTCTTTAAAATAGGTCTAATCAATACTCTATTCATTATATAACATGCAGTATTAACAGCCTCGGCCCAAAAATATTTAGGAAGATTTGTATCATTAAGCATGTTTCTGGACAATTCTTCTAATGATCTATTTTTCCTCTCAACTACTTCATTTTGTTGAGGGGTTCTAGGTGCAGAAAAATTATGTTCTATCCCATTTTCATCACAAAATAATTCAAAGTCTTTATTCTCAAATTCCCCTCCATGATCACTTCTAATGGATGCAATGTTGAGATTTTTCTTATTTTTAATGATTTTGGCAAGTTTCTTAAAAGCATGAAATGCATCTCTTTTGTGAGCAAGAAATAGAGTCTGTGTAAATCTAGAATAATCATCTACTATGACAAGAGCATAAAATTTCCACCGAAGCTCATAGTTCTAGAAGGACCAAAGAGATTCATGTGCAAAAGTTGTAAAAGGGTTAAGTGATTGAAACAACATTCTTTGATTTGAAAGAAACTCTTACTTGCTTTCCCTTTTGACATGCAACACGCAATCTATCTTTTTCAAATTTGAGTTTTGGCAAGCCAATTACTAAGTCTTTTGAAATTAATTTATTTAAGTGTTCCATATTTATATGAGCAATTCTCATATGCCACAACCATGATTCATCCTCTTTTCTTAGTAAGCATTGAGCATGATTTGGGATTTTATCTAGATTTATCATGTACACATTATTAGTCCTATGTCCTACATATTTTATTTTATTGTCATGTTTATTTTAAATAAAGAAATTATGAGAATCAAATGACACCAAAGATCCTTTATCACATAATTGACTAACACTTAATAAACTATGATTAAGATCATCAACAAGTAAAATATTTTCTATGGAGGTAGAGGGATTCGTACCTATTTTTCCAACTCCAGGAATTTTATCTTTGTTGTTGTCTCCATAGGTCACATGTCCACAATTCTTGGGAGAAATATGAATAAAATTTGATGCATCTCCCATCATGTGTTTGGAGCAACCGCTATCAATGTACCAACTTTACTTCAAGGAGTCCTCTTCTTCGCTTTCATAGTCTTTGGCCATGAGGCCTAGATTTACGATTTTTTTTCTGAATCACTTGATGAATCCATATCATTATCTTCCCAAGTGATGTACACCTTCTTTCCTTTCTTATCTTTGAAAGTTTTCTTGTCAGGTTTTTCCATTCTTCTTTTATAGATAGGACAATCAACTCTCAGGTGCCCAAGTTGATTGCATTCATAGCATTTTGGAACTAAGGAGGAATCTTCTCCTTTCTTCTTTGGATTAAAGTTAGATATCCTTCAATTTCCTTTGTTCCTCAAAAATGTATTGAATCTCTTTACAAAGAGATTGAAATCATCATCTTCTTCTAAGTTATTTTGTTCATTCAGGTCTTCTTTGTCACTTTCCTCATGAATAGAAGATGAGGCTTTGAGTGCAATTCCTTTCTTCTTTTTATCATTCTCTTCATGTTAATGGAGTCTCATAAGTTCCATTTCATGTTCTTGAAGTTTCCCAAAGAGAGTGGCAAGAGACATGTTGGTGAGATCTTTTGATTCCACAATTGCAGTTACTTTTGGTTGTCATTGCCTGCTTAAACATCTCAACACTTTATTAATGAGATCTTCATTAGGAAACATTTTTCCTAATGATGCAAGATGATTAACTATATGCGTAAATCACTTTTTCATATCTTGTATTGTCTCATTTTGATTCATTATAAAAAGTTCATATTCATGTGTGAGAGTGTTTATTCTAGATCTTTTAACATTAGTTGTGCCTTCATGTGTTACTTGAAATGTATCCCACATTTCGTTTGCATTTTTACAGTTTGAAACTCTAAAATACTCATCCATGCCTAATGCAGAAGTAATTATAATCTTGGCTTTTAAATTATATTGAACCCTTCTCCTTTCTCCTTTAATCTTCATCCCATTGTTCTCTAGGCTTTTCTATAGTTGCATTTCCTACTACCATTGTAGGAATGAAAGGACCAATTTCAATGGCTTCCCATATATTTAAATCTATGGCTTCTATAAAGATTTGCATACGAGTTTTCCAAAAGTGATAACCCTCACCATTTAAAATAGGAGGCCTATTAATGGAGTTTCCCTCGAAAAATAGAAAGTTTAATGAGACCATAAATATTCTTGAAGTTATTAAACTCTAGACAAGAATCCTGCTCTGATACCACTTGTTGAACAAGTGGCCTCAACAACTTAAGAGGGGGGTGAATTAAGTTTTAAAATTTTCGACTAACAAATTTGTAATTCCCTTTTAAATGATATATGATAAGCTCAGAATGCAGAAGAAGAAGCAGCAATTAAATTAATCAATGTTCTTTAAACGTGCAAGACAAAAAAGAATTGCAAACTCAATTTATACTGGTTTGGCCACTTCTCGTGCCTACGTCCAGTCCTCAAGCAACCTACTTGAGATTTTCCACTATCTTTGTAAATCCTTTACAGTCTTTGAACACACCTTGGGATCCCTCACCCTTGAGTTCAAGATTCTCACACGCCAAGAGACAAACAATCTCTTGATTAGAACTGAGTTTTTAAGATGTACAGAATTATTTCTCTCCTATAGAGCAGATGATACAATTGATCTTAGAAGAATTCTCAATAATTTTGCAAGTATTTGGCCAAAGTTGTTTAAAAAGATTTTGACAATTAAGTTCTCTGAGAATGCTCTCTCCCTTTTTTAAGTAAGACACACATATATATAGGCCCTTTGTGCCTTTTTAAAATAGTTTGAAGGGATATGTCTTTTCAAAAATATTTTCTTAAATTTTCTCAGTGGTAATCGATTATAGGACTCTGGTAATCGATTACATAGTTATATTTCTAAAGAGTCATGGCTTTTCAAAGTTTTTCTAAAATCTCTTCGCTGGTAGTCAACTACAGAATCTTGGTAGTCGATTACACAGTTTAAAATTCAAATAAATTCAAAATTTCAAAAAGTCATCTTCGTAGTCTCTCCGGTAATCGATTACCAGTTCAAAAAGATTTCATTTTGAACTGATTAATTCTTTGATGAAGAAATTTTGATAAAAGACTTTGAGGCCAAACTATACCAATAAAAATGAGATTCTTTTAACAAATTGACTAAGTCTTTATCTTAGATTTTCTTGATCTTGCTTGTTGACTTGAATTAATTTGTGCTCATCAAATAAAAACTTTTGGCATCATCAAAACCTGCATGATTCATAGAAAACAATATCAAATAATCACAATCATTCATAATAATCTATCAGTTCAACATGCATTTAACAAACTAGTCATCAACTTTTCAACAATTCAAATCAATTATGCTCGGAATGATGCATGCACCTGACTCAAATCTAAAATGCAATGTGGTACCATTAAAAAAAATAGCCTAAGTATGTCCTTATGACACTCTCACATAGGAGAACTTGGCATCAACTGTCGAGGTTGTAGAAGCAAGCTTCATGATGATGAACCAAGCAATTTTGATGATGCCAAAAGCCCAAGTGATTGATTCAAGACTTCAAGATCAAGCATCAAGAATCCAATCAAAGATTCAAGATTCAAGAGAAGAAATCAAGAAGCAACAAGTCAAGACTTCATATAGGATAAGTATTAAAAGAATTTTCCAAAAACCAAATAGCACAATTTTGTTTTACAAAAGAATTTTCTCAAATTTTCTAAGTTACCAGAGTGATTACTCTTTGGTAATCGATTACCAGTTCTCAGTAATCGATTACCAGTGACCAGTTTGGTTTTCAAATGATTTATAACGTTCCAAAATGATTTTCAAATAGTGTAATCGATTACACTATATTAGTAATCGATTACAAGTGAATCTGAACATTGGAATTCAAATCCAATTGTCAAGAGTCACAACTTATCATAAAATACATTGTGTAATCGATTACACCTTTGTGGTAATCGATTACCAGTGAATAGTTTTGAAGGAAAAAGTTAAGAGTTATAACTCTTAACATGGTTTTCTCAAAAGTCATAACTCTTCCAAAGGTTTCTTTGACCAGACATGAAGAGTCTATAAAAGCATGACTTTGGCACATGTTCATAAGATATATGATATCCTTCCAAACAATCCTTTTTCACAATCTTTCTCTAACCATTGCCCATTGCTTTTTCTTTGCCAAAAAGCTTTCTAAACTTTTTTTTCAAAACTTTGTTTTTCTGCAAGTGGAAATTCTGTAGAAAACAAAAGTGTGCTATCTTTTCTTCCTTTTCCCTCTTGCCAAAATATTCAAAGGACTAACCGCCTGAGAATTCTTTTGATTCTTCCTTCTCCCTTTTTCCAAAAGATTCAAAGGACTAACCGCCTGAGAATTCTTTTGATTCTTCCTCTTCCCTTTAAACAAAAGATTTCAAAGGACTAAGCGCCTGAGATATCTTTTGTTTCCCCTTACAAAGATTCAGGGGACTAACCGCCTAAGAATTCTTTGTCTTAACACATTGGAGGGTACATCCTTTGTGGTGCAAGTAGAGGGTACATCTACTTGGGTTGATATACTGAGAACAAGAGAGGGTACATCTCTTGTGGATCAGTTCAAGTGGAGGCTACATCCACTTGGTTGTTCAAAGAGAACAAGGGAGGGTACATCTCTTGTGGATCTTTGCTTGTAAAGGATTTTACAAGGTTATTGGAAATCCCAAGAACCGTGGGTTGCTTGGGGACTAGACATAGGCATGGGTTGTGGCCAAACCAGTATAAATCTTGTGTTTGTCTTCTTCTTCCACACTTTTTAATTTCCACTGTGTACTTTTAATTTCCGCTTTTACTTTTGGTTAAGTTATTGTTTTTGTTCTTTACTTTCATAACCTAGTAGTAAAAGCCTAGTTGAATCTAGTAACATTAAGAAGGATAAATTTTAAATTAGTCAAGGCACATTAATAATTAATTCAACCCCCCCCCTTCTTAATTATTCTGAGGCCACTTGATCCAACAGAGGTCACCTAGTCGTGCAGAGGATGCTCCCCCCCCCCTCCCTCCCCCTCCCCATATTGATCAGCATGAGCCTCAAGGAAGTTTCAAACCGAGTGAAATACCCCAAGTACTAAGATATTTCCTCATGAAGAACCACAAGTACTTATTGACAAGTTTATACTATTTCCACGCAATTATGCAATATGAAACATGGGATCCAAGTGATAATCAACATCAACATCATCTCATCTCAATGTCATCAACATCACAAGCAATCGCATTCCACATATATACATATAATCTCATGCCTGAGATTCAAATTTCCCAGGTCTTTAGACAACATAAGTCATAAATAATAATAATTCATAATATAATGAGACTAATATTTTAGGAAAAATTCTAAATTAAAGAGAAGAACTATAGTATATAAGCAAACTCTTAAGCCCATTTAAAATCTAATAAAAAAAAGCAATAAAGAGGCATATATAAAATTTTGGGCAGAGTCTCCTCTATAATTAAGACTTTTCCTAAAAATTCTAGTTAATACAACAACAACAACATCATTCACAGTTATATTTATCAATAACAAATATATCGCATCCCATCAATTTAAAACACAGTTTTTCCTTGAAAACCAACATGCAATAGGGACAACATACAACCCCAACTATGGCATCAAAAGCTATAAACAAGCCACAAACTCCTATCACCTATCTATATCTCCCTGTCAGCTCCTCCCAGCGTTGTTTTGAGATCTCTTAGGTTCATGTCCGTTGGTCTAAATACAGAGCTCTATATACCAAATCGAAGATAATGTAGTATAGATTTCAAAGACAGGGTCAATTTTAACATTCGGGATCAAATACTCATTCAATTTTAAAAGGGGCTAAAATGGATTTTTGACACAAAGAAATGAGATCACTGAAGGTAGAAGAATGAAGATGAAGATGCGAAAAACAAGAGGGGACCCCTACGGGTGCATAGAATGAATTCACAACTTCAAAAATAAAAACTAACCGGTCGATGAATGAAGAACAATGAAAAACGGACGAAGAACGATCACAGAAACGATCATGGAAACGTTACGGAAGTGCCTCGACCTCTTTTTTCCTTCTTCTTTCTCCTTCTTCTTACTAATTTAACTGAAAATCTCTTAATCTAAGAAGCTGACCCCTTACCTCTGTCCCTTCACGCCTATTTATAGGAAATGAGGGGTGGAGGTTGCACAGCAGCTCGCCCAGGCAAGCTGCTTGCTTCCTCTAGAAGTAACCTTGCTCGCCCAGGCAAGCTGGTTACTTCAGCCCTAAGCTTTCTGGTAGCCTAGGTGAGCCAGAGGCTAGCCTAGGCAAGCCAGGGGTCTGAAAAAGTCACCAAATGACCATTTTGCCCTCCCTTTTGGGTATTTTCCGCATTCTTTTTCGAAACGTTGAAAAACCTTACGGATTGCGCGACAATTGGTGTTAAGCAGCTCAACTCGACTGGAAAGAATCCAAATGTTTGCAAATGATCGTCCCCGGACGAAATTAGGGTATGACAGTTATGAGAAATGCTAGAAGCACATCTTTTAACACATTCTTTTCAATTGATTAAACTTTATTGAAAACTATAAAATTAAAAGAAATAATCATTAAATATGATGTAGGATCCACAAAATTTTATAGTTTTGGAATATATATCTTTTTTATATCAACCAACTCGCGGGTCCATTGTTTCTTTTGGAGAGTCATTTCTTCAATTTTGGTTGTGAACATAGTGTTTCTTCTTTTTTATATATATAAGTGATTTCATTTCTCTTCATCTAGATTTACATTGGTAGTTACTTTGTTCATTAAACATGTGAGCTGATGGTTAGGACCTTCCACCTTTGACACAATGAAGGCTTTTCCTCAACTTTCTTGTCAAGCCAATTAGCTTGATGTGTAGGTAACATTAAAAGAACTAGTCAAAAAATGCAAATCCTTCTAAGCATTATTCTTTTCTTTAGAAATAATCCTATTTTAGGCATAATGAGGCGTTACTTTGTCCAACTTCTTTGTCTAGAAAATTACTAGTCACTAGAACAAATCGTTAAGACCCTGGTTGTCTTCAAGCCATGGTTAGTATATAACTAGTTACTCGTCAAAGGAAAATTAGTGAAACCCATGGTTTTTCTTCATATTGATATATTGTAGAAGCTTATGGTATCCATGGGGCTTTCCAAACCACTAACTTCTTATGCAAGAAATAGTTAATCCATTGGGAGTTACATCCCGAAGGATATGATCAAATAGCTAATTGGGTCATTCTATCTCAGTACCAACTCTATTTTGTTAAATGGGTTTTTTTTTATGGATAATCGATTCTGGTGAATTGGGAAGAGTTACTTCATGTATAATGCCTTCTATTCCACAAAACTCATTAAATAAAACATATTCACCACTCATATCGGATCTAATCCATTTTATTTTCTTATTTATTTTATTTTCCACTTTTGCTTTATATAAAAGAAACATATAAAAAACTATACAATATATGGATAGCATATGAATGACCCTCTAATGTTTTTGCTAAGTTATGGTTGTGACAACCACACATTACTTTAACAACCCATCCTTTGACCTTTTTTGAATTTGTTCCCCTTAGCCTAAAGGGGCATTCATATTTTTTTATTCTATGTCACCTTGACGGATAATCCATTCTTGCATGGTCTTCTATATTTTTTACTTCTTTCGCAAGTCAAAATTACAAATGTCTTCCATTTATTAGGTCATATATATGTGTATGGCATAAATATGATAAGGAAAAATTCATTCTCATATGTAACACACCGAACCCAATTCAACATATAATCTCGAGAAGGAAAAGCCTAAAAATAAAAAAAAAAATTGATTTTCATGGTCATATATGGTCACAATTTAACAATATTAATTGACCATTCAATTACCTCTATAGTGTTGAATGCCTCATTACAATCAACAATCTTTTTTCCCTCCATTAGTTGGTATATCCATCACTTCAAGCATCTTACTAACATGGTATTTCATGCACACATATAAATAAAAATTAAATTAAAAATAAAATAAAGTTGTGATGAGATAAAAGAAAATAAAAAGGAATTGGAAACAACTTTATGGAACAACATATATCAATTTTGAAAAATAGTTTTCAAAGTTGTGTGTATGTTGTTAAAACATAATTCTAGAAATACCTTGCAAAACAAATATATTTCAATTCTGGAAAGTAATTTCTAGAACTATGTTTAACAAAATAAGCCTAGTTTCAGAAATTACTTTCTAGAGTTGGTATATGTTGTTCTGGAAAGTTGTTTTTAGAAGTCATACAAAACAAAGAACTTTACTTGTTTCAAGAGGTGTAATAATCATGAATAGGCCATTGCTAGATGCACACTTGTTTCAACGATATATATGAAGAGGTTAATACTTGTATCCAATATTGACAGTCAATGCATACAAATGGATTTCAAAGATACATAATTAGACACCAAGAGGTTAATGATTTGTATCCAAATTGACAATGGACGAAACAGTCTGAAAAGACATATGTGTGAGTAGGGATTCTTAATTATTAATATTCTTATTTTTTTGTGTAAAAAAATTATGATGTGCATTGCATAATTGATAAGTCAACCATGGATATACCTTGAAATGCAATGTCATGTGGGGAACACAATAATATGCAAAGGAGGTTTAAAGAATAATGAAGATTTGTGAGGACCAAAGACTTCAAAATTAAGGGTTAAATAATAATAATAATAATAATAATAATAATAATAATAATAATAATAATAATAATAGTAATAATAATAATAATAATAATAATGAGACATACCTTGAATCTCAGTATCGCTTGAAGAAAAATACACAATGTTACATGTAATATACACATTTATATATAATGAATATGGGATATCAAATTAGGGTTTAAAGATAAGATTAACATAAGATTTTAGATAGGGTATAAAGATCACTAATGATGGGATGAAAATAAGACTAACAAATATAGGATGTAAGATAAGAATTCAATTTTTAGTACCGAAAATGTCTTTCTAGGATAACATATACCTATTTCTGGAAATGTATTTGAGAACTATGATACATAGTTCCAAAAATACATTTTGGAATAGATATATGTTATTATGGAAAGATATTTCTAAAAAATAGAAAGGGTTGCAAGAGGTGTATCTCTTTAAAAAAAATGGTATAATGGACAACTAAATTATAAAACGGCGATACAGGGGTACACTTAGCAAAATGGGAGTGTAAATAGCAAGTGTCTTTTGTTAAATAGTTTATTCGTTATGGATTTCTTATTTTTTATTTTTGGTATGAAATGGATTATTAATTCCGTTGAGATTTTGGATTTTTATATGTTGTGAATAACTAAAGGGAGTTGCTAGGTGCACCCAACAATTATGTGAATGGGCAAAATTACCCTTGTTTAAAAGTTTAAAAAATAAACACGCCTATTCAGTGTTGCTTCTTCCGTGAGTGCATTCATCTTTCGTGTCTTCTTGTCTTCTCCTTCTTCTCCGCACTTCTCCTTGTTCTCCACGCCTGGGCTGCCATTTTCGTTCGTTTTGGGAGGTTTTTTGGTGTCGTTTCTGCGTTTCCGCCGTCGAGGTTAGTACCTCCTATCTCCCCTCCCCTTTAATGTCCAATGGTAATTTAGTTTAGGATTTTTTGGCTGTAGGGTAGATGACTTCATTTCTCTGCGAGTTTCTCTGCGAAAATGGTGAAGCTGGAGCGTTTTCCGCTAACAGAAGAAGTTCTTCCATATAAAGGAAATTCTTCTAACGGAAGAAGTTCTTCCGTAAGTTCCTACGGAAGAAGGTTCTTCCGTATGAAGGAACTTCTTCTTACGGAAGAACATTCTTCCGTATCAACTTACGAAAGAAGTTCTTCCTTAAGTTCCTACGGAAGAAGGTTCTTCCGTAAGAAGAAGTTCCTTCATACGGAAGAACTTCTTCCATAAGAAGGTTTCCAATTTTTTTATTTTTTAATTAATTTTTTTTTATAAATTAAGTTTTATTTCTTTGTTTTGATTTATAATAGGTATATTTAGTTTTTTAATAATAAAAAATTGTATGCTTGCATGCTTGCATGTAACAAAATTTATATTAAATATTATTTATTTTGTTTTTTTATGTTTAATATATTTGGACCAAAATATTTGTTAGGGTTAGGGCCTTGGGCTGAATCTGTAGGGTTTAGTTTCTGTAGTGCGTAGGCGACAATGTGTAGGGTAGTGTAATTAGGGTTTCTAATGCAGGGCTGAGGATTTATGTAGGTTTTCAATTTTATGAATAATTTGACCAAAAAAACTACATGTTCTTCATGATGTGCAGATCATGGTTAGAACAAGAAGATCAGATCTTTCCTTAGCTACTAGGGTAATAGGAAGAGGTAGACACGATAAGCATCATGCAGATGATGTTCACCGGCGTAGGCCGACCGCATCTGCCCGTAGGCAACGAGTACATGTTGCTAGGGCTGAGGATGTTCCTCAGGTGACTGAGGATATTCCTCATGTGACTGAGCATGTTCCTCATGTGGACGAGGACATTCTGACTGCGGATGTAGATGTTGCGGACGTAGCTGCTGATGGTGCTGAGGGATCACCTGCTCAGCATGGCGAGGGATTCCCTGGTGGGCCACATGACACATCATTGCTGACATCATTTGCTGACCATGTGGCATATAGTATCTAGCATGGCGAGGTATTTTAATTCCCTGGTAGTTGATATTTTTTTATTTTTTGTTGTGTTGTTTGTGATAATGAATGTCTAATTAACTTTTATGTTGTGTTATTCAACTCAGGAACAACCTGAGTTGAAGCTGGTCTCCCACGGTAGGAAAGTTGATAAATTTGGGAGTCCAGCGCCTAAGATTGAAGGCCTTGTTGTCGGCACCGGATTAAGTCCATTGATCGATTGTTCTGTGGTCACTGGTAATCCTAGACTTATATCTGCATTTGTGGAGAGGTGGCATAGGGAGACCAACACCTTCCACCTTCCAATGGGGGAGTTGATGATCACACTGGACGATGTGGTGTGTCTCCTCCATCTTCCTATCACAGAGGCATTACACAGGTTTGAGCCTCTGGGCGTGGACGACGCAGTCTTGTTGTTAATGGAGCTTCTAGAGGTATCCGGCAAGGAGGCTCAAGTTGAGACCATACGTGCTCATGGGGCTTACGTGCGACTGTCATGGCTCCATGAGGTGTATTAGAGTAGATGCCAGGCCCGACGTTGGATTGTAGCGGCGCGTGCTTACTGTTAACTCGTTGGCAAGTGTACCAAATTGTCACAAGTAGTAAAGTACTCGGAAGTCCGAGTGTCGAATCCATAGGGACTTTGTTTGTACTTAGATTAATGCAAATCCAATTTTTCAAGCAAGAGATAAGAAATTTAAAATAGAAGATAAAGAAAAATAATAGATAAGATAAAGAAAAGATAAAAGATTTCAAGATAAAATTAGAAGATAAAGGAAAAGATAAAATAATTAAAGATAAGATTAAAAGATAAGGAAAAAGATAAAAGATTAGAAAGATAAAAGATAAATTCAAGATAAGATGATATTAGGAACTGACTTGCCTTGTCTACCTAGGATGTATGAGTTTATGATTTTTTCTTTACCAATTCAAGTGATTCTATCCTACCCACATATATTCATTTACGTGCCCCTGATGCCTCATGATGACAAGCCTACCTTAATTACCTATCTTCCAAATGCCTTTTGCAAAGACTCAATAACTTAGGTGCATTAAGATTAAATTCTAGATGTTTTCTAAAGCATGGGCATTGGGTTATCATTCTATGCCTAGCAATGCTAACCCTATGATTTCTTTTCTTTGATTGTTCTATTAAGTTTTACCCTCTCCTGAGTGGACTAACCCTTAAAACATATTCAAGCATTCATTCCTTACCCCTAATTAGGCTTTACCCTCTCCCGAGTGGACTAAACCCTAACAGAAAATAAAGACTGAGATACAGGATAAATAAGAAAGAAAATAGGAAAGAAAAACCTGGTATTGCATTGATAAATAGTGAAGAGTACATCATACATCATTGGCTTTTTAGACCTGCCGGGCCCTAACTAAGGGTTTAACCACTCATGGCCATTGAGGGCTTTACAATGAGAAGAGGGGTAAAAGAAAGAAAGGGAGTGAATGAAACCCCTAGGAGAGGGGGTTCTGAAGTGGGCTTTGGGCCTTTGTAGGCGTGCTTAGTGCAACACCTTGCGCTTAGTGCGTGTTGGGATGGGCCTGCTTCAGACTTTCTTCTTTTTCTTCACTTTTGTTGCCTTTTTGCTTAATGTAACTTCAGTTTTCATATCTGCAACCAAAAATTCAATTTAATTAATTTTCTAACTTTTAATCATAAATAATTGCTAAATAATTAATTTCAGACCAAAATTTGACTAATTCTCTACTATTAATTCACAATTATTTAGCAGTTATCACTTACCTCCTCCACCTGGTGGGTTGTACTCTTTTTGCTAATAAAAGTGCAACCCATGTTCATGTGGTGCATTTGGAGGGTTTTCGAGACTTGGGTCAGTCTAGGGGCTATGCCTGGGGAGTTGTCGTGCTGGTTCACATGTATGACCAGCTAAATGAAGCTTCGCAGACCCCCACACGACAGATGGGTGGGTACTTAACGCTATTACAGGTAAATGTTAAAGTTCGTAAATAGGTTTAAATTGGATAATGAATTGTAAATGTTTTTAATCTTATGCTCACTTCATTTGTGTAGTGCTGGATATATGAGTATTTTCCCAGTGTTCATCAGTGTGTCACTGATGATGGATATGCTGAGAAGACCCCACGTGCCTCCAGGTGGCTTACGATGAAGGCGCACATGAAGGGGATCAAGGGAGCGCCGTACAGGGCACGTTTAGATGCTCTGACGATCACGGACGTTTCTTGGTTGCACTAAGCACCGGGCAGTTAGGGGCTTCGAGCTTATTTCATGCTACCAGGGGCAGCTCAGATGGGGTCATGTTGTGGTCTATGTCAGACCAGAGAGGGTGGTACAACAGTTCGGGTACATGCACACCATCCCTCCGCTGCCGGTTACTAGTTTGTTGTCGTATGAGGACATAAGCGACAGGTGGATGCATTTCGGGGATCATCTAGCACCTGCGGGTGAGATTTGTGTTGTCCCCAGCCAGGTATCAGCAGACTACATGGAGTGGTTTTTTCAGATATCTCACCCTTTCGTCATGTCAACCCAGGAAGGTGATGAGCCCAGACATCCACCTGCCCCAGATGTGGATGCATACGTCGAGCCACATATCCCAGAGGTTCCAGTCCCAGCTAATCTCCCTAGACCTTCAGTGGTATTTTAATTCGATTTAGTGTTTTGTAATTTGTTTTTTTATTTAAAATTTTGTAATAACTGTGTTTTTATGACTGTCACAGGTTGCTTATGAAGGTTGTGAAGCAATCGCAAAAAGGTTGGAGCGTGTGCTCAACCTTAGGATGGTCACTGCAAGAACTGAGTTACATGAGATCATGGAAGATTGTCTGCGGATCGCTAGGGGTGACACCTCTGATGGAAGTCTTAGGGCACGACGTAGACAGCGCATAGATTAGTTTTTGATATCATGTGTATTATTTTTGTATTTGATAACATTATTGTAATTGTTACATTATTTTGGCAATACAAATTTTGTAAATTATTTGTTTCATTATTTTATTTTTCATATAGTGTTTATGACTAACCTCAAAAATTGCTGAAAATAATATCTAATTACGCCTAGAACTTAATAGCACCAAATAAAAAAAAAGATAGGATTTGGACCCTTCAAACTAAGTCTAAGTACCCCTGTTTGCAATTTTTTTAAAATTATGTGGGAGTCGATAACAACATTTGAGGGGTGCTTCCTCTAAAGTCTGGGCGTCAAAGAACAAAAAAAAATAATATCTTGAACCGGTTCCATCGAATAATACCTCAAAAAACAAGCACAAAATCAAAAAAATTGGATTTGGACCCTTCAAACTATGTCTAAGTACCCCTGTTTGCAATTTTTTTAAAATTATGTGGGAGTCGATAACAACATTCGAGGGGCACTTTCTCTAAAGTCTGGCCAACAAAGAACACAAAAAAAAATATCTTGAACCGGTTCCATCGAATAACACCTCAAAAAACAAGCACAAAATCAAAAAAAAAATTGGATTTGGACCCTTCAAACTATGTCTAAGTACCCCTGTTCGGCATTTTTTTTAAATTATGTGGGAGTCGATAACGACATTTGAGGGGCACTTTCTCCGAAGTCTGGACGTCAAAGAACACAAAGAAAAACAAATATCATGAACCGGTTCCATCGAATAGCACCTCAAAAAATAAGCACAAAATAAATAAAAAAAAAAAGATTTACACCCTTCAAACTATGTCTAAGTACTCATATTCGGAATTTTTTAAAAATTATTTGGGAGTCGATAAAGGCATTCGAGGGGTGCTTTATCTGAAGTCTGGACGTCAAAGAACACAAAAAAAATAATATCGTGAACCGGTTTCATCGAATAGCACCTCAAAAAACAAGCACAAAATCAAAAAAAATGGATTTGGACCCTTCAAACTATGTCTAAGTACCCCGGTTTGGCATTTTTTTAAAATTATTTGGAAGTCGATAACGAAATTCAAGGGGTGCTTTCTCTGAATTCTGGACATCAAAGAACACAAAAAAAAAATATCGTGAACCGGTTCCATCGAATAGCATCTCAAAAAACAACCAATTCCAAATAACCACAATTAGCAAGGAACATAGGCAAACATGATAAGCATACACCACAATCATTATTCAACACTCATATCCAACAAATATTCATCATTCACATCCAACAATTACTCATCATCCATCCATGGACCCAATCAAGACTGCACAGAATGATGCATGCACCTAACTCAACACTCAGATGCAATGTGGTACGTACCAACAACAACCAAATCTCAGGAAATAGCCTAAGCGTGTCCACACGACACTCTCACTTAGGGAACTGTGCTGAGTTTGTCGAGACCACCCGGTTGTGCACATAACAGCCCCCCTCCCATAGGTGATCAGCCTGGGAGCCCAAAGGTGTTCCCTACCAGGTGACAGCCCCCTAGTACAAAGTACACTTGGCCACAGTTACTCTATTTCCTGTGTCGTATGAGCTATGATCACGGCCAAAAGTAAGTGCCAAAGACCATGGACCAATTAAAGCACCTAAGCATCCCCTCAGGAATGCTTAGATTCTCTAACCACGCTAGTTACCCACGTCTGGGCCATCCGACAAGGTCAGTGCACTCTACCCCCCATGACATACACTTCATACGACGTATGATCGTGGCCAAAAGCTAGTGCCAAAGACCTTGGAAGGTCAGTGCACAGTGCCCCCCACGATCATACACAACATCCAACGTATGAACGTGGCCAAAAGCTAGTGCCAAAGACCCTGAAAGGTCAGTGCACAGTGCCCCCCACGAACATACACAACATGAACATGCCAATGCATTTCCAACATCAATCAACAAATCGTATTTCCATGTCATTCACAACATAAATATCATCTCATCTCAATGACGTTATCAACAACAACAACAACCTCATTTCATATTCACATATTCATCAATAATAACAATTCATGTTGACATGGTCTTTATTAACAATGTCATCTCAAATCAATATCATCATAATTATCATTATCATCACATATCAATTAAAATCCTCAATAGCAACATCAACAACAATTCAAACAAACACAACAATATCATTTCCACACACACGGTCTTCAAACAACACATTTCAAACAACCAAAACAATATCATTCATCACAATACATACATACATATATATATATATATATATATATATATATATATATATATATATATATATATATCGCATCCCATTAGTTAAAACGTAATTTTCTTTGAAGAAAAATCAGCACGCAACAGGGACAGGCAGATATCCTCATAGCTAGGATCCCTAACCCTAACTATGGTGTTAAAACGGTAAGTTTTATAATAAACTCCCCTTACCTATCGTGTGCTACCCCGCGGATTCCTCGTCGCGTCACTTGAAGATTCCTTTTTGTCTTTGCTCGTCGATTCCACACAAGCCTCTACCGTGCCAAAACGAAGGAGACTTAGTATGGATTTCAGAAAACAAAGCTAGTAACAGTGCTCTGGGTCAAACACCCACATCACTACATGAAAGAGCTGAGAGTATTTCGGGTTTTACAAAGGAACGTAATTTGGAAATTCCGACCACGCCAATGTGACCGGGGTTCAATGAAGGTTACGAAAATAACATGCATTTCATGAAAGAATAACGTTTACAAAGTCTCTTTCTCTAAGGTTTTTCAAAGGAAGCATAAGACATGCAATGGCGGTTCCAAAGGCAGAAAAGATGCAAAGACAAGATGAAACTAACAAGAAACAAGCATAGAACCATGGTTACCTCGAAAGAAAACGAAAGATCAGATTAGGGTTTTCGTTCTCTACCGAAACCGCAAGCCAAGTTGGAAATTCTGCTTCGGTTGAAGGGTTCCTCTCGGTGTGGGTTTTCAATGGAGAACAATGATGGTTTGTGGTGGCTAATGGTGGATGTGGGTGATGGAGAAAGTACTTGGAACTTTAGAAATGGATTTGGAAGAAAGAAAGAAGAAGAAATGGCGTTTTTCCTAAGCTACACAAAAGCAAAGGCTGAAATGCTAAAATAGGAGATACTCTCGGGAACGGAAGCTTCTAGCACACTTCAGAGATCTTCGAAAAGATCCCAACGGTCAGATCATTGACAAGTGTCTTTTGAAGTTGCAGACCAAATTTCGAGAAGATCCAACAGTTAACAAAGGCTGGGCAGCGTTTTTACCGAGACAGCTTCATGTAGCTTTCTCTAGAAGCTTCATTAAGAGGCTTCCTCCAGAAGCTTCATTAAGAGGCTTCTAGAACACTCCAGACATCTTCTCAAAGATCCCAACGGTCAGATCATGGAAAAATATCTTGTGAAGTTGCAGACCAAATTTAGAAAAGATCCAACGGTTAACGAACATTGGGCATCGTTTTTACCGAGGCAGCTACATGTAGCTTTCTCTAGAAGCTTCATTAAGAGGCTTCCTCCAGAAGCTTCCTCGTGGCTTCTTTGAGAAGCTTTCTCGAGAGGCTTCTTTGAGAAGCTAGATTCTTATCTATCCACACCCCTCTATTAACTAAATTAACTTCCTTAAAAATAATTACGGACGAAAATAACGCAACAAATAATCAAACATCAAACATAATTACTAATAATATATAGATATATATATCAGGGTGTTACAGGAATCCTTTTAGGTGCAACTTGCTTTATCAAATCCTTCAGTTCATCGATGGTACATCCTGAAAGAATTTCAAATTTCTTTGGATTTTTTCCTGTGAATGCGTAACCTAAAAAGTTGTTCTGGCGTGGCATGTTCCACCTCCCGTTGTAATACAAGAGCGCGTCATGAGTATGGGTCATAGTGCATTCAAGTAAGTTTAATATTTCATCTAGTGTTCTACCAATAGTGCATAACAATTCAATCGGACCAACACACGAAAATTGATCGTTACACATTAACATGGTGTTGACATCGTCATCATTTTTCAATTGCATACATTGAAAGAGAAAATAGTTACATGTCTCTTTGACTGGCTGCCGGTAGTGAATTTCATCCAAAAATACTTCGTAGGTTAGATTAAGGGTGATGTGTATTCTAGTTTTCAGCGTTGCAAAATCACAGCTGTTTGGTACTCGAATGGGCACCGGAGTGGAAGTTTGGAAGTAAACCCCACTATCATTGTGAATAATCGATCCATTTGGAAAAATGAAACCCAACCTTGAGTTGACAATCGTCTGACTGTTAGTTTCTCCTAAAAATGTCATACTTTGTGTAACAATTGGAAGAGTATGTGAAAGCAAGTTCATGTGTGATTTATTAGCGTTTTCCGATTCTCATATATATAGATGGTTCTCACCGACAGATTGGTTTACTTTTTTTAAAAAAAAATAGACACGCGTGAACATGTTTCGTGTTTATGTTTCCTACTAAACCAATATGGTGTCAAGTTGTATCGTGCATCAGAATGTGTTGTCAAGTCGGTCAATGTCGTGTCACGCTCAAACTTTAATACGCATGCATATCATTATGTGTTATCAATTATGACAACAATGTATCATACATGCGTAATTGATTTTGGTTGCACCAACTAATTATTTTCTTAACGCAACAAGTACTTAATAATTATTGATTAATGACTTACAACAAATTATATCTCATAATGAACACAATTAGATAAACAATGCATGTTTAGTCTTCATTTAGGTCGACATAGTCTTTTTTGAAGGTCATCAAGCTTGTGTACTATTGCATTCTACTAATATATAGAATTGGTCACTGCTTTGCCTAAGGATAACAATTGCTTGACCACAACAACGCTAGAGGCGATAAAGGACAACGGTCTTTCAAATAAACCTCTTGTATGTGAACAAACATTATTAACTCAAATGAACCAGGGAAGTGATTGCATAATTCTAAAAGTTAGACTAACTATCTTCAATGTACCTGAACAAAATGATTTCCAAACACGTGACCGACACATATCATGCGGTGCACAGAAGAATCAGGTGGTGGTTGACTTCTAAGAGGAAAAAATGTCATGCTTTGTTGTCGGGACAACGATACAAGGATTACATTATACCTTGATGCAATGACATATCTCATCTCTGTTATATCCATCCATTTGTCCACACTAACCTGAATCAAGCAAACATACACATCGAAGTTATTTAAAGTTTGTTCTTAAAAAAAATAACCTAAAAACATACCTTGGAAAACCCATCAACAAGTAGGGACAACCTTAATTGTTTAAATCTCTCTGTGCCACTGAAGAGGTTGATGTAGTCATGCGACCATCTGCCAAGTTCTTTAATCAATTCATTGCGCACCAAAGGCCAAGAATCTTCCCTCGTACCTATTAAAGTGGCAATGGATTGATATCCACAGTTACCGTCTGCTTTCACATCTACAACGTTGTGAATGAAACCCTGTATAAATGGCACAAATTGATCCCACATCGGGATGATCCTTGTTGGCTTTGGCGGTTCAGAAAATGATGCACTACGTTTCACTAAAGAGTTGCTTCTTTGAACAGAATGAAAAGCATCAACATACTCCCAGTAAGACGAATCATGCTTTGTGGATCTTTGGCTTCTTTTCATCGGTTTCTTCGGTGCACATTTAGTGTTGACCTTTGACGGAGGAGGGCACATAGAGTTTTGATCAGGGTCTGCAATATCTCAAAGTTTACTCTTGAGAGTTACTTTGCCACACACATCAAGTTCCTTAAATCTTTTAGATATGGTCTCAATCTCTTCCTTGATGTTGACTTCGGCCTCACATAACCCTTGATCTGAAAAGCAAAGTCTCCTCCAGAACATATGGACTGAATCCACTGGGATGCTGCCAGCAGTATACCTAGATAGCTCACATGCACAAGGAAGACCGTGCATGCTTCTCATCACACAACCACAAGAAGAGGAATCGTTGCCAAGATAACATAGACGCTCAACCTCAGCAGCAATCTCATTTAAAGCGTTCCTTGAAATCATTCCAAGAAGCCTCTTGTATAAGGTTTTTTTAAATACATGTCCAACCACATGCATACTGGTTTCGAAGGATGCTTTAATTTCAACATGCTACAGCATGATCATGTTGTTCATGGCATCCCAAACACTACACAGGTCTCCAAGGCTATTTTGTAATACTCCTTTTAGAGCCCAATGAGCAGATTCAACCCTACATTTAAAATACACAACAAACATTACAAATATACAACAATTAAATACAATTTATTAATAACCCTTACTAGAAAAAATAACATTTTAATACCTGTTTGTTGTTGTGTTACCTAGGTGCATGACCTTATTCATCCAGGCTGTAATAAATTTTTCCTTGTGTGGGATAATCCATGTTTCCTTAACATAGTCAACGAACATTGGTCAAGGTGAACAATCAATTTGAAACCTTTGAAGGCACTCAGCAAACTACTGTTCGGACGGACAATCAACCAAAGTACCCCAATTATACATCACATACTCCCAGGCATTTTTTTGACCGATTAAAGATTTGCACTTGGCCTTGACATTCTTGTCGATGTGAAACCTGCACAACAAGTTTGTACACTCCGGGAACATAGTTTTCACTGCATTCATTAGTGCTAGGTCTCTGTCAGTGACAATAACAACAAGGAGGCGATCGTTTCTTAAAAAATAGACCTTGAAACCGTTCCAAAGCCCATACAATATTATTAACACGTTCACCCTCCAGATATGCAAACCCAGCCAAGAATGTCATCCTCGTTGGTGCCACCCCAACAAATTCAAGTAGTGGGAGTCTGTACCTGTTTGTTTTGTAGGTATTGTCTATAAAAAACATCAGATGACATGCATTGCATAACTTTACTGCATCTGGGTGACACCAAAACAGATCACGCACCACAACTTTATCCTTCAATCTATGCCAATGAATGTATTAATCACGTTCAAGAAGCTTCATTAGATGCTCCATTTCAGTATCAGCTCCTCTAATGGAAGAACGATATGCACTTCTTGCATTGTAAATTTGTTTGATTGTGGTGCAACTGTTGGCATTGTGCTCCTTCAACGTTAGCAGGATGTTTTTTGGTTTCACCATAGACTTTGTCATCTCAACAATAATTTTCTTTTCATCCTTGGTCAATCGTCCAGCGTATGGATGTCCAACTAAGGACTTGGCCAATTCATGATTGTGAATCCCACAGATCAACTTCACCATCCAACCTTCCCCTCCATGCACTGGTTTCTCACTGATTTCCTACTCCCAGTGTCTCTTCTAACAAATTCTTTATTCCTACACTTGTACAGACCGCTCATTTCACATCCAATTAATACAAATGAATTTCTTTCTCTACTACCAATATCTGTGTTAGACCTCATAATCACTACAACAAATCCGTTTTCATGGGCAACTGTTTGAGCCCACTGCAAAACATCATCTCGGGTACCAAAGACCTACAACCCAACCCCGACATATTAATTTTTATGCAAAACACATTCAACCAAATGACTCAAACTAATGAACATGATTACCTGACAAGTATTAAAAGCATCCGAACAATCAACATGTGGTTGATTCACACCACATTCTTCTTCATTTTCATAATCCATATGAACTTCTTGTGACATCGTATTGTCATACATCCATTGATCTTTGTCCATCTTAATGACATATTAATAAATTATGCATCATACACAAGTACATACAAATTACCATATTAGCAACACTAAAAGTTGACTAAATAATAACTACACACATATTAACAACTAATACAATTACATTCAAAATTTAAAACTAAATTATTTACTTAAACTAAATATTTTGTATTTCTAAAACACAATAATATTAAATTTTACGAAACATCTAATTTCACAAAAAATTACTTCAAACAAATAAATATTTTGCACCGTAATTAACAATAAAAATATATAACACTATAACTAACAACTAATTAAGCATTTTACTACTAAAACAAAATACAATTATTTTACTTAAATTATTTAATATTATACCTAAATTATTATACCTAATTAAACCAATTATTCACAATTTCATAAATATGAAATACAAAAATTATAAATTTTAATATTCATATTTATGAATTTTTTCACAAATTTTAAAAAAAAATTAAACAATAAAGCTTACGGAAGAACTTCTTCCGTAAGAAGCTTCTGTAAGCTTCTTACAGGAAAACTTCTTTCGTAAGCTTTTTACGGAATAACTTCTTCCGTAACAAGTCTTTTACGGTTACGGAAGAACTTCTTCCGTAAAAAATTTACTAAAGAAGAACTTCTTCCATATGTAATAGATCTACACAAAAAAAAAAACGGTAAAATGCATACCTCCGACGAAATAAAAATAGCAATAATGACAGCAACCGCCAATATTTAACTTTCACCGAACGGCTACCTCGAAAAAACTTGCAAAAATCACCCACAACGGCACAAACTGGACGACAGTGAAAGAAAGAAACCATAAAACCGTAAAAAATTACACAGGCATCGTAAAATTAAAGAAAAACAAGACAGGGACAAAATTGACATTTTATAAAAGTGTTGGGTGCACCTAGCAACTCCCATAACTAAAACCACAGTTATGGCTATGGACTATGTGGATCATTTGTATTGAACTATTAAATTCCACACAGGAGTTTTTTTTTTTCTTTTCTTTTTATCTTGTACAAATTTCACACAAGAGAAATTAAATGCATTTCAATTAAAGTTTTAATTTGCCTTTCAAAAAAAAAATTAAAGTTCTAAGTTGCATTCAGCTGTTTCCGAAACGACGGATTCTTGCAATAAAAAAAAAACAAAACAAAACAAAAAACGACGGACTCTTGCTTTATGATTCGAATAAATCCTAGAATTAATTATTTGTACTCCAGGTCTGCATCATTTCTCATATTAATTGTTAAAGCTCTCGGCAAGGATGATTATCCATATTTTTTCAAATATTATTAACCATGTTCCACCGTGCTGCACTAATATAAAGCCGTGATATTTTATGTAAGGGCTGTTTGTGATGGTGGTAAGTTTTCGGATTTTGATTTGTAAATATATTTTTAAATAAAACATGTTTGATCAAAATGGAGTTTAAATAATTTTTAATTAAAATTTAAAACACTTTTACCTTTATTTTTAAAATTAGGAAGAATTATTTATAAATTTGATTTATCTTTAAAAAACCACACTCTCATTACATTTTATAATACTCATTCGTGCTGTTATTATTATCATTGTTACTATCATCGACACTATCATCATCATCATTAGTACAACCACCGACAATTTTATCTCCACTACCAACAGCATTGCCCCCACTACCCGCATCAACACTAGAATCATCATCATTGATATTGTCACTATCATTGTCATTGTTATCATCTTCAGGGTCACTACCATTAAAATACATCCTTAAACTAATTTTAATAGGATAAAAAAATTTCAAAATAAATTTATTTTAAAATTAAAAATTAGAGGAAAACTAAAACTAAATCATCCCAAATGTGTCCTAAGGTTTCGGATTTAGTATTGTAAATAGAAAAGAAAAACATGGTTATGAGAGAAAAGTATACTAATCTATGAAAATGAAGGATTTTAGCGTTTAGTATCGTAAACGGCAAATAAAAAAAATGATCAAAATAAAACTTTCAAAAATAAAAATGACTAATATACAACTTTTAAAATTTAATGTACCAAAATAAAAATTCTAAAAACATAAAAGATCAAAATGAAACTTTTAAAACTTAATATATCAAAATAAAAAAACTAAAATATAATAAAATAAAATCAAAAATATACTTTACACTTGTAACTTGGCAATAAAAAAAGGAAAAAAATATTAATTTGGTCTTTGTGGTTACATAAACTATACTTTTTACTTCTTACACTTAAAAACCATCAACTTTTAGTATTTGTACAAGCACTATTGGATCTCTTTTGGTTCGTGCTGTTACAAAATGATAATAACATGTGTGGTTTGTGTAACGATAGGGAACTAAAAGATAGAAGTGTTGTACAAGGAGTAAGGGATGATTTTTAAGTATAGAAAATAAAAGATAAAGAATGTGCAAAGACCAAATGAGTAATCTTTTTGGAATTAAATAATTAAATTTATATTTACTAATATTAATTACTCAATTTTTTTATAACTGGGTATATAAATTTGTTTATATATTTTTACATATAATTTTAAAAAATTACTCCATCACTCACAATAAGAGAAGTATCAAATTATCTTACCTCCTTTACAAGAGGAACAAATATTTGATACTACTTCCTACTTAAAATTAAAATATAAAAGATGTGATTTCAAGTAGTTATGACTTATTAATCTTGAACATTAGTTAACAAATTTAATTTTTATTTTACTTCTATGTAAAAAACCAATCCTTTCACTAAATACATCCTTTTCTGTGAGTGCATATCTCTCCCTCACAAAGACATCGTATATCTATGGGGCACATAGTTCTACAAAACCTACAAAGAGCTATTCACTGTATTCATATTGAAATTGTACCCAAAATCACTATAGTGCTATTACGCAAGAAATAGAAATGAAATGGTGATCATCTTATTTCCTACCTTAGCAGGCATACCTACACAGCAAAAGTTACCCTTTCACTCCTAGAAACTCTCAGACAAATCCACTTTATCTTGAAATGACATCCACTTGTCCCGAATATATTGATAGTGACACAAAATTCTGGCATATCTTGACCTTTAAATCCAAAGAGAAGAGCCCATATTTTCCAAAACGAACTCGGCTCATGATAGGAAATCTAAAGGACCATTTCACAGAAATATCCTATACTTATTGACACATACCTTCAGCAGAATAAGTATCATTGTAAAAGGAGATCGAAGGAGTGAAAAAGATGACAAAGAAAGAACAAATTCAAAGTAGAATAAAGTACTATACGAGTTTTAATAATAATCAAGCAAAAATAATGGTAACGTAGGGATTATCAGGGTTATCAAACTCGAGATTTTACGCAGATTCATGAGAGTTCTATAAATTCGACTTGTAGACTCAACTCGTAGACTCATTAGAGTCCACTTCATATAAAAATAATAATAAAATATATATAAATAATATATTAATTAAACATTTCAACGATACAATAAAGTAAAATAATAAATCATAAATTTCACAATACTTAGGGGGTATTTGATTTGGTTGTTTTCTATTTTCATTTTTACTGGAAATAGAAAATGGTGATAGAAATGTGTTTGGTTGGATTTCTGTTTTCATTTTCAATAAAAATATTTTTTTCAAACGAACAAAAAATTGAAAATAATAAAATCTCGTTTTCAGTGTTTTCAATTGAAACCAGGAACCTCATTTTGGGTAAAATAAAAACACGGTGGCATGGAATGTAATTTTAAGCAAATCTAAAAATACATTTTCTTTTGAAAACACATTTTCAGTGTTTTTATTTTTTGAAAGCAGAAAATAAGAAGTCAAACCAAACATGTTTTCAGAATTCTAATCTTTTGAAAATGAACAGTTTTCAGAAAATAAAAACAGGAAACAAAAACAGAAAATGAAAATGCAAACTAAACACACCCTTAAATAACCAAATCTAGTAACACTTCACTACTAGATAATAATCTGCAGATGTTATAGTAGTAGTAGATCATTTCTATCAAGAGTTTGATGTTATTAGAGAACAAGAATTTGATGTTATTAAAGGTGAAATTTTTTTTATTCGAGAACAACACTAAATGAAAGTATGTTGAACACTAAACAAACAGAAAACAACCCCAAATGACTTACATTTTGGTCTAATTTTTTTAACTTGCTGACTCGTTGACTCAGTGGTAAACTCGAGAGTCTACTGAGTTTACTTAGAGTTTATTGAGTCTACCCAAAGTATACTAAAAAGAGAGTTTACACACGAATCAACTCACAGAAAATAAGTGAACTCATAAAATCGTAAGAGTTAGCGAGTTAACCAAAAGTTTGATAACCATGGGTAGTATCAATTGTCATTATATTTGAAAAGAGAAACAAATAAATTGAGTCAACCATCACCAACATCAATAAAATCTTATCCTATCATGTGAGATGGGCTACATGATACCATGGTTAAAATCAAAGTTTTAAAATTGAGCCAACCGAAAGGACATTATTTAATGTGATTGTCTCCCCCAAGAATCTAATTAAGTTGACATGAGGGGAGAAGAGGAGGCCAAGCAAGCCACCATGATTTAGATTCCTTCAGATAAAAATTCTCCAAAGTTCACTAGCCCCACACAAGCTTTGTGAGGTCCACAATAAAAGTGGAGCTCCAATCAATGCTACCTCTCAAGTAAGATTTGCTCTTTCTTCCTCTATAAATACTGGATCATGGTTCAGTGCTTGGAAGCATAGCAGCATCATACAAAGCATTGAATTCAAAAACTAAGTTCATTTCTTGTGCTTTGCTTTATTCCTCAAAACCAAACATGTCGAACACATGCGGCAACTGTGACTGCGCTGACAAGACTAACTGCACGTAAGTGCTTCATTTGTTTTCTGCATTTGTGTGTAAAGCAAGATTTACATATATATATATATATGTAGTTCATGTTACAATTAGTCAATTACCATATTTGATCTCTAAAGGATTAATCTGTATAGGACATATATTATGCATACAGTAGACTGAGGTCTGATGTATAGCTTGCATGATACATATAAAGGCTGTTTTACTTATATCCTTACATACTATGCCATGCAGCAAGGGAAACAGCTATGGTGTTATAGTAGAGACTGAGAAGAGGTAAAAGTTCACTTTTTGTATCCATTGTATTAGGTTTTGAATACTTTAGAGCCGTTTGATTTGAGAAACATTTTTTGTTTTCGTTTTCTATTTCAAATTTGTATAGGAAAAGTGGAAAAGAATTGTTTTCAATATTTTCTATACAAACTTCTAAACACAGAACACATTAACAGGTGGCATTTTTTTTTAAAATGAAAACAGGACAAGTTTTCTCAAACTAAACACCCTCTATGGTTTCTATACATTCCAGGACCCATAATGAAAATCTCATAGTGATTCTATCTCGCTCAAACAGGATTATCTCTATCCTCCGATAGATGACACATGTGATTTATATAAAAAAAGACTCAAATGTAATTTTGATTTTCTTATTTTGTTTAATCCGTAATTTTGGTCTTTTCATTTTAAAATAAACATTTAATCTTTTAAAAAATTCACAATTTTAGTTCTTATATTTTAAAATAAAGACATTTGATTCTTTTATTTTAGAAAATTCACAATTTTGATTCTCATATTTTAAAAAATTAATGATTTCGATGCAATCTTCAATTTTATTTACGTTTTATTTTATTTATTTCTTACATTATAGTTAATTAAATCATTTTTTGATGATATATTAAATTGAGAATTGGACTAAAATTAAAAAATTTGTAAAATAGAAGGTCAAATCTTTTTATTTTGAAATAGAAGATTAAAATTGCATATTCTTTAAAACAGATGTCAAATGTTTTTATTTTAAAATGGAGAGACTAAAATTATGAATTAATCAAAACCGGGGGACCAAAATTGCATTTAAGCCTAAAAAAAATGCCACAGCAAGAAATGAAAAGCCTATTATAACTGTGTTCTCTTTTCCATTTCTTTTCCTCCCCAGCTACATCGAGACTGTTGACATGGATGTTCCAGCAGCTGAGCATGATGGGAAGTGCAAGTGTGGCACTAACTGCACTTGCACGGACTGCACTTGTGGCCATTAAGGAATATGTATGAAAATGTAATTGCCATGTGTTTGGCAATACAAATCTCCAAATAATGTAATCTTCGTATGAATAAATGTGTGCTGTTATCCTACTTCAGGGTCTGTGTAGTCATGCAGTCTGAATCATGTCCAGTTCCTGTCATAGTTATTAACAGCCATGGTTGTGGCATTCTATATATGGTTTTATAGTAGATAAATAAGTTTAACTCTCCGTTCAATAATCTCTTTTGCACAACTATATGGACACTAGCATCTACATCAGCATAATGCTTCCACATATACATAAGATGAGAATAGAAAAACTAAGACTAAAAGAATAGTGATCACAGAATTTGAAATCTAGGTAAATGGACACACAGGAAGGAAAAGTACATAACTGTTAAGAAAGCAGGTAGTGAGTGCAGATGTAAAGATAACCAATGAAGTAGCAGTGCTTTAAGGGTGTTGTTTGTTTATCATCTCGAGCATGGATATTAGAATCTTACTATTTACACTTCGATTATGACTTGGCTACTTATCAATTCGTATCATAAGAATTTCAAATGATTTTGTATCTTACAATACATGAATGAATGTGTAACTTTGTATTATCGATACAAATCATACGATTTAATAATTCATTATTTTCTCATATTTTTACTTTTCTTTCACCAATTCTCATGAAGAAACTGAAAAGTCCTATAATCTTGAATTGTTAAAGGAAAATAAATTGAAGAAACAATTCTAATTTTATTATGTTTAATTATTCCACTACTGTATTTTCAATTTATGCACACTACTTGGCCATTTCATTGCCTCACTTCCATTCTTCTAAAATAGTAATTTCACAAACTCAAATAAAACTAATAATTGTGTTTTATGAGACCATATTGATAAGTTGTTTTTTTATCTATTTTCAGGTTTAAAACTATTACATTGAACATTATAGATCATTTATATGATATATGTTACGTCTTGGAATTCGAGGACCAAGACAATCCTCCTAAGAGAGAAGAAGAGAGAACACAGGGAGAACTTTTCTGATATATTCCTTGCCTTCGAAGCACCATTTCTTACATATATATAGCTGCTATAAGGGGACAAGGGCCCGACAAGCAAAAACGGAAAAAATAAACGTAATCAAAAATATCCTAACAACAAATATGCCTTTATTCCACTACCTACACATCTTTTAGAAGACACGATGCTATCATATGGTTTGCGCTTTTCCTACGTACGATGCATGTATGCATGATGCATGATGCCAACCATGTTGTACATTCCTTAAGCAAGTTGGAGGTGCATTCTTCCTCTTGGACCTTGTGGTGTTTACTTCTTGCAAACCCCCCCTGTGTCATCCGTATCATTCCCAAGCCCATCAAAAACACCTTGTCCTCAAGGTGTTGCATTTTCAAACTATGGCTTCAAATTTGAATCAGGGTCCCAAATTAAAATGGGTGAAGGAATGAGTGAGTGAAGATGAGTGTTGCGGAAGTGGAGCCATTTGGCGGTGTCGATAGTGGCATAGAAGGGGAGAAGGAAGGTGTGGTCAAGCTTCGTGTCCTTGACTTTGGCAAAGAACAAGACGAAAGGGAATAAGCCGAGATCGGAGAAGAGGATGCGATGGGTGGGGAAGGACTCCTGGGGCTTGCGGTTATCCGGGAGGTGGACGGCAACAATGGTAAGTGGAGCTGGTAAAGGTACAGGGTGTTGCGACATGAGTGGGGCATGGCGGCGAAGTTGGCATGGTCGTGGGTACGGTGAGCGTGGGTGACGGAGTCGGCTTAAGCTACAGAGGCAGCCGCGGAGTCCGCGGCATAGGCGGTATTGGAGTGTGGGTGAGGAATGTCTGTGCAGAGGAAGAAGATGGAGGTGGAATCGACACAGGTGACGGAGGTGGCAGTGGTGCACGGAGGAAGAAGGGTAGTGGTGGCTGGTTTTCGGAAGCAGTTTTAGGAGAAAGGCATCCAGTGAGTATTCGAGGCGGCGTTGAGCAACAAGATTGGCCAAGGCAGTCCTCGCTAGCGGGCGAAAATTCAAGGTGGGTTAGCGGTTGTTGTGGATTGCAGTGGTTTGGGCTGGAATGGCAGGCCATGGAAGGCAGTCATGGAGGCTCCATTTGGCGAGTAATATGAGTTGCGGTAGTTGAAGTTGGTATGGCAGCCATGGAAGCTCCGTTTGGTGAGTGGCAGCCATGGAAGGCAACCATAGAAGCTCCGTTTGGCGAGTAGCATGGGTTGTGGTATTGGAAGTTGGTATGGCAGCCATGGAAGGCAACCATGGAAGCTCAATGAAAGCATCAATGTTACGTCTTGGAATTCGAGGACCAAGACAAGCCTCCTAAGAGAGAAGAAGAGAGAACTAAGCGAGAACTTTTTTGATATATTCCTTGCCTTCGAAGTGCCATTTCTTACATATATATAGCGGCTATAAGGGGACAAGGGCCCGACAAGCAAAAACGGAAAAGATAAAGGTAATCAGAAATATCCTAACAGCAAATATGCCTTTATTCCACTACCTACACATCTTCTAGAAGACACGATGCTATCATATGGTTTGCGCTTTTCCTATGTGCGGTGCATGTATGCATGATGCATGATGCCAACCATGTTGTACGTTCCTTAAGCAAGTTGGAGGTGCATTCTTCCTCTTGGACCTTGTGGTGTTTACTTCCTGCAGACCCCCCGTGTCATTCATACACCCCTGTGTCATCTGTATCAATATATTTGAAGTTAATTTTTCATTGTCTTTTGAATCTTATGAATCAATACAATTCACAATTCAAAAATTAGATTGGCAATTCAAAATTTGAATCTCAATTTGATAACCTTGATCTCGACATCTTTGCTCCTCTGTATCCTGTAGATGATTCTTACTGCATTAACTTACAGACAAATTGAATCAGTTGCCAAAGCCAAGCACAGAAATGATATTCAACCTAGATTGCTCATCCAATACACTTGAAACGAGGTATCTAAAGATGCTCAGACATATATAATTACCTATGCTTCGTGATGAAATGGTATATCTAGCAAACAATTTGGTTTAGGTTCAGAACAAAAGCATTGCAAACCTTACTCCTTACTCTAGTGAAACACATAATAAAAATGAGAAACAATGACAATTCCTAAACCTGTAGCTAAAATACTATGCTTGCTAGTTGCTCCTCCATGAAAAGGACAAAAAAAGAAAAATAGTAGAAAAAAATGCAAGGGGATTTATTGATTAACAGCACCTTTCTGCCAACCAATTAAATTGTGTAAAATAAATAACCACTACACTCCACAACAAAAAGTAAACACAGCAGGAAAGTGACAATATGACAATTTGTAATTTCATTTAAATATTTTGGCCTCAACAAAACTAACAGTGTAGAACCTGCTGGTTCAAAAATTATGAATTGCTTGTAGCAATCAATTTCCCTGCTTTTATTCAAAATTTCAACTGTCAACCTGAAAATTGCAACCCAAAATCTTTTATCAATTTCATAAAATCAACTGAGTTAATCTACTAATGTCTTTTCCTCATTATCAACCTCAAACATTGAATCCCTCAGCACGGAGGCACAGTCGATGAGCCTCAATCCACTTTGTACAGGCTGATTCACCATGCTCTACTATGCATTCATCTCGCAACCTTTTAGTGTCCGGGCAAGCACAGCAGATTTTCTTCTTTGGCTTTGACTCTGCAGCAGTTGCCACAGCCACTGAACCTTCATTTTTCTGTGACCCTTGTATGATCAAGGCAGGGGAAGCACTTTGCAGTTGCGCACCACTCATTGTCTTATATACTCTAAAGAAAAAAAATAATGATAATGAATAACAAGTGTAACTCAGATAGATCTGTGCAAGAGTGGGGAGATTGAGAATACAATCAAACGAAATTTATATAGAAAAAAAATGGCAATGAGCCACAAGCAAACTTAATAAACTTAATGTTAGAACTTAGAAATATGTAATTAGAGTAATATTGTACTAGAGCATATTAGACTCTTTAATTATTGTTAGAATGTAAGCTAGTTGTATCTTTGTAGTAGTCTTGACAGGTTTAGAAAAGGTTGTTTTTAGTGTGTACTCTGAAAAGCCAAGTAGGAGCCGGTTCCCTAGTCTGAACATGTCTTTTCTTCTTTCTTATTTTACTCTTTCTGTTTTATATAAACATATACAATGTGTGGCTGAGTGAAGTAACTCAGAACTTCATCAATCTAATGTGAAACTAAGACCTTCAACAATATAGTCCTTAAATTTAGCAATTATGTTAATTAGAGTAAGTATATATTCTTTTAATTATTTGTAATTACTCTTGTATTTATGACAGCTAATATGAATATTTGCTCTCCTCTCTCTCCCATAACTGAAATACACCTCCATGCTACTGCTACTGGGCCTAACTTTGCCTCTCCTCCTATACACATTTGTGACAGGCCTATCACTGATCATTGCAATTAAGTATTCAATAGGCTAATCAATGATATAGAGAAACCATGAACTGATACAAATCAACATTAAATAGCCATGCAAGTATAAACAATGTTGAAAAACTTCAATCAAACTATGTCACCACACTGAGCAGGGAAACATATTCAAAAGGCTCATTAATGATACAGAATAAGTAAACTGTAAGATGAATCAACATTAAATATCCTTGTAAGTATAAACAATGTTGCAAACTTCAATCGAACTGTGTCACTAAACCAAGCAACAATGATAACATACACATATTTTTCAACCAACAATACTAGAGGGTAAAATCATCAGCATTTTTAAGATAGATATTTATCAAATACATGGCAAGAAATTTGATCTATTCTTGATTGGTGAGAAAGAATCACAAAATGAAAAAACCAGATATTAGAAGATTTTTCGCTGAAGAGCGCGACAACAATCAAAGTACATTTGCATGCATATTCCTTGGGTAGTTGGATTTATGTTACTGAAGCTACTCTCTGTTTCTTCAACTGAAATGTTTACTGTTCATTTTTTGCAATAAGTGTTTTGGAGTCACAATTTCAAAATCGTAACTAAAGATTAGAAGAATGACAAGCGATAAGCCACCTGCGGAGCCTTGTTCAGAATAATTATTTTAATATTAAAGAACAACCTGATAGGAATGTTGACCAACAGTTGGTTAAGCCCAAAACTATTGCCTTACAACAACAAGTATACTCCCAAAGAACCAAGTCAGCTAAGGCTAATATATAGGATGTGAGTTAGTCAGAAAAGGAGTGATGTAAAAAGGATAGGGGAGAGAGAAAAGGAAATCTGATGTGAAATGTAATGGATGTTTTACATGAAGGGGTCATTCTCCATAGGAATCATTTTCCTAATCACACAATTTGCTTTGCGTAATTTTTAATGATAATAATAATATTCTGCCCTCTGGATTAATCTCTTTGCACACTGGCCTTACTCAAGAAAAGTAGAACACACACTTCACTTTAGGCCTTCTCAAAATAATACTTTTGGAACTTTGAGAGAGACCAACTTTAGTAAAGTTAACTAGAAAGTGGTTACAACTATCTCTACAGTTTCATGTTGCTTATTTTAATCAAATATTTCCCATTAGCTAACTAACGCAATTACATCAAGCAAGAGATAGGTGAGTACCATGAAATTATGAATTATCAAATAAGTGGGCAATAGAATAGCCAGAAAAGGTCTAGAAAAATTTGGTGACATCCACTTCAAAAAAATTTCTACAAAAATTAGACTACTAACAATTATTCATCATTTAGACAAAATTCCAATCTTATTTTAAATTATTAACCTGTAAGTTATTAATCTGTGTCCATAAAATGAACTAGAAGATTGTTGTAACAAAGCACAAAATGAACTCCAAGGGTCAACAAGTCATTAGCATTCCTTTTCATGCCAAGTCTTGAAATACTATGAAACAGTATTTATATAACGTTTGAAACTTAGTCAGATATTTTACTGACCAAACTGCTCTTAATTAAAAAAAATCTGAAAACATGTATGAACTACATTAACCACACGCCAAATGCATTTTTACAGGCTTCATATTAGGATATATATGTAAATAACCAGTTATTCAACTGGTATTAGTTAGTTAGAAATTCTGTTAGCTAGTAACTCTGTTAAACTGTTAATTTCTGTTAACAGTTAGTTACTACTGTCCTAAGAGCCTATATAAGCTCTACCTGTAATCTTTCTCATTTGAGTAATGATTAAACAAAACTCCATTTTCTCTCAGATTCTCTCACAATTTCCTTTCTCTTAGTGCTCTTTCATGGTATCCAGAGCTCTAGGTTTCTGCATCCATGGCCAATTTTAATTCCCTCCCTTCTGCTCCCCAATCATTTCCAAACTCCATAGCTGAAAAGCTTGATGATTCAAATTACCTGCACTGGAAACAGCAAATCAAGCCTGTGATTAAGTCACACAGGCTCCATCGAGATGCTGAAATTGTGAATCCAGCGTATGAGACATGGGAAGTTCAAGATCCGATGCTGCTTACTATTAGGTTACCGATTACGCAAGTGTATGAAGGAAGGACACATGGCAAGTATAAGAGGAAGCCAGAGCAGCAGCCAAAGCAGCCAGAACCTGGATTAGGTAACTGACTAAGATCAGTTACAGTTAGTAGTTAGCTTTGTAACTGTTAGTAGTTAGCCTTGTAACTGTTCAAGTTAGTTAAAGGCAGTTAGTAGTTGTTGGACTGCTTAGAATGAGGGGGGGGGGAATAATCACTGTGGTTGGTTAGGGAGGCTAGGCTCAAATCCCTAGTGGTGCATTTGTACTGTAAGAGAAATAAACAAGAAATTGGCCTGGTACCATCACTGGTATCAGAGCAAAATTCTGATCCTGAGACGTGAAGCTATTCATGGTTTCAACGCGAGGAAACATGGAAGCGCGTGTGGAATTTCTGGAACGAGGGTTCGAAGGCATGATCAAAACACGTGAGGACGTCGCAAGTTTGAAGCGATTGTTTGAAGAGGAACACATCGAGCGAGCGGAGCTGAAGGCGCAAATGGCGGAGCTCATGACAGTGGTGCGGATCTTGTCGAGCACCGATCGGGGAAGCGGCAATTGTGACCATGCAGAACAGCAAAATCGCGATCGAGAGGTAAAGTGGCGGAAACTTGAGATTCCAATTTTTGACGGAGGAGATGCGTTTGGTTGGGCAAATAAGATGGAACGCTATTTCGAGACTAAAGGTGTAGAGGAAGAAGATCGAATCCAGGCAGCCATGGTCGCAATGGAAGGGAAGGCACTAACCTGGTACCAATGGTGGGAATTTTGCGAGAAAAACCCTAATTGGACAGATTTCAAGAATGCTGTGATTCAGCGGTTTCAGCCTTCAATGAACCAAAGCCCTTACAAGTTACTACTCAGCCTGAAACACGAAGGAACAGTAGAAGAATATCGGGAGAAGTTTGAATTGTATGCCGGTCCATTGAGAGGAACAGAACCTGAGTATTTGAAAGGCATATTTCTGAATGGACTGAAAGAAGTGGTGAGGGCAGAGTTAAAGTTGGATCCAGTAAACACCCTCCCTGAATTGATGGACTATGCGCAATGGATAGAGGAGAAAAATTCACTAATGGAAAAAGGTAACGTTGGAGGTAATAGAGGTGGTCCAACTAGAAGTTATAGTTCATCAAGAACTGTAACGTGGGATCCAGGAAACAAAGGCACCACGACAAAAACAAGAGAGATGAGTTCGAGTTTGGAATCAAATAGTGTGAAGTCCACTGGGGCATACAGAGGTAGGCCTTTTAGGAGGCTGTCAGACGCGGAATTCCAAGAAAGGGCAGAAAAAGGACTTTGTTACCGCTGTAATGGGGAATTTGGCCCTGGTCATACAACAACAACAACAACAACAACAACAACGCCTTATCCCACTAGGTGGGGTCGGCTACATGGATCAACTTCCGCCATAATGTTCTATCAAGTACCATACTTCTATCCAAACCATTAATTTCGAGATCCTTTTTTATAACCTCTCTTATAGTCTTTTTGGGTCTTCCTCTGCCTCGAATTGTTTGTCTTCTCTCCATCTGGTCTACTCTCCTCACTACAGAGTCTACCGGTCTTCTCTCTACATGCCCAAACCACCTAAGTCTATTTTCCACCATCTTCTCTACAATAGGCGCTACTCCAACCCTCTCTCTAATAGCTTTGTTTCTAATTTTATCCTGTCGAGTCTTACCACACATCCACCGCAACATCCTCATCTCCGCTACACCTACTTTATTCTCATGTTGGCTCTTGACCGCCCAACATTCTGTTCCGTACAAAATCGCCGGTCTTACCGCAGTCCGATAAAACTTTCCCTTTAGCTTGATCGGTACCTTTGCATCACATAACACCCCCGATGCTTTTCTCCATTTCATCCATCCTGCTTGAATGCGATGATTCACATCCCCTTCAATTTCCCCATCATCCTGTATTACAGACCCAAGATATTTAAACCGTGTGACTTGAGGGATAATATGGTCTCCTATTTTCACCTCTGAGTTAGAAACCCTCCTTCTTTTGTTGAACTTACATTCCATATACTCCGATTTGCTTCTGCTTAGGCGAAAGCCATGTGTTTCTAGAGCTCGTCTCCAAGTTTCCAACCTCTCATTCAACTCCTCCCTCGACTCTCCAAGGAGGACTATGTCATCTGCAAAAAGCATGCATCTCGGCGCTATCTCTTGGATTTGTTCCATGAGGACATCCAGAATTAAGGTAAAAAGGTAGGGGCTAAGGGTTGACCCTTGATGTAAACCAATTGTGATGGGAAAATCGTCTGACTCTCCACCCTGTGTCCTAACACTAGTCGATACCCTATCATACATATCTTGGATAGCTCGAATATATGCAACCCTAACCCCTTTCTTCTCTAGAGCTTTCCACAAAATCTCTCTAGGCACTCTATCATACGCTTTCTCCAAGTCAATAAAAATCAAGTGCAAGTCTTGTTGGGCCATGCGATATTGCTCCATCACCCGCCGTAATAAATAAATCGCTTCCATGGTCGACCTTCCCGGCATGAAACCAAATTGATTCTTAGTAACTTGAGTCTCCTTTCTTAATCTCCGTTCAATCACTCTTTCCCATAATTTCATGGTATGACTCATGAGCTTGATTCCCCTATAATTTGCACAATTTTGTATATCCCCCTTGTTCTTATAGATTGGCACTAACGTGCTTCTCCTCCATTCCTCCGGCATGCGTTTTGACCTCATAATTTCGTTAAAGAGTTCGGTGAGCCACTCAAGACCTCTATCTCCAAGAGTTTTCCACACTTCAATAGGTATGTTGTCTGGCCCCACCGCCTTACCATTACTCATTCTTTTCAACGCTTCCTTTACTTCCTGTTTCTGAATCCGACGATAGTACTTATAGTTCCGGTCCTCTTCTCTTGTGTCTAGACTGCTAGAGTCATATCCATATCCATCATTAAATAAGTTGTGGAAATACACCTTCCACCTTTCCTTGATATCTTTTTCATGCACTAAGACTTTGCCTTCTTCATCCTTAACACACTTTACTTGATCCAAATCTCTAGTCTTCCTCTCTCTACCCTTAGCAAGCCTATATATAGATCTTTCTCCGTCCCTGGTTCCTAGAGCTTGGTATAGTCCGTCAAAAGCTTGGGCTCTTGCCTCACTCACCGCCTTTTTGGTTTCATTTCTAGCTATCTTATACTTATCCCAAGTTTCAGAATTTCTACACCTAGACCACTCCTTGAAACACTCCTTTTTTACTCTAACTTTGCTCTGAACATTTTCATTCCACCACCACGATTCTTTACCCCTAGGTCCAAAACCTCTAGATTCACCCAACGTCTCTTTAGCCACTTTAATAATCTCTTGGGACATCTTGTTCCACATATCATTTGCACTTCCTTGTGATTGTCCACACCAACCCTCCCATATCTTTTGTTGGAATATTCCTTGTTTCTCACCCTTCAAGTGCCACCATTTGATCCTTGGTGCTACCAGAGGACTTCTTCTCTTTGCCCTATCTCTAATTCTTACATCCATAACCAAAACTCTATGTTGGGTAGTCAAGCTCTCTCCCGGGATAACTTTACAATTCAAGCAATACTTCCTATCAGACTTCCTGATAAGGAAGAAATCTATCTGAGAACATGTCCCTCCACTTTTGTAAGTGATAAGATGTTCCTCTCTTTTCTTAAACCATGTATTGGCTATAGAAAGATCCAAAGCCTCTGAAAACTCCAAGATGGATTTACCCTCCCCATTCATCTCCCCTAGGCCAAAACCCCATGCACCCCCTCAAAACCTCTAGCCACGCTACCTACATGTCCATTGAGATCCCCTCCTAGGAAAACTTTCTCTCCTTGGGGTATATCCTGAAGTACCCCTTCTAGATCCTCCCAAAATTTTACCTTAAAGTGTTCTGCTAACCCAACCTGAGGTGCGTACCCACTAATAACATTAAAGGTGTCCTGTCCCACTACCAATTTTAAGACTATGATACGATCTCCTACTCTTCTTACATCCACGACATCCTTCTTCCACTCCTTGTCCACAATAATCCCTACCCCATTTCTTGATCTGATTTTTCCCGTATACCACAGCTTAAATCCCGAGTTGTCTAATTCTTTCGCTTTTTCACCTGTCCACTTAGTTTCTTGTAGGCACATAAAATTGATCTTCCTCCTCACCATAACATCCACTATTTCCATAGATTTTCCAGTAAGTGTGCCTATATTCCATGTACCAAAGCGAATCCTCCTGTCATACATGCCCCAATAAACAATTCCAAGTCCTTATTTTAGGAGAAGGACAAGATGAAGAAGACGAAAAAGAAGGAGCAATAAATGAGAAAAACCTGCAGAGTATTCAGCTGTCCCTGTATAGCATGCCAGGATTGACTTCAAAAAAATCCATTAGACTTTGGGGAAATATTGCCACAAACAGAGTCATTATATTGGTAGACTGTGGGGCCTCTCATAATTTCATTTCTGATGCAATAGTGAAACAACAACAAATACCAATCACACCTACTAAACCATATTCTGTGGAAGTAGGGGATGGACGAAAAATCAGGTGTGAAGGAGTTAGCAAGAATGTCAAATTGCAGATCCAACTCATGGAAATCCAGCAAGACTTATTTGTCTTTGAAATGACGGGAGTGGATGTGGTATTAGGGATGGAATGGTTGGCATCTCTAGGTGAGATAAGGGCAAATTTCAGAGAGTTAACTCTAAAGATACCTACAACTGAGGGGTCATTCACATTAAAGGGAGAACCGGCAATGGCCAGATCTGCTGCTTCGCTGAGATCCATTGCCAAGGTCCTGCAGAATGAAGGAGAGGGGTTCCTGTTGTGTTGTCGGAGTCTACCAGCTGTACCGGAAGCAAGCCTGATACCTGCATGGATGGAAGGTATTCTTGAGGAATATCATGAGATCTTTCAGGACCCTAGTGGTCTCCCTCCTTCGAGGAGACAAGACCATAGCATTGAGTTAAAAAATGGAGTTGAAATCCCCAACATAAGGCCTTACAGGTACCCTCATTACCAGAAAAATGAAATTGAGAAACTAGTGGATGACATGCTAAATTCAGGGATTATTAGGCCCAGTATCAGTCCTTATGCAAGCCCTATTATATTAGTGAAAAAGAAAGATAGAGGATGAAGGTTTTGTGTGGATTATAGGGCTCTCAATAAGATAACGGTCCCCATAAATTTCCTATACCGATTATCAATGAACTCTTGGATGAATTCGGGGGTGCAGTAATCTTTACTAAACTGGATCTTAAGTCTGGTTATCATCAAATAAGAATGAAGGAAGAAGATATCCCAAAAACTGCATTTAGAACCCATGAGGGCCATTATGAGTTTGTAGTAATGTCATTTGGTCTTACGAATGCCCCTTCCACATTCCAAGCATTAATGAATGAAGTCCTGCGGCCCTACCTAAGGAAGTTTACCTTGGTATTTTTTGATGATATCCTCATCTATAGCAGAAGTCAAGAGGATCATAGGACTCATGTGAGAGCTGTCCTATCCCTGTTGGCTGAGAATAAGTTGCTGGTCAACAAGAAAAAGTGCAGTTTCGGGCAGAGTCAATTAGAGTATTTGGGGCACATAATTTCAGGGGAAGCTGTAGCGGCAGATCCCCAGAAATTAGAGGTTATGCGAAGCTGGCCTACTCCTAGCGATGTGAAATCATTAAGGGGATTTTTGGGTCTCAGAGGGTACTACAGACGTTTCGTTCAGAATTATGGTAGGATTGCAAGGCCTCTGTATAACTTGCTAAAGAAGGATGGTTTTAAGTGGAATGAGAAGGCTGAGGAGGCTACTAGAAAATTGAAGAATGCAATGGCAGAAATTCCTGTTCTCACTGTACCCGATTTTACTCAACCCTTCACAGTGGAGACTGATGCGTCTAATAAAGGATTAGGGGCAGTATTAATGCAGCAGGGGAGACCATTGGCTTTTCTAAGCCAAACTCTCTCTGATAGGGCTCAAAAAAAGTCAGTTTATGAGAGAGAACTCTTGGCTATTGTGTTGGCAGTACAAAAGTGGAGACACTACTTAATGGGCCGCAAATTCACTATATTAACAGATAAGAAAAGTCTGAAGTTTTTAACTGAGCAGAGATTACTGGCAGAGGATCAGTTTAAATGGACTTCAAAACTGATGGGGTTTGATTTTGATATAGTGTACAAGCCAGGATGTGAGAACAAGGCAGCTGATGCATTATCTAGAAGAATGACATATTCGGCCATTTCTATGATCAGATTTTCTGATGAGGAAGAGTGGGAGTCTGAAGTTTTGGCTGACCCGAAACTGAAGAAAATTATGCAGGATTTATTGGTAAATGGATCTGCACATCCAGGATACTACTCCTTGCAGGATAAAAAATTATGGTATAAAGGCAAGTTAGTAATTTCTAAAACATCTCCCAAGGTGCAAACACTTATGACAGAGTATCACAACTCTGTTGTAGGAGCCCATTCAGGGTTTTTCAGAACATTTAAAAGGATAGCAGCCTTAGTTTATTGGGAGGGTATGAGGCAGGACATATTACGGTTTGTGGCTGCATGTGAAACTTGCCAACAGAATAAATATCAGGCCCTATCCCTGGCTGGTTTGTTGCAACCTCTTCCTATCCCGACACAGGTTTGGTCGGATATATCTATGGATTTCATAGAGGGTCTACTGAGAGCACAAGGAAAGAACGCAATTCTGATTGTGGTAGACAGATTGACTAAGTATGCTCATTTTATTCCCATTAGTCACCCCTTCACTGCAAAGGATATAGCTGATCTATTTGTCAAGGAGGTTGTGAAATTACATGGGTTTCCAAACACCATTATTTCAGATCGGGATAAGATTTTTCTAAGTCAATTTTGGAGGGAATTATTCAAATCTGTTAGGAACTAAATTTCAATTTAGTTCCGCATATCACCCTCAGACAGATGGCCAGACTGAGGTGGTCAGTAGAGGAGTGGAAACATACTTAAGGTGTGTTACAAGAGAAAAACCAAAGCATTGGCCTTCCTGCTTAAGTTGGGCAGAATTTTGGTTTAACTCTAATTATAATTGTTCCTCTAAGCTTACTCCTTTCAAGGCTCTCTATGGCAGAGACCCACCTCAATTGCTTAAAGGCACAACTGTTCCTTCAGCAGTAGAGGAGGTCAATAGGCTGACACAAGATAGGGACTCTTTGTTGGACCAATTACGAACTAATCTGCTTAAGGCTCAGGACCAGATGTGAGCATATGCCAATAAGCATCGTAGGGATGTTGACTTGGCTGTGGATGATTGGGTTTACCTGAAATTACAACCGTATTGTTTGAAATCTTTGGCTAAGAAGTTGAATGAGAAATTAAGCCCTCGATTTTATGGGCCATATCAGATTTCTAAGGTCATTGGTAAAGTAGCATACCAGCTCAACTTACCACCCGAGAGTAAAGTTCATCCGGTCTTTCATGTGTCTCTATTAAAGAAAGCCGTGGCTCCTGCAGTGAACCCTCAACCCTTACCTCCAATGCTGACTGATGAGTTAGAGCTTAAGGGTAGAGCCTCTAGCTGTCAAAAACCACCCTGCAGGCACAGCTGAAGTGCTCGTCCAATGGGAAGATTTACCTGACTTTGAAGCTACATGGGAATCGGTTGATGTTATGAAGCAGCAATTTCCTGCATTTCACCTTGAGGACAAGGTGGCTCTCTTGGGGGGGAGAATTGTTAGGTTACCGATTACGCAAGTGTATGAAGGAAGGACACATGCCAAGTATAAGAGGAAGCCAGAGCAGCAGCCAGAACCTGGATTAGGTAGCTGACTAAGATCAGTTACAGTTAGTAGTTAGCCTTGTAACTGTTCAAGTTAGTTAAAGGCAGTTAGTAGTTAGCAGCCAGCTATAAATAGAGTTGGACTGCTTAGAATGGGGGGGATAATCACTGTGGTTGGTTAGGGAGGCTAGGCTCAAATCCCTAGTGGTGCATTTGTACTGTAAGAGAAATAAACAAGAAATTGGCCTGGTACCATCACTTACCTGGCTTCAATTCACACTTTGTAAGTCGATCCTGTCTCGTGCTCTTGGTTCGGTTCACTTGTATCAGGTATCGGATAAAATTCACAAACACTTCACTCAAACAAAGGCTCATGCTCGCCAACTTCGAACAAACTTGTGCACCACTTCTTTGGAAGGTAAAACCATGCACGATTTCTTGAGTCAGATCAAGAATATCACTGATGAGCTTGCCGGCGTTGGCAGTCCAATTCAGCATCAAGAACATGTTGATGCTATTTTAGAAGGTCTACCACCGGACTATACTCTAGTAGTCTCGGTTATTGAAAGTAAGTTTGTGACTCCTCCTATTGCAGAGGTTGAAGTGCTGTTACTTGCACATGAATCACGATCCAATCGCTTTAGCAAGAAGTCATTCTGTCCGTCCATGAACTATACTCAGTTGTATGTGAATCCTAATTCCTCTTCGCATGATTGTGGTGGTTACACGCACAGAAATGCTGATCGCAGTAGCTACTCTGATCGCAGCAGCGGCGACGGTGGTGGCCGCTGTGGTGGTGCTGGTCCCAATCGAGGTTGTGGTGGCCAGTTTGCCAATTTCCAGTGCCAGATCTATCTCAAATACGGTCATACGGCAAATATCTGTTATTACAGATCTGATTTCACTTATCAGCCTCATGAATCAATGGTGTTGTATGATCCTGCTACATTACAGCATGTGCAACATGGTAGTTCACAATCACAAGCCAACTCTAAGTTTAATACTGGGGTTAACCCTGCAAATACTAAAAGTCAGAATCAGTCTGTTCCTATTCAAGCTATTCCTAGTGCCATGCTAGCTAACTCATCTTCCCAGGAAAATGCTAACTCAACTTGGATCCCTGACTCGGGAGCTTCATTCCATGTGACTGGAGAACCACAATATTCATCAGCTTGGCCACTTTGATGGACCAGATCAGATTTATATTGGTAATGGTGAAGGTTTGAAAATTCTTGGTTCTGGTTCTGGTTCTTCTAGGTCCCCTACCAATCCTAATTTTCCTCTTTATCTTCATAATTTGTTACATGTTCCTTCAATCACTAAAAATCTGCTAAGTCAGTATGTTTGCTAAAGATAATGGAGTTTATTTCAAATTCTACCCTCACTTTTGTACTGTCAAATCACAGGCAACCAATGAAGTCTTACTTCAAGGCATTGCTGGTAGTGATGGCCTCTATTCATTTCCCAATCTTAAGCTTCAAGAATTTTCTGCTTCTCAGCCTTCATTGAGAGTACCTGTTTCTTTTACAGCAACTGTTTCAAAGGATGTAGTTTTTAATGAGAATAGGTTTCCCTATTCTGAACTATTTCCTCAAGCCTCATATTCTATGACCTCTGCTCCTCAACATTTTAGTCTTACTCCTTCCTTCCCTCCCTTTACTCAAACTCCACCTACCGCATCCATTCCCAACACTGTTTCTGATTCCATCCCCTTACATACTAACTCATCATCTGACCCAGCTTCAAACACTGTCTCTGCACCTAATTCTGTAACCTCTCCTGTTACCTCTTCGGCTTTTTCTGATCCTAGCACACATCAGTCTGTTGCATCAACAAATCTGTCTCAGCAACAACTTCAAGATGTTTCTGATCCTCCTACTCAGTCTAGTGTTTCTGTTCCTGAATCTGAGCACCAATTACTTCTTAGGCCTCCTAACGTGCACCCTATGCAAACAAGATCCAAGTCTGGTTTTCATAACCCCAGAATTCACCCTTCACTGTTTTTAACTCATTGTGAGCCCAGAGGTGTCAAACAAGAAATGGCTGATCCTGATTGGTTGTCTGCTATGAAGCAAGAATACAATGCTTTGATAAACAATCATACTTGGGATCTGGTTTCCTTACCCACTAACAGAAAAGCAGTTGGTTTTAAGTGGGTATTTCGAGTTAAGGAAAATGCAGATGGGACTCTTAATATGTACAAGGCTAGGCTCGTAGCTAAGGGGTTTCATCAAGTGCACAGATTTGATTTTCATGAAACCTTTTCTCCTGTTGTTAAGCCTTATCACTATTAGAATTATAATCACTCTTGCTTTGACAAATGGATGGGATCTACTCCAATTAGATGTTAATAATGCATTCCTCAATGGCATTCTTGAGGAAACAGTATTATTTGTTAGAGCCATGTGTGATGATTGGGCCTCTGATGTAGATGATGACAGAAGGTCCACTTTTGGCTTTGCACTTTTCCTTGGTCTCAACCTTATCTCTTGGTGGTCCGGAAGCAGCAAGTCACTGCAAGGTCTAGCACTGAGGCTGAGTACAGAAGCTTGGCACAGTCCTCTGCAGAACTTACATGGGTTCAAGTTCTATTGAAGGAGTCGGATGTCCCTTTTGCTACTCCAATTCTGCTATGATAACCAAAGTGTTGCTGCCACACAACCCTGTCTTCCACTCTCGGACTAAGCATGTGAAAATTGATGTTTTCTTTGTTCAAGAACAAGTGTTGTCCAAGCAGTTAGCTATGTACCATATTCCTTCTCTAGATCAATGGGCAGATATTCTAACCAAGCCTCTTTCTCCTAACCGCTTTGACTTCCTTAAGAGCAAACTCAATGTGAAGGATTTCATCTGTAGAAATCCTCCCCCTTGAGTTTGAGGGGGGTATTAGGATATATATGTAAATAACCAGTTATTCATCTGGTATTAGTTAGTTAGAAATTCTGTTAGTTAGTTAGTAACTCTGTTAGTTTATGTTAACAGTTAGTAACTATTGTCCTAAGAGCCTATATAAGCTCTATTTGTAACCTTTTTTCATTTGAGTAATGGTTAAACAAAATTCCACTTTCTTGCCTCAGATTCTCTCTCAATTTTCTTTCTCTTAGAAACTCGTTCACTTCAACAACTAGAACATCAACAAACCTGAATACACAAACTAGAACCAAGATTTTATGCAGCAGAACCTGAGTCACGAACCAGAGACCAGGAAAATCAAGCAAAGTGATCGGGAAAAGTCTTAGCATGAGAATAGCAGAAGAAAAAAGAGAAATTGGATTATAGTGGTGCAAATTGACCAGAGTGATCAAGAAATTAGGGACGAAAGTGTTTGGCTTCCAAGAAAAAAAAGTGTTCGCAGATGTTTCAGAACTATTATCATAAAAGGTATGTATTCCAATTAAAAATCTGTTTAGCAGCTTACGGTTTAATGAAGTTGATTGTTTTACTTCCAGGGATCAGCTAAGCTTTTCCACAAAAAAAGACAAAATAAAGGCAAAAGTTGACTGGAGCATTAATATTATAACAGTGTTTAACTGTAGAATTGTGTGTCTTGGATGACCACATCTCATCTTTATTTATAATGGAGAAATCAGAATCAGTATTGATTACATATCAATCAATTACTGATTATTAGGTAATTACATATCAATCGGAATCATAAGTTTCTACGTAATAATAAATACAAGATCATATAAAGATAACAAATATGTTCATGGATTTTGAAAGGCATTATAACTTTGTGAATTGTGTTGTGATACAGGCAGGTATTGTCAAGCTGCCATTTTCTTTTTGTTTAGAAGAGCTACTAGTTTTTGAAACCAAGGTTTGCTTCCACAATTAGTGGCATCTCACTACAACTAGTGGGTTTTGTCATTAATGATAACACAATAGGGACTTTACCCTTCTCTCCTAACAGTATCAAACAATAGCCACCACGCCTTACTAGAGTCTAGATCGATCGAGTATGAAACAAAACTAGTACACATGTATATGTTTGGTTTTGGTTAAATATAAAGAGTAAAATAACATCCCATTGTAGGTCCCAAAACAGATTTCTCAGATACAACATAAAATTAAAACCATGACCAATGTATAGAGAACTCTATTGTCAAATTCTGAATTTAAAACCAACAAGAAACATGTGAACTAGGAAACAAATAGGGTTTAGATATTAAGAATCATCTGAGTTTCTTTGACATTTGACTTCATAATAAAACTACCAAGGAATGCTCTGGGTTACAATTACAACAACCTCAACGACTTAACTTCAACTCAAACCCATTAATCCTATTTCTTTTGTAACCACTAAGCCTCATTTTTTCTAACCTATGAATTCAGACTTAAACAACTCATGTTCTGGATTAGTCTCTAACTTAAATTTTCCCCATCGCAATACTCAGGGCCTAGTCAAGAACCTATCCCACACTCAAACTGATCCAACCAAAAATTATCACAGCACCTTTATTCTCCCAAATACAGCTTTTATAGGACTTCCCGCACCCACACCAACACATACACTTCACCACCTACACTGCACATGGAAGCAAGCTCAGGACGCAAGGAGGTGGGTTATCTTTAAAAACTTAACCCGCAAACTAACAGAAAACTAAGACAACAGTACCAAGGAAGTCAATATTATTTCATCAGAACTATGTAATCACAACCTATGCATAAGTTAAAAATCAGCTCCTGAAGAAGTTAAATGGGTGAGTTTCTATAAATTAACTATACATAAGCTAATTTTACCTTTTTACCTTTTTTATAAATGGGGGAAGCTTAATTCATTTTACCTTTTTTATTTTTTTTCCTCATATAAGTGTACTGTTCATTGAGAAGTTTATTCAAACAGAACCAGAGCACGTTTTGGATTCATTTTGCGAAGAAATCTATCTCAAGTGATGAGAGGGGAATCTAGAGGACAGTGGAGGTGATGGTAAAATGTTATGCCTACATGGTTGAACTATTTTATCTCCTCTTCTGTGAATAAGAAGCATAAATAAGCAAACCACCACTCATCAACACCTGAAACCAAAAACAAGAAACTGACACAGAAAACGAGAGAGAGAGAGAGAGAGAGAGTACTAGGGTAAGGGAACCTTGACGCAAGGCGTTTGATGAAGAGGCTGAATGGAAATTAAAACTAAAATAAATTTTGTATATAAATATTGGCCATCAAATATCAAATAATACCAAATTGCTGAATACATATATAAATAGCAACATTAACCCTAAGAATGTGACGTCTGATGAAGAAAATGAAAGCATCAACCAATTACAAAATTCACCCTAAAAAAAACTTGATGCAAATCGGTCTTGAGGAATGGGAAAAGGAAAATTAACGGAAAGAGAGGCATAAAATAACGCGTTTTAAGAAGAGTTAATAAGGGTTTGTTGCAGTGTAAGAGTGGGAGATAGAAGAGAGAGCTTACAATCCTCACAGTCTCAGCCTCTCAGGTCTGCGAGCACTGTACGGTAATGGAGGCTTTCTGCGTTGTGCTATTCCAAGTCTTACAATGGACCAGAAAGACGACGATTCTTCTGGAGGTTTTACAACTTAAAGCAAATAATGTTATTTTTCTTTTCTTTTCCTTTTTTTAATTAATTAATTTATTATTATTATTATTATTTAATTTAAAATTTTCATTACTATATTTAAGAGATACAACATTTAATTTTACTCTGCAATCAATTAATTTATAATATACTATAATAGTATTTATTAAATATAATATTATTATAAATACATAATATATGCAGTGATATTGTGATAATGCAAGATAATAATATAACTAATATGATTAGCATTTTTAATGAAAATTCAAACCGTGATTTACTATTTTACTAGCTTAGTCTCACATGACTTGCGAAGGTATTAAATTTATTTTTTATAATTTATATGAATAATTTTTATATTATTTGAAATTTTAAAATATTATTAAATATTTAGATTAAATAACTACAAATGCAAAAAATAGAAAATAATATCAACAATCAAACTTAAATTTTATATATTTAATTACAAAAGATAGTGTGAAAATCAGTGAGTAAAAAATGAGAGAAGCTTACTTTATGAAAATAAGATTGATATGTCATAATAATTATTATATTATTCAAGACATATACTTTTTTTTTTCAATTAGAAGCATTCCAAATGATATAATTAATTAGAAATGGCATAAGCCAATACATCAAAATTAATTAAAATAAAATAACTAATGGGGGAGAGGGACATCCTCCATCCAATACATTTTAGAATAAGTACATGTTTGTTTTGTTGCAAATCCTTCTTGTATATGTAAGACCAGTTATTATACATGAGAATCTTCTAATAGAAGACAATCATAAGACTATTGTTGCACTTGCTAATGTACTTGCCCACTCCATTTCTGAATAAAGCACCAAAACATGTACCAACGATATATACTTCTTCGATCTATTAATTATCAAGAAAGTAAGAAAGATTACTGAAAGAAAATAATACTCTTATGTAACAAATAATAAAGCAAAAAAAAAATATTAATATAAAAATATCATTTTGGATAGATCAAAATAAACTTAACATGCCTTGAAAATTATCCACGATTGCATGCCTACAAATATATATACCAATGAATAACGACAACCTCCCTAACAAAAGACATAAAAAATGAAAATAGAAATAAAAAAGGATGTCAATTGCATAATCATGATGATTATATACAGAAGAACTAATTCTAGGGAAAAACATTGTTTTAATAGGAAAAAAATACAAATCAAAACTTAGAGGAAGAAAAGAAAGTCAAGAAATAATGAAATGAAAAAATTTATGATGAAATAAAAAATGAGAACAAGAGGAAAGAAAGTGTTAAAAAAATGAAAAAAAAATATGTAATCTAAAATTCTCATTCACCCACATATATATAATATATAAATATAAATATTATTTAATGAAAATATATTAAAAAATATATATTTTTAATCAATCAATTAATTTAAGATTTAATGGAATGATTAAATCAATTTAATAAAAGTAAATAGAATAATATAAAATATGTATTAATTAATTAAATTATTTGGAGGGATGAATATGGGATTGCTACATGGCATTGTCCCATAAAATCAAACCTTCTTTTATTTATTTATTAATTTATTTATATATAAATAAATAAATATATATATATATATATATATATATATATATTAGATAGGAATTAGTAAGAATCCAAAAAAATATTCTATAGGAATGAATGTCTTTTGTCATAATTTAGTTTAGTTTTAGCGGGCATTTGGTAAGTAATAAATTTTTTGTTTTGGGAAATCTTAGGTTAGAAAACTTAGGTCCTATTTACGGTATTTTTTAGTTATAAGTTTCAATTTTTTTAAAAAAATAACAATCATTTTTTAGTTTTAATTTCAAAAAAATTTAAACCAATTTTTAAAAGAAGATTAATTTTAAATAAATTCATTTTAAAAGTTTCATATCATATTAAAATTAGTTTGAGAGCGTTTTGTGCGATGGTAATATCAGGAATGACGACAGTAGATATACCAGTGATGGTTGCGATAACAGTGGTGATAGTTGTAATAATGCCGATGGTGATGGTTATGTGGTGGTGGTGGTAGCAGTGCTAATGGTTGTGACAGTGACAACTAATTATGACGATAACAACGATGATAGTAGTGATGATGGTATTAGTGGTGGTGATGATGGAGGTGGCGTTGGTGGTTATGGTTGTGGTGGCAGTGGTGATGGTGTCATTGTCAAATGTGAGAAATATGTCTTATTTTTAACAAAAAAAACCAAATTTACAAACTTCTGTTTCTTGGTTTTGAAAATGATTGTAAAAGTGTTTTGAAAATGATTTTGGATGGAAAAATTTAAAATTCTGAGAAATTTTAAATTCTAAGAATTTCAAATACTTCAATTGAAATTCTTTTATTTTCAAAATTTTGTGTTTGGATAAAAAAAATTAAAATTATGAGGATGAAAAAAATGAATGAAAAAAAAAGAGAAGATATGGTTGGTGTGGTAGTTATACGTGTTCCTCTATGTTCACACCCGATCGATATTTTAGGAGTTCAGACAGTGTTTCTTGAAGAAGATGGTAAGAAGAGAATTTCAATTTCTCACCTTTTAGAAGGAAATTGAAATTCCAGATTTTTAGTTGTTTAAAATTCTGTTTTAAAATTCCAAAATTTTAAATTCTTCATAAAAGCATCCAAACAATGAATTCTAAATTACAGAAATTCAAATTCTCTGATAAATTACTTTCCTCAGTTAAAATTCTCTATCCAAACGCACTCTTAAGGAATCTCAATGTTGTCTTCATGCAACAAGAATTGCTTTCTTTAATTTATGGTAGAGGGGGTTCAATAAAAAAGGAGACAAAAAAAAACATAGCCGACACTTTAAATGCACGGGCTAACAGCCAACACTTATATTTATCTCATATCTTTTTTCTGCATCTTGGTGTTTCATGCCTTAGTGTTTTCATGTTTCATGACTTAGTGAGGTTTATATTATCCAATCATGTAATTGTTTGATTCACATATTTTAATTGTTCATCTTTTCTTTTATTCCTAACAATATCAAACAATGTATAATATTAACACGTAACCTTAAAATCAAACTTTATTACCTACATGTAGCTCGACATTAACTATTCCAACTTTCTAATACTCAAATTGGAGTACCAAACCTTTTTTCTTTTTTAATTAAAAAAAAACTTTGTCTCCTCTATGCAGAGCTTTGATTTTTTTTCCACGGGAGTTTTTCCCCTTATAAACAAGACCTTGACTGCCTGTTTAAGGTCATTGTGACATGTGGCAGACCTTTTTTCTTTTTTTATAAAAAAAAACTCTATCTTCTTTATGTAGAGCTTTGGTTTTTTTTCCCACGGTAAATTTTTCCCTCAGACAGAAGGTCCTTGCTGTGTATCAGCATGGTGCGTCGATAATTGTGCCACAATTAATGCACAATAGGTAGAAATGACCGGAATGAAAATAAAATAAGGAAATGCGCGTATTTGGTGTGGTGATAACCGTGCCACAATTAATGCATGAAGAAACGATGGAAAATGAAAAAAAATGGAAATAGGAAGGGAAGGGGAGAAGCTTTTTGCAATGCGAGAAATGAAGGGAAATAAAAAAATGGTTCAAATTGTATGACCATTCTTTTCTGGTGTTGATACAATTTCTTCCAGCAGCGGCTTCCAAATTTGTATATGGTTCCAAAAAATATATTACGCTTCATCGGGGACTAGGAAAACGCACCCAATGGCAGGTCACCATCCACGATGGTGTGCCATCAATTGCTGACCCATGGTTCCAGTATCTTGATAAAAAAAATAAAAATTGATGGCCGGAGATGAAGTTGTCTTCTACTTCCGGTTTTATGACCATGCATGGGAGCTTTTGATCAGAAAAGAAATTGAATGGGAGGAGGAGGACATCCACCTTGAAGACTGACTTCTTTTCATCAGCATGGAATCGTGATAGCAAATTTACTGAAATTAAACTTGGATTGAAGTAGCATTAACTACCTCCTCATATATTCATATACATTTGATTTTAAAAATACCAGTTTCGTGATTTAAAATTTGTTCTTAATAAGCATCTGAGTCTTTTGTTCACATAATATTTATACCACTAACAGTAAAGTTCCAGCCCGTGCATCAGCACGGGATGGAAATAGGAATGGAAGGGGAGAAGCTTTTTGCAGTGCGAGAAATGAAGGGAAATATAAAAATTGTTCAAATTGTATGACCATTTTTTTTGTGTTGATACAGTTTCTTCCAGCAAAGGCTTCCAGATTTGTATATGGTTCCAAAAAAATATGTTATGCTTCAGCGGGGCCTAGGAAAACGCACCTAATGGCAAGTCTCCATCCACGGTGGTGTGCCATCAATTGCTGACTCATGATTCCAGTACCTTCATGAAAAAAAATTGATGGCCGGAGATGAGGTTGTCTTCTACTTTCGATTTGATGACCATGCATGAGAGTTTTTGATCAGGAAAGATATCGAATGGGACGAGGTGGACATCCACCTTGACGACTGACTTCTCTTCAATGAACAAATTTATTTTGTATTTTTAAACAAACAAACTTAAATACCTTACGGTATTGAACAATCTTTTCTTTTGTTATCATCCAACAACGTTAGTATTTTTATCCCTATGACAATATCATTTTTAAACCTGCACTGCTTGTCACGTTATTTGCATGGAATCATGATAACAACATTTGACATGCATATCCAACAATATATTAACTACCTCCTTACATAATTTACAATTTGTTCTTAATAAGTAATTGATATATCCTTTGTTGTAATTACAATCACCAATTACTCAATCCTTTTAAAAAAACTATCTACACAATATTTATACCACTTACAGTAAGATGTCAGCCCGGGTGTGGCGTCCCCAAAATAATGACTGGTTTAATAGTAATGATTTAAATAACAAAAACCATGGTAAATTTTTTTTTCTTCTTTATCTTTTTCATTCCTTTCTCTTTTCACAATAATTAGGTTCAGAAGGAAAATCCTCACTATAGAGTCCTGAATGGTCAGTTCACAACTCTATTCGGAGTCATTTCTTTCTTACCACTCGTAATCTCTAAACTAGTTTGTTGTTTCAAAAGGAAGAGTATATCAACCATTACTTTAGGTCGTCACGTGAAAATAATAAAATAAAATACGGTCGGTAAACTCTTTTGCAAATAAAGTTTGCTAATGCTTTCTTTTCAAATAACAAGATTAAACATAAGTACATTCATCATTTAAAGCTATCCAAAATATGGGAGTTTTACAAAATACATAGTGTCATCCAGAGCAAAGGTGTCCACAGTGGTGGCTTCAGCCACATGTATACAATCATCAAATTCCTATACAATAGGTCTACCCATACAAAAACAAAAGAGTAAACCTAACAGTCAGTACTAGATACACCCACCCTCAAAAAAGTATATAAAACTAGTCTAAGGAGTTGTCTACTATGATGAAGAGCCTCCACTAGTCGCCATCTCTCTAGGGCCGCTCTCCTCCGTAGAGTCTGCCTCAGATGCCAACATGACGTCCTCGGGAGAATCCACCTCAAGGGGTGGGTCCTCATCACCCTCTAGAAAGTCAAGAGCATCCACAGCAGGCTCAGGAGGTAGCTCCTCTGGGTCTTCCTCAGGGTCTTCCTCAGATGACGTCACCTCGATCACTTGGACTGGCTCCACTAGACGATATGGTGTAGGCGTGGGTAATATCCACTCCACAGTGCGCTGAAGCGTACGCGCGGGTTCATCTGGATGCACCAATGAAGTAGCCGTGAATCGAATCGTGCCCCGAAATCGGCACCTCGCATTGCCTTCGAGGGTCTCCCAAGCTCCCTCTAGGCACTCCATCTCCACTCGGTCATGGATTAGTTGCGCCGCCATCACGATCTACAAGAAATAAAAGAAAAGGGGTAGACTCTTTCACGTGATATCTAACTACGGAGCGACACAATGCGTCTCATAACCACTACATGTAAGTAAAAGGGGTATCTCAAGGCTTTTCATCTCTGGTGATCGATTACACAGCCTTGGTAATCGATTACCAGAGGCTAAACTCAAATTACACAGCCTCAGGACATGAAACCTGCAAAAATGCACTGTGTAATCGATTACACATAACTGGTAATCGATTACCAGTGGCATGTTCCTCTGTGTAATCGATTACACAGCCTGGTAATCGATTACCAGAGGCCTCCAAAACATGCTGCCTTCATTTCTAAGCCTGGTAATCGATTACACCCCTTGGTAATCGATTACCAGAAGCCCTCTTAGCTTCCTGATCTCATTTTTAAGCCTGGTAATCGATTGCACCCCTTGGTAATCGATTACCAGGGGCCATCTTAGCTTCATGTCTTCACTTTTAAGCCTTGTAATCGATTACCCACCCTTGGTAATCGATTACCAGAGGCCATATCCCATGTAACACTCAAAGTTCACAGCTGGCCAGCCACCACACAAGCCTCCTTGCTTTGTGGTCTTTGTTCTTTTATCTGTTGACTGTCAGGAGCTCGCCTGTTTAGGTGCATCACAGGTTCTCACTGACTGACTATGCCCGGGTTGGGTCGGGATTGGTCAAGCTTGGTTTTGGGCAATAGCACCCCACCTGACGTCCCCAAGGTCTCCTGACCCCCGCGACATATCTCCAGGTACCACTCTTTGTTTTTTCGATCATACGACTCGAACACAACATGTTCTTATCATGGAGGAGTTCTGGGGCACTCCATTGAGCATTGTAGGGCCCTGAAGTATAAGGTACAAAGTCTAGTTCAAGCGGGCTGGCTGAAATTTGAGGAGAATCACTTGTGAATTCTGACATTGGCAGGCGACACCATACATTGGGCAATTTGAAGGTTGTTGTTAGATGTCTCTAATGACTCATTAGGATTTTCAAGTTTATGTCATTATTGTAAACAACAGTTGCAATGCTAATAATATGGATAAATTTGACATCTTTGTCTCTCATCCTCTCACAATTACATCTTTGCTTATTTGACTTCCACTGGAATATGAGTGTAAGCCATTGGTTTGTTTGCTCAAGCGACCTGCCCTACTGAGTTTTGACTTCCAAGTTTGTTCGATCAGAAGTTACTCGTTCTGCACGTTTGGTCGGGGTGCCATAAAATGACAAGTAAAGTTCGAAACAAAAAAAAAAGGAAAAAAGCATTTGATTGACTGTGTTTCAAATAAAAGTACAGACATTCATGTGACCTCCTTTTGCCATTCTTAAAAGTTATATTTTGAGAGAAAAGTGAGTTATCAAAAAAGGTAGTTGTTTGGCTTAATCTATCAATTGAAAATCCTTTCAATGTTTCTTGTCCTTCAAAATCCATTTTCGAGAACCTGCACAATTTCTTTCTTTTCTTCCTTACTACAAGGTCACGAGGAAAGACAATGATAGGCACCTCAAAGCCCTACACTGGGGCAATGAGAGGCACCTTCACCATCCTCAAGCAATCCTAGGGGCAAATCAGAAATTCTAACCCGGTAGGTTCCCTGCTACAAGGTCATAGCAAAAGGCATGAATAGATTCCTCAAAGCCCTATGCTGGGGCAATGAGAGGCATCATGCATGAGCCTCAAGCGAACCTAGGGGCAGATCAAAATTTCTCACCCGTTAGGTTGAAAACCCGAAAGGGCGGCCTAAGTAAAAATTAGGGTTGAAAAAAAAATAATAATAAACGTGTTATTATGGTTTTGTCCCAAAATTCAAACTACAAAAAGGATCTAGTCAACATTTGAAATGACACATGGCCATGTTTCAATATCCCAAACACTAGTCTATCCTTTGCTACCCTCTCTGAGCCAAAGCATGTTGTTTTCTAACAAGAACAACAAAGAAAAATAGCAAAAACAAAATAGAATCCCTGAGTGGGAACCATCGCTAAACCAACAGGAAGAGCAATGCAAACTACATATGCATGAAGTTGGGCAACAATGAAAAGAAAGATTCTGCCAAAGGCGAGTGAAAAAATAGAGACAAAAGATCTCAAAAAGAAAGGCACAAAAGTGCAATAGAAGATTAATGTACAAGACAAAAGGAGTAGAGCCCAACTCGAAGTGGAAATGAACAAAAGGTGTGAGCAACACGCTCTTGAGGTTCTTACTCAATAAAACCCTCAAACACTCTTTGACCTTGTCTAATCCTTTCTTTCATAGCCCTCTTACCCCTGACCACATTACAAGCCCAATAAAGCCCATGTGGATCAAGGAATGACTAATTTGCTTTTAAGATTAGGATTCTAGAATGAAACACGCACATGCTTGTGATTGTTAAAAAATATATAAAACAAAAAGAGAAACCCCTGAGGTTCGCACTTGCACGTTTGAGAAGCAAACTCATTTGGCTAAGAGCTCGTGGAAGATGCCTAGACATCTGATGTTAGTCTCTCACACAAACTCTTTGAGATTGCTTTCGAATCCAAAGGTAGCTTTGTTACGTAAATTTTGTCAAGATCAACCCTTGCCTTCAAGTTTCAGTGGGGCAACAGACCCTTGGCATCACTCTATGACCTTAAATCAAGAAAGTTTCACTTGGTCATACACCAAAGTGTGACAATCCATTGCCATCCTTCAAACGGTGCATGTGATCGATCTCGAGCCATCTCACTCAATCTATAAGGGTGTCACGAGCGTTTAAGTAATTTTGAACATAATAAATATTTGTTTGAACTATTACCCTTGAACTGCCCAATCATAAGCATGCATGTGCATCGTTGTTGTCCTGTAAGTCGGAGGACAGGAGAAGAGTTGGTCGATACCACACCAAGTCAAAGGCCAAAGGTAAGCAAAGGTAAGTGGTAGCATAGTCATATTTTACTATGCAGTACTATTTTTCTGTATTTGGAGACTTAGGGGCAGGTACGAGCAGGTATTGGGCCCGTGATCGATAGGTCGTCATCCTACGTCCAGCTCAAGACGTTAAAGAAGCGCTACTAGGAGGCATCCTAGTACCTTTTAAATTTCTGCTTGTTAGTTATTCACCTATGTTTCTTAAGTCATAGTTGAATACGCCTAGTTTCCTCATAATCTTAGGAATTAAAATAAACAACTGCAGACCGGGAAGGTAGTCAAATTTTGCAAAGGATTCTTTAAAAAAGGAAAAACAAAAAGAAAAATAGTTAAATTTTGACTAGAAAGCCTGTTGGATCGAGTGGCCTCAGAATAATTAAGAAGAGGGGGTTGAATTAATTATTTCTAAACCTTTACTAATTAAAAAATTACTCTTCTAAGGCTTTTACTTATGTTGTTAAGAGAATATAGAGTAGAAGAGAAACTTAACAGAAAGTAAAAGCAGAAATTAAATGCACAGCGAAAAGTAAAAGAGTAGGGAAGAAGGAAACAAACACACAAGAGTTTTTATACTGGTTCGGCAACAACCTGTGCCTAAATCCAGTCCCCAAGCGACTTGCGGTCCTTGAGATTTCTTTCAACCTTGTAAAAATCATTTTACAAGCAAAGATCCACAAGAGATGTACCATCCCTTGTTCTCTTTGAAACTCTAGTGGATGTACCCTCCACTAGAATTGATCCACAAGAGATGTACCCTCTCTTATTCTCAGTCAAACCCAAGTAGATGTACCCTCTACTTGTACCACAAAGGATGTACCCTCCAATGTGTTGAGACAAAGATCTCAGGCTGTTAAACCTTTGATACTTTGTGAATGGGGATACAAAAGAATTATCAAGCGGTTAATCCTTTGAACACTTTTGTATTAGGGAATGGGAAGAATCAAAAAAATTCTCAGACTGTGTCATTTTGAATTCTTTGACAAGGGAGAAGGGAGACACAAAAGAATTCAGGCGGTTAGTCCTTTGTTCTTTTGGAAAAGGGAGAAGAGAGACACAAAAAGAATTCAGGCGGTTAGTCCTTGGCGAATTCTTTTTGGCAAAGGGAGAAGAGAATGAAAAGATGAATAGCACAAGTTTTCAAGGTTTGGAAAACCAGAAAACTTCAGAAAGCTTTTGGTACAAAGAAGAAGAAGAAGTTCAAAGAGATTCAAGGCTTGTAAAGGATTGATTGGAAAAGTAAAAGTATAAGTGTAGTTTAAAACAAATCAAAGCCTTGCTTTTATAGACTCTTCATGTCTGGTCAAGACAACCATTTAGAAGAGTTATAACTTTTAGAAAAACTTAAAACCAATTTGAAAAAGTCAAAAACCTTTTGAAGAGTTACATCTTTTGATTTATTCAGAAACAAACACTGGTAATCGATTACCAAATTAGTGTAATCGATTACACAAAGCTTTTGTGTGAAAGGATGTGACTCTTCACATTTGAATTTAAATTTCAATGTTCAAAGGCACTGGTAATCGATTACCAAAACATTGTAATCGATTACAGCTTTTTGAAATTAATTGGAACGTTGTAAATTCAATTTTAAAAACTTTTTCAAATCCATTTTGCTACTGGTAATCGATTACAACAATATGGTAATTGATTACCAGAGAGTAAAAACTCTTTGGTAAACATGTTTTGAGAAAAACCATGTCCTATTCAATTTTTGAGAAAAACCTTTTCATACTTATCTTGATTAAGCCTTCTCTTGATTCTTGAATCTTGATCTTGATTCTTGAGATCTTGAACCTTGAATCTTGATTCTTGACTCTAAACTTTCTTCTTGAGTCTTGAATTCTTCTTGATTCTTATCTTGAACTCTTGAATTGTTCTTGATTGATCTTTGATTTACTTGAGTTGTTCTTTGATTGATCTTTGATTCACTTGAGTTGTTCTTTGATTAATCTTTGAGCTTTTTGTCATCACCTTTGTCATCATCTTTTGTTATCATCATTGTTATCATCAAAAGACCTTTGAATCACCTTTGATTCACCATGAAGCTTTGCTTCTACAATCTCCCCCTTTTTGATGATGACAACTTCTGAAATCAAGAAACACACACACACACACACTTTTTCCTAGTCGATCACTCTCATAAATTCTCCCTCTTTGTTTTTGAATTTATGCTTATCTTAAAATTAAATTGATTACTCATGTGAGTTCTTGATTTAATCCCATTTCTCTCCCCCTTTGGCATCAACAAAAAGCCAAAGTGCGTATCAAAATTTAAGTATGCAAATATAACTAAACATTGATACAACATTCATGAAAAAACCATCAATCAAATCATGAAGTAAGAACCATGAAGCAACAATCATAAATAGATTAACTATGAAATCCACATAGTCAAATAACATACTTGTTCAACCATACCATGCAAATAAGGAAATAGTAAATTGTTCAAATACCATAATAATATAGCCAAAATACAAGGCTGAAAATCAAAGTACTAATAATATTAAAATATAAGTCTAAGATGATGGTGGCGGCGGTGGTGGAAGATCAAAGCTTGACCGGATGTAAAATACATCTTCTTCAACCTTTGTCATTCTTGACTCCATTTCATTGAAGCGCATATCCACTTGCAATTCCAAAGTATCAAACCTCTCACTAACAAAGGTTTGAAGACCATTAAACCTTTCCATAATCTTTGAAAGAAGAGATGAATCTTCTCCTTCATGTCCTTCTTCACCAACATTTCTAGCACCCTTCTTCACCCAAGAGCCATCATGCTCCTTTATATAACCAAAGGATGCTATGACTGAAGCGCCTATAAGGAATGATCTCTTGATTGGAACATAGGGTTCAGAATCAAGAGGGATGTTGAAGTGTTGAAGGAAAAGGGTAATAAGATGAGGATAAGGCAAAGGGGCATTCAATCGCAATGCCTTATGCATGCGATATCTAACAAGGTGTACCCAATCAATTTGTAAACCTTTATGAAAGGCCCACATGACAATGAGATCTTCTTCAGAAACCTGAGCAAGGTTTAAAGATCTAGGGGGTAAGATGCGAACAATAAGGTAATGGAGGATGCGGCTCTCAAAAGCCAATGAACCGACAAGAAGCCTTCCGGTCATATATGCTTGGTTGGTGCAAACCAACCGGCGGGCATCATGCACAGAAAAATTGAATTTCTAATCATCAATCAGTGCACCCTCAAAAGGCACACCTTCACTAGGCAATTTTGTTAAATCATAAAATAGGGATTGGTCAATGACTATCTTAATCCCATAGATTTTAGACATTAGAATACCTTCATGGATTTCTAAATTAGAATAGAAAGCTTTGACTAATTCAGAATAGACAGGTAATTTCAGAGACATGAATGGAATAAGATTGGAGTTTTCCAATGCTTGGAAGCATTCAAAATTCTCATTTGAGAAGAACTCCATATCTATGAATTTTGGGTCTACAATGGAACGAGATGAAAAGAGGTTTGTGTACCGTATATGCTGTTCCTCTGATGAGAACAATGATCCAGAGGGAATGGAGGGAGGAATTGGTGTTTCCTGTGACCCGGAATGTCGTTGACTCCGACTCGTGGATCCTTTCCGCTTCTTCGATGGTTCCGCCATTTGAGGGGTTTTTTCAAGATTTCAATCGGTTCAAATGAAAATGAGTGAAAAAATATGAAGTTTGGGCTTTGAGGGGAGTGATTTTGACAAGAATTGAGTGAGATATGGCTGGAAGAAAAATTGGGGGCGAGGGTTTTCGAGAGAGAGAGAGGTTGCAGGTTTCAGAATTTGAAATTTGAATATATAGGTGCAGGGATGCGTTGTAATCGATTACACAGATATGGTAATCGATTACCAGAGAGCAACTTTGCCAGAAATAACTGCTTGTAATCGATTACACTATTATGGTAATCGATTACCAGTGGTTATTTTAGCCAGAAAACAAAAACAGAAGGCTTTCTAGGAGAGAAGAAGTTTTGAGTTACTATCAAAGTACTTTTTTATGAAAAATATATTTGAAAATACTTTATGAATAATTTTCAATCATGTAATTTACATATCATGTCATGCAAAAATATTTAAAACATGAAGATAATCAATTTTATAAAAAAAAAACAAAACACAAGTAAGAAGAATATTGATTTTACTTAAATATATGAATGAATATTTCATGCAAATAAGATGAAATAAATTAAGCAAATATACTCATGAAAACAATAAAAAAAACACACAAATAAAGAATTGTTAGTCATCATAATCAAATTGTTTGAAAAAATTTCAACTTTAAGAGAAATTTTAATAAGATAATGGTTTTGATATTACCTTTTTCAGGATTGAAGTGTCTAGATCTTCAAAGATGAGGATCATGCTTTTTCTCCTTGTTTTTCATCCTTGAGAGATGTTCTTGTCACTTTCATAATCTTTGGTTAGAAGATTAATCTCCTTTTCTGAACCATCGAATGAATCATTGTCATCCCATGCAATGTATGCTTTCTTAGTTCTTCTTTCGTCAAATATTTTCTTTTCACTTTTCTCCGACCATTCTTCATTTGACAGATAGTTGGCCTTGATGTGACCAATTTGATTGCATTTGTAGCACCTAAGGACTTGAGAATCATCTTGTGATTTTTTTCCATTATTGAAATTCTGACGCCTGTCAATTCTTCTTTTCTTGATGAATTTCTGAAATTTCTTAACAAAGAAAGAAAAATCTTCTTCATCATCTGAATCTTCTTCTTCGTTTTCTTCTTGTATTGAAGATGAGGCTTTAAGGGCTATGCTTCTCTTCTTTTTGTCATTTTCTTCATTCTGATTGAGGCGTTGAAGTTCCATCTCGTGTTCCTGCAATTTACCAAATAAAGTGGCAAAAGACATGGAAGAGAGATCCTTGCTTTCAGAAATAGCAGTTACCTTGGGCTGCCATTCCCTACTTAAACATCTTAAGACTTTATTAATTAAATCTTCATTAGGAAAGATTTTTCCTAAAGATGCAATATGGTTTACTATATGTGTAAATCTTTTTTGCAAACTATTGATATTTTCATTTGGATTCATCCTAAATAATTCATATTCATGGGTAAGGGTATTTATTCTAGACCTTTTTACATCTGTGGTTCCTTCATGGGTTAACTGAAGAGTATCCCACATATCCTTGGCATTAGTACAATTTGACACTCTAAAGTACTCATCTATCCCTAGGGCTGAAGTGATGATATTTTTGGCTTTGAGATCGTACTGGATTTTTCTCCTATCTTCTTCTGTCCACTGATTTCTAGGTTTTTGGGTTGTAGTGCTTGTGCTTACATCTACTATAGTGGGTATATGTGGTCCTAATTCTATTGCTTCCCATATATTTAGATCTATGGCTTCAATGAATAGCTGCATGCGGGTTTTCCAATAATGGTAACCTTCACCATTGAAAATGGGTGGTATGTGAATGGAATTTCCTTCAGGAAACAAGGGATTTGAGGAGGCCATTCCACAAGAAACATGCTCTGATACCACTTGTTGGATCAAGTGGCCTCAGAATAATTAAGAAGGGGGGTTGAATTAATTATTCCTAAAACTTTACTAATTAAAAAATTACTCTTCTAAGGCTTTTACTTATGTTGTTAAGAGAATATGGAGTTGAAGAGAAACTTAACAGAAAGTAAAAGCGGAAATTAAATGCACAGTGGAAAGTAAAAGAATATGGAAGAAGGAAACAAACACACAAGAGTTTTTATACTGGTTCGGCAACAACCTGTGCCTACATCCAGTCCCCAAGTGACCTACGGTCCTTGAGATTTCTTTCAACCTTGTAAAAATCCTTTTACAAGTAAAGATCCACAAGGGATGTACCCTCCCTTGTTCTCTTTGAAACCCTAGTGGATGTACTCTCCACTAGAACTGATCCACAAGAGATGTACCCTCTCTTGTTCTCAGTCAAACCCAAGTAGATGTATCCTCTTCTTGTACCACAAAGGATGTACCCTCCAATGTGTTGAGACAAAGATCTCAGGCTGTTAAACCTTCGATACTTTGTGAATGGGGATACAAAAGAATTCTCAGGCTGTTAGTCCTTTGAACACTTTTGTATTAGGGAATGGGAAGAATCAAAAGAATTCTCAGACTGTGTCATTTTAAATTCTTTGACAAGGGAGAAGGGAGACACAAAAGAATTCAGGCGGTTAGTCCTTTGTTCTTTTGGAAAAGTCTAGAAGAGAGACACAAAAAGAATTCAGGCGGTTAGTCCTTGGCGAATTCTTTTTGGCAAAGGGAGAATAGAATGAAAAGATGAATAACACAAGTTTTCAAGGTTTGGAAAACCAGAAAACTTCAGAAAGCTTTTGGTACAAAGAAGAATAAGAAGTTCAAAGAGATTCAAGGCTTGTAAAGGATTGATTGGAAAAGTAAAAGTATAAGTGTATTTAAAAACAAATCAAAGCCTTGCTTTTATAGACTCTTCATGTCTGGTCAAGACAACCATTTAGAAGAGTTATAACTTTTAGAAAAACTTAAAACCAATTTGAAAAAGTCAAAAACCTTTTGAAGAGTTACATCTTTTGATTTATTCAGAAACAAACACTGGTAATCGATTACCAAATTAGTGTAATCGATTACACAAAGCTTTTGTGTGAAAGAATGTTTCTCTTCACATTTGAATTTAAATTTCAATGTTCAAAGGCACTGGTAATCGATTACCAAAACATTGTAATCGATTACAGCTTTTTGAAATTAATTGGAACGTTGTAAATTCAATTTTAAAAACTTTTTCAAATCCATTTTGCTACTGGTAATCGATTACAACAATATGGTAATTGATTACCAGAGAGTAAAAACTCTTTGGTAAACATGTTTTGAGAAAAACCATGTGCTATTCAATTTTTGAGAAAAACCTTTTCATACTTATCTTGATTAAGCCTTCTCTTGATTCTTGAATCTTGAGTCTTGAATCTTGATCTTGATTCTTGAGATCTTGAACCTTGAATCTTGATTCTTGACTCTAAACTTTCTTCTTGAGTCTTGAATTCTTCTTGATTCTTATCTTGAACTCTTGAATTGTTCTTGATTGATCTTTGATTGATCTTTGATTCACTTGAGTTGTTCTTTGATTGATCTTTGAGCTTTTTGTCATCACCTTTGTCATCATCTTTTGTTATCATCATTGTTATCATCAAAACACCTTTGATTCACCATGAAGCTTTGCTTCTACAAAGCCAAGACGCTTTTGGAAAGAAGTGACTGCCAGTTTTTCTTTGAAAAAAGGTTCCACCGATCAAAACACAAAAGGTTTTTGAAAAAAAAGAAAAAAATATGTGTACACCTGAAGGGTGAATGCTGTGAAAATTTTTCCGAATGCCTTAATGGGCTCAGATGTGTGCATAATTTGATAAAAAAGCATCTTTTGGAAACACTGAGTTGGTTTTAAATAGGGAAAATAAATCCAAAGCCTTAGTGTTACATGACCACAAACTTGAAGCTTGAGTGTCCACATGGGTGCATGCATGATCAATTTTGTATAAGTTTCTAAATCATCGTTGTTATATACGTGTCATGGAAATAATGTGGGGCACTTCCTTTTATCCCTGAACCGCTGGCCAAAGCAAATACCCTGACATACGTCATGTCTTGCCTTCTTTAAAGCCTCTTTGGGACAAAACCTCAATCCTTCAGCCCTAAGCCTCGACCCAAGGTAGGAATTTTTACCCTTATCCTCGAAAAAAAGAAGAACAGGAGGATCTAAAAAAAACGAGAGGAAGAAAAAGTTTCATTTACTTTTAAGTTATGAATGTGCCTTAAAAGGAAAATAAAAAGAGAAAATCCCCAATCAAAGATTGGAGGAAAGCAAAAGAAAAAGAAAAAGAAAAATTCCCGATCAAAGATCAGAAGAAAGCAAAAGAAAAATATACAGAAAGGTCGTTGGACCAGACAATGTCTGAATGATGTACGTAATTGTCACAAGCAAAAAAAAAAAGCAAAACAAAAGAAACCATGAATTGAAACACATGAAACTCCCCTTCTTGGTTATCAACCGAATCTTTGTGCCCGCATCTCTTTCGCATCGTGCTAAACAAAAAAAAGGGAAAGGAAAAGGCCGAAACTCCCAAAGCCAAATTTCCCACCAAAATCCAACTTCCTAAATGTCCTATTGATCCATGATTATGCATGTTATCTTTGATTTGATAGGAAATGATTTGCAAAGTCAAGTCATGACATATCTATGGTTCAGAATTAGGATGAAACACTTGCCCGTGTGAGATTTATACACTTTGAGTAGTTTTCCTCTATTTTCAGTTGGACCCAGTGTTTCTTCTAAATGATTGTTTAGAAACAAAATGCTAATATCCTAAATCTCATTTGTGGTTATGCGAAGATTTTATCAACATGTTTTCCTTCCCCAATAGACACATTGTTTTTCTTCAAAATATATGTTGCTCTGATCGATTGGAAGTTTGTTTCTTTGCTAAAGCATGTTCGCATTTTAGTGAAAGAACACCGAGACTACTTTAGTCTCCCTTCGTCATCCAGAGACGACAAGTCCGATGACGCGTAGAGACCAATATGGTAATCTGCTCCCTTTGTCGAAGACTCGATGTCTATCGATCGAGACTACTTTAGTTTCCCTTCGTCATCCAGAGACGGCAAGTCCGATGACATGCAGAGACCAATATGGTCATCTACTCCCTTTGTCGAAGACTCTTCTATCGACCGAGACTACTTTAGTCTCCCTTCATCATCTAGAGAAGGCAAGTCCGATGACACGCAAAAACCAATATGGTCATATGCACCCTTTGTCGAAGACTCAATGTCTATCGACCGAGACTACTTTAGTCTCCCTTCGTCATCCAGAGACGGCAAGTCCGATGACCCGTACAAACCAATATGGTCATCTGCTACCTTTGTCGAAAACTCAATGTCTATCGACCGAGACTACTTTAGTCTCCCTTCATCATCCAGAGATAGCAAGTCCGATGACATGCAGAGACCAATATGGTCATCTGCTCCCTTTGTCAAAGACTTGATGTCTATCGACCGAGACTACTTTAGTCTCCCTTCATCATCCAGAGACAGCAAGTCCAATGACACGCAGAGACCAATATGGTCATCTGCTCCCTTTGTCGAAGACTCGATGTCTATCGGCCGAGACTACTTTAGTCTCCCTTCGTCATCCAGAGATGGCAAGTCCAATGACACGCAGAGACAAATCATGGTCATTCTCACCCTTTTCATCATCTAGAGACAATCAAGTTTGATGGCACGCAGAGACAAATCATGGTCATCTGCACCCTTTCTGCTATCCAGAGATGATCAAGTTTGATGTCACACAGAGATCATTATAGTCATCTGCACCTTAGTCGAAGACTCAACGTCTATCGATCGAGACTACTTTAGTCTTCCCTTCATCAACCAGAGGCAAGCGAGCCTGTTGACACGCAGAGACCAACGTGGTCATTTGCCTTTTTTGTCGAAGACTCAACGTCTATCGACCGAGACTACTTTAGTCTCCATTTTTGCTATCCAGAGACAATCGAGTCCGATGACATATGAAGACCGTGATGGTCACTCGCTTTCATTGCTTCGAGACTATTAAAGTCCCCTTATCATCTAGAGACAAACAAGTCCGATGGTATGTGGGGGTGATGATGGTCATCCATTTCTAATTGTTTGTTGAGATTGTTGCAGTTCCCTTTGCTATCCGGAGACTAACAGGTCCGATGGCATGCAGAGACAAACATAGTTGTTTGCTTCCCTTATCAAGAGATTGATGTCTATCGACCAAAGCTACTGAAGTCTCCCCTGTTATCCCGAGACAAGCGAGTTCGATAGCATGCGGAGATCATCACAGTTATCCTTTTTTTATCGCTTTCAAGGAACCAAGGCTTTTGATGATGCACCTGATGTCTTTTATGCTCTTTCTTTTGATAGGTTTCGCTTATTGAGTTAGGGGTCGGTCAGGTGGAAATTTAGCTCGAATGAAATTAATGTCTTATCTTTACTTCTCTTTTATCTCCAATAAAAGATAAGTAAAGAGGGGCAACTATCATACCCTAATTTCGTCCAAGGACATTTATTTACAACCATTTAAATTCTTGTCAGCCGAGTTGAGATGCTAAACACTCAAAGCCGCATAATCCGTAAAGTTTCACGATGTTTCGGAAGGAAATGAGCCAAAAAACACAAAATGAGGGTGAACTGATCAAACTGGGGGGGTGTCCTTCAGCACTGGGCCCATCAGGGCCCATTAGAAAGCTTCATCAGGAAGCAAGGCGAGCTGGGCGGCAAGCACCTCCCCTATTTATGCTATAAATAGAGGAGGGGGGCTGAGTATGAAGGGTTTAGCACCTTGGGTATTCAAAATTCACTTAAAATTAGTGAGAAGAAGAAGAAAGAAGGAGAAATTCAAAGTTAAGGCGCTTCTGTAACGCTTTCGTGACGTTTCCGTGATCAATTCCATGGACGTTCTTCGCCGTTCTTCATCGTTCGTCGATCTTCAACCGGTTAGTTTTTTATTTTGAAGCTTTGAATCCATTCCATGCACCCTTAGGGGTCCATTCTTGCTTTGTATGTTTTCATCTTTCATTCTTCTACTTTTGGTATTCTTTTCTTTCGTTTTAAGCGAGTTTCGACCGAACGTTTAAGCCGTAATCTCACTTAATCAATGTTTAAATGAATTTTCAACCGGTCGTTCATGTCGTAACCTTGGTTAATCATCAAAAAGGCAAGTTTCAAACCGGACATTTACTTTGAAAATGAGTTGGGAAATAACCAAGTGAAACTAAGGCTAAAATCAACTCACAAATCAAGCTTTTGCCCGCAAAAAGGTCAATTGAAATCGTTTCAAGGTCCAACGCCTTAACGGTCTTTTTTTACTTTTATCGGTTAAAACGAGTCGTTTAAAAGTCTAAAATCAACACTCTGCATAATTTTATTGCTTTTGAAGAACTACGTAGGTCTGAGTTTCTCATCGCAATTGAGGATACATAGGAGCAAAAGCCCCGCTTTTGTCAACCCCAAAAATCAAGAGATCGTTAAAGGTGCAACGCCTTAACGTTTCTCTCCTCCCAAAAATCAAGAGATCGTTAAAGGTCCAATGCCTTAACGTTTCTTTCAAAAATCAAGAGATCGTTAAAGGTCCAACGCCTTAACGTTTCTCTCCTTTCAAAAAACAAGAGATCGTTAAAGGTCCAACGCCTTAATGTTTCTTTCCTTTAAAAAAAACAAGAAATCGTTCAAAAAGGGTTCAGCGCCTTAAACAATTCTCTCTTTTCAAAAATAAAAGATCGTTTAAAGGTCCAATGCCTTAAACGAATTTTGTTCAGTTAAAAATCAATCTTGCAAAAAAGGATAAAAAAAACAACTTAACCAACGTTCAGTTCTTAAAGAACTACATAGGTCTCATTTCTTTATCGCAATTGAGGAATACATAGGAGCGAGGGAAATACCCTTGTCGACCACAAAAAAAGTAAAAAACATAAAAGGCAAGAAAATACATAAAAAGGGAAATACATAATTTTTGAAGTCATTATTTGCACACTCGATTAGAGGCTGTCATCCCTTGTGACGGACGCGTGGGGTGCTAATACCTTCCCCGTGCGTGAAAACAACTCCTGAACCTTTCATACTTAAAGTTCGTAGACCTATTTTTTGGGTTTTCTAACGTTTTCCTCAAATAAAAATTGGTGGCGACTCCGCGCTTTTTCCTCCCTTGGAAGACGCACTCGTGAGCCTCGCGTCGCCCTCCCGTCGAAGGGTAGGTTACGACAGGTTCAATATTCGAACTTTTGAGTCCATTGTTACTATTGTGTAAGGCACACTTACCTTGTGTGAGCTTAACATATTTTACGCATCAACAACTCTCTCATCAATGTTCTTTCAAGAAAAAAAGTTGGAGGTATCATTGAAGGAGATATAAGAATTAGAGGATACAACAAAGTGCAAAAGACAAGTACAAGACTTTCATGTAATGTCATACATTTTTGTAACTATTGAAGAATTTGTTAAATACTCAGATTGATTGCGGTTGTCAATGGAAATTGATTTAGTCATAAAAGGGGTATGACATCCTTATCATTTTTCCCTTAGTTTGTCTTTTCCAGATAACAAATGTATTTATAATTTTCTAAATTATATGTATATTTATTGAGCAGAAATTTGTTAAAGAAGTCCTTGAAACACTTCAACTTGATGATATAAAGTATTTCTTAGTTAGCATCCTTAGTCAAAATGGCTTTTCTACCAAACAACATATAAGACTAACCATTCCAGTAGAGCTTGTGTCCAATCCATCAATGATATTTATGGATGAACCTACATTGCTTTGCCTGCACAAGTAGCTGCAGTTAATTGCAGGCAGTGAAGAATATTGCCAAAATATTTGTGATTTAGCAACCCATAAAATATATAATAAGTTTATATTAATGTAAAAATAAGATAGTATATTTACCAAAGTTTAAAACCCAACATATAATTAAGTTTATGCATTTATTTTTGTGATTTAGTAAATATCTTAATTTCTTGCTTCTAGAATTGGAAGTAAGCAGTCAAAAGCAAAAGTTGACTTCCTTTGCAAATCTAGAAATAAAATGCATGTATAGTTTTTTGACATTATGTACATTTACTTACAAATATTTGTTCAAATGCATATGGCTACAAGTTTTGTAGTAGAAGGGCCAAGAAAGGATGAGCTTAATCAATGGAATGATTTGTATGGAGAAGGACATTCAAGGATAAAATACTTGCTCAATTGCTTTAGACTGTGGCATGTTACTTCAATTTTGGATTTGTTACCATTCATCCTCAATGATACATTTAAATTGAGGAATGAGTCTTTCACCATAGATGGACAAAAATTAAAGCATGGCTACATGTCTCATTATATCCCAAATGTCACAGAGATGTTATGATTTCGTGAATATAAACTCATAACTTGTTTAACAACACTGACAATCATAAAACAATATTATTTTACAAGTTAAATACTCAAGTCAATAGTAATCACTATGATGACAATGTCATTTACGATGTTTGGGTTCTAGGAAGAAACTCTCTACCCCTATTGCAACTTGTAAGAGTAAGTGAAACCAAGTGACTCGGAGAGAGGAATGGCTCTGAGTGCTTACTTTAAGGTTTTTCTATATTAGTATTTAGTCTACAATTAATAATTTAATATTTTGTTATATGTTTGTTTATTCACTACCACAAAAATGGTCTTCTATGTTTTTACGATGGTTGTACAAAAATCGATGTCGTAAGTAAAACGGTGACATTTTTGTAAATAACTAAAAAAATTTAAAGGCGATTTTATCACCATCTTTGAAAATGAATTACGACATCGGTTCTTGTAGAACCAACGTAGAATGCAAGAATAATGTCTTAGGGAATGCGAACTGGCTCTCTCAGTCCTTATTTTCATTTTTTTAATCTCTCTCTCCCTTAGTTTTGGAAAACCCTAAATTCTCTTCCTCTCTCTCTCTGTTTGCGCCTCCATCGTTGTAGAGATCTAAACAACGTCGTTTCTTCCATTCTCTGCCAAACATCCAACAACCCCTAACAAAAGACACCACCAACCACTACATAATTCCAATTCAATTAGATTAAGGCAGTCGTGGACGCAAGGAGAGAGAACGGTGGTGACATTGTGATTATGGCGCGTAGTGATGCTCGACAAGTTGTGTCATTGGAGGAAGTGCTTGTTAGGTCAAGGGCCTTTGCAAATGCTGGAGCTGATGTTCTTTTCATCGACGCCCTCGCTTCCAGGGAAGTGATGAAGGCCTTCTGCAATGTTTCTCCCTTTGTTCCCAAAATGGTACCTACATTTCTCTTCCCTTTTCTTCTCTTATTAGTTGGTTCGCTTGCTACTTTACTTGGAATCATTTGTTTCTTCTCTTTGTTTAGGCCAATATGCTTGAAGGAGGTGGCAAGACACCGATACTTAATCCTATGGAGCTTGAAGATATTGGTTTTAAGATTGTTGTGTATCCACTTTCCTTGACTGGGGTTTCTATATGAGTAATGCAGGTCACTTCTCTTCCTTCATATTCAAGATTAAGGCATAAGACGTGCTAACAAGTACTTGCTTAATGATTTATACCTTTACCTTTTAACTCCTTTACAATAAGCCTAATTGTTGAACATGAACTCATTGTTCTTTAAATCCTATTTCACCTTTTCTGATTTTTCTTTTCAAGTATTGTTATCATTTTATTATTTGTATAAACATGTGTTGGGCTTGGGAGGGGTTGGTTGATATTGTTGAATAACCTTATGAAATCATCTGATTGTTCAATGTTGAATATCAACTTAAATATTTGATTAGTATTTTATCAAAATAAATAAAGGTCATCTAATTAATCATAGATAGTCATGATTCAAGAGAAACTTTGATAGCTATCTTTTCAACATCGAATTTCTATGTTTCAGCTCTAGGGGAGAATCAAAGACAGAAAGTAAAGTTCTCATGCTTATATTCACATTGTAAATATATATTGCGAATTCCATTCTTGCATTCTCATAGTAATAATTAGTTATTTGTCAGAGAGCAATAGCCTATACAGTATACAATGGAGAGATCAAGTTGATATATAGCAAACAAGTCAAAGTTTCAAAGATCCAATTATGGAAGTACATGAGGAGAAGCTTGCCACTAAAAATGAAATGAAGGTAATCAGATAATTTTATATAGAGTATCATATTCCTTTATCATATTTTGCTTGATATCTATTTGAAAATAAATTCTAACTCATGGAGCAGAAAGTAGAACTTGAATATCAGAGGACATAGGGCAACACTCTAGCTGTTACTTCTTCCAACTACTTGTTTGTTGCATTCTTGGGATTTTTGTGTTATAATAATGACTAATTAATCTTTATGTAGATTGAATTAGATAGGGATTCTAAGTCTTTCTAATAAAATCTTCAAAGAAGCACTAATAGTAGGGTTTTATAAACATTTATTTCATGGACCTTAACTAATTTTTGAACTTGTCTAAAAATGAAATTGGATAAAAAGATGTAGAATCATGTTTAGCAAGACTAGGATTTAAGGAACCTTAGAAGATGTTTTTAGAGTATTTGTTGCTTATAAACCTTTTTCTATTCATACTTCATTTATTATAATTGAGTGCAAGATCAAAAGTTGGCATCTCTATAGAGTATGTCTATGCAAGCATGTTCATGACTAATTTGAGGGTTGTGATCATAGCAAAAGAAGGGTTGTTGTGGTTAATTGTGTTACTTTGATTTGAATATACACTATTCAGCAATGTTATTTCAATTGAAAATGGGGAGATCCTGGTGTCCCATAAGTAGGTATTATCATTCATATTTTTTTTATTCTAACGGTATATTACAAGTTCCAGTTGGTTAGTGTACTACTGAATTGTACTATATGAAGCGTTGTTCAATAGTTTTGCTTTGTAATGCGTCATGCACACCTGTCTTATTCTTCATAATGATTGTAGATTTCTAGATTTTTCAGCTGAAGCTTTGTGTTGTCATGTAGGGAAATACAACTTTGAGCATTTTATTCCACTACTGAAGAGATACAAATATTGTTTGCTAAGCAACAAGAACAATTGAAGTCTATGCAGAGAACTCTAGAAGACGATGAAAATTATGAGAATACTTCTGTAGAAATGGATGGAGTCATTGTGACCAAGAGAGAGAAGACCATGGTGGTTCATCTCACTCAGATTCTGAGAGTTATAACAACACTAGTGTCATACCCTAATTTCGTCCGTGAATTATTACTTGATGACATGCAACCTTTGATTGGCCGCTTCGAGATACCTGGCACCCTTTGTTGCACAATATGTGAAGTCCCGAGACGCGTCGGAAATTAAAAGGAAGTATTGTTGCGCAATCCGTGAGTTTTCGTAACTTCTTCGAAAGATAAAAAAGGAGTAAATACATCATCCGTAAGGATTTGTAACCTTACGGAAAGAAAATAAGTATCGTTACGAAATTCGTAAAGTTTCGTAACGTTACGAAAAAAGAATCACCAAAAAAAGTAAAGGGGGTGCATTTAGTAAAAAGGGGGTGTAAATAGCAATCAGGCCCACTTGGGCCTTCCAGTTTCTTCCTCCAGAAGGCGGTTGCTTCTGGAGGAAGCAACCTTGCTCGCCTGGGCGAGCTGGGTGGCAAGCTCCTCCCCTATTTTGCTATAAATAGGAGGAGGAGTGAAGAGGAAAGGGGTTCAGCCTTCTTGGCACTTCGTATTCTCTTAAAATTGCTGAGGAAAATTGTTTCCGTGAAGAAAATCCAAGCCGAGGCGCTTCCGTAACATTTCCGTAACGTTTCCGTGGGTAATTACGCGAAGATTTTCAACCGTTCTTCGATATTCATCGTTCGTTCTTCGTTTTCTTCGATCTTCAACTGGTAAATACCCCAAACCGAGCTTTTCAATTCATTCTATGTACCCGTGGTGGTCCCCATTTGTTTCATGTACTTTTATTCTCGTTTTCATTTACTTTCCGTACCCCCTTTTGACGTGCTTCAGTCATTTATTTAAGTCACTTCTCGCCTAATCAAAAAATAAAATAAATTTCCACCGATCATTTGATTTGTAATATCCGTTAATTTCCGTTAAAATTAATTCCGACCGTTCGGTCGTGCCGTAACCACGTTGGAAATCAAAAAAGAGGTAAAAATAAATAATATAATAATCAAAAAATACCTTTTAGTAAAATGAAGCGAAAAAATCAATCGGACGTTTTCTCTTTGGGATTTCTCATTCTTAATTGAATTGACTAAAAACTAAGGTGAAACTAAGGCTAAAATCAACCCGCCTAGTGAAGCTCATCCACAAAAAAGTCACTAAAAAGGGTTTGAAAGTTTATCATCTCAGTTTTCCTTATCAAGTAAATGGATCATTTCTAAGGTCCAACGCCTTAAAATGATCACCTTTCAAGTAAAAAGAATCGCTTGATTCACTCTTAAGAAAGAACTACGTAGGTCTGATTTCCTCTTCGATGGAGGGTACGTAGGAGCAAGATCCCTGCTTTTGTCAACCTCAAAAAATAAAAAGAAATCAAAAGGTAAGATAACACAATTTCACAATTCTAAAAAATAGGCTGTTGTCCTTTGAGACAAACGTGAGAGGTGCTAATACCTTCCTCAAACGTAAATATAACTCCCGAACTTAGAATTTTCATTTTGACCGGTTTCCTTCGGTTTTTCCGACGTTTTCCACCAATAAACGTTGGTGGCGACTCCGCGCATCTTTCCTCCTTTGGAAAGCGCACCTGTGACCCTCGCCTCGCACGCCCACAAAAGGGCATGTTGCGACAGTTGGCGACTCCACTGGGGAGTTTTTGTAAGTTAAGCCTATTTTAAGGAATTGTGGAATTGTGAAACTTTGTGTGTGCACTTGTTGAACTGTGTAAAATGTAAATAACTGTTGTCTATTTTGCATTCTTTACACTGCATTCTAAGCACCCACGGGTTTGAGTATAAAAGGGGCCCTATACTCGGGTTCATGGGAATCTAAGGAGTGGAGGTGAATCTATCATCATGCTAGGTCTCCGACTTGCTTGATAATAGTGAAGCCTCGTCTAGAGCTTTCTCTCTTTATAATATGTTGTCGTTGGTATTCCATACCGCCATAATATTATTATTTTGAGTGATGATACCTCTAGAAAACAGCCACGTGAGTTATGAATGGTTGGGGGTAGTTATTAGAGACCCCTAGATATTGTCCTATAGGTTCCCAAATAGGGGCAAAGAGCAAACACGCTCCGTGCCATTTTGTTCTCATGCATTTTTTGGTAAAATAGCACTAGTTTATAGTTTTGCTAGTGACGTTTTGTTTCTTTAGAGTAATATGTAACTTTTTAATACTACGTTGAGGCGCCATGATGCCTAAAATGTAGCATAAAAAAGATGGATCTTTGCGGTCTCGTACGTGTGAATTACCCCTTTGTTTTGTTTTCTTTCCATTTCATGCATACGCATTGCATCATTCATGTCAGAGTCTTGATCCACCCCTTTTTTAGGTAAATGATGGGAACAAATCAAAACGGCAAAAGATTTTATCAAGTCGAGGTTAAGGGTCTAGATGTCACCAGCCTCAAAGAATTGGGACGATTAATGGGACCTCTCCAAAGGCAAGCCTTCCGCAAAGTGTACGGAAAGATTCTAGATTTGACCACAGTGAAGGTATTTACGGAAGCTGTCGTATCCCTCGCCCAATACAATGAGGTGTTTCACGTTTGGGGACTTCCAAATGGTACCGACTGTTGAAGAGTTTGAGGAGATATTAGGATGCCCTCTTGGGGGAAGAAAACCGTACCTGTTCTTCGGGTTTCTTCCCTCCTTGAGTAAGATTGCAGCTGTGGTCGGAGATTCGGCAAAGGAGTTGGATCGCATGAAGCAAACTCGGAACGGCGTAGTAGGCCTGCCGTGGAAGTACTTGGAAGGCAAGGCAAGGGGCATGGCAAGCCAAGAGAAGTGGGGCCCGTTTGCGGATACACTAGCTTTGCTGATTTTTTGGGGTTGTCCTCTTTCCGAACGTGGACGGTTTGGTGGACTTAGCCGCAATTGATGCTTTCCTTGCAAATCACCATAGCAAGGAAAGTCCAGTGGTGGCTATCTTGGCGGACTTATTTGATACCTTTGACCGAAGGTGCGAGAAAAACAGTGCACGGATTGTCTGTTGCTTACCCGCTCTCTGTGTGTGGTTGGTTTCGCACCTATTCCAACAAGACATAAGATATCCGTGTCCACTTCAAAGTTATCGCTCGTGTGTCGAAAAAAGAAAAGTCGATTGGGACCAAAACTTGGTTGGGATAGAAGGCAGCGCAATCAATTGGTTTCCTCGATGGAAGGAAGGCAAGGAGGGAGTTCTTTTCATGTGTGGGGACTACCCTAATGTTCCATTGATAGGGACGAGGGGTTGTATTAACTATAATCCCGCACTTTCCATAAGACAGTTAGGGTACCCCATGAGGGGAGCGCCAACAGAAGAGAGTCTCTCGCCTTTCCTTGTGAAGGATTTGATGCAATCCTCCCTAGGAAGGGACCAATCACTAGAACCATGAGCAAGAGGCTCCAAGAAGATTGGGCTAGAGCTGCTGAAGAAGGCCCTAGGGTTCTCATGAACCTTAGGGTAGATTTCTGAGCCCATGGGCCAAGGTTGGGTCCAATTATCTTTGTACATATTAGACTAGGATGTCATTATATTTGGTCCTTGTATTTAGGGCTCCATATTGTAGGTAGGGTACCCTAGAAATATAGGATTTTTCAGCCCTTGTATTTTTGGGCACCTAGACTAGTTTTTGTATTAGGGGTAGTTTTGTAATTTCACATGCACTAAGTGGATATTTGATGTGTGTGGTTGGAAATAAATTTAATTGAATTGGTAGAAGCCCAATCCAATTAAATTTTAGAGGGGGACGTGAGCATTTGCTTACTACACCCCATTGCCACATCATATAGTCACATTTTGTGCATGTCCTTCATGCTTTTCATGCCTCATGACACCTAAGCACACTTAGTGGAGAATCTTGGAATTGATCTTGGATTAGTGGGCTGAACCATAACTAAAATTCACTAATCATAATTAGTGAAATTTTGGCTCCAAAGTTTGGCTCCACAAATTCAATTTCAAATTCAAGTGAAATTTGAATTTTCCTCCAATTTTGTGTGACACTTAGGCTATAAATAGAGGTCATGTGTGTGCATTTTTTTCAACTTTGATCATTTGAATATTAAACTTCAGATTTCAAAGCTCATTTGGAGCACAAAATTTTGTGCTCTTCTCTCCGTCTCCCTTCATTCATCTCCTTCTTCCTCCAAGCTCTTATCCATGTCCTCCTATGATGGTGAGCTTCTTTTAGACTCATCTTCTCCTTGAAGTGGCGTCTCCTCTCTCTTATCCTTCTCCATTCCACTGCCATTCATTTTCTAAGAAGCAAAGGAATCCATTGATGAAGAAGATCCTAGGCCTACAAGCTCAAATGGAGCTTACATCATGTGGTATCTAGAGCATCTTCATCTAGGTGATGTTTTTTTGCTTCCTCTATCTTTTTGTTCAGTGAATTCTCTTCAATTCCTTGTTCTTCATCTTATTCTACATGTATATCCTCCATTGTCTTGTGGTTTGGTGCTGTTTAGAGTAGATTCAAAAAAAAAATAAACCGATTAAATCTTAGATCTACACTTGTTCTTGCATTTCTATGGTTCAAATTTTGTAGATCTACTCTTGAATCATGTTTTTGTGTTGATTTTAGGTTCTATCATTTTTCATTCATAATATTCTTGTGCTGAACCTTAGATCTAAATTTTCTTCCAAAATATTGATTAGAAAAAAAAACACATAAATCTAAGTGTAAATCACTTAATCCATGTTGTCTTAGAGTCATGTTTAGTCATAGTAATTGTCACATTATGTTCTAAGTTTGTGTTGAATTTTTATTTTGTTGATTGAATTCTAGATACATTTGTTCATGTATTCTTGTTATTATTAGCCTATCTTTTGAATTTTGAGTCTAATTCATGCATGTTATTTAGTTCATAACATGTTCTAAATCAATTCCTAGAAGTAGTCTTGTTGTTGAACTCTTTTTTTTTTTGTTTTCTAAGTTTCCTACATGATGCCTATGATGAAGTTGAGTTGTGGTGCTGAGTTGTGGCTGGATTTTTGAATCAAAATAAGTCTTAAGCTCTCTTGAATTGTGTTATTCAATATAATTGAGCATAAGCAAACACAAATTGTAACTATCCAAGCCTTAAGCAACATAAACACTACTCTTGATTTCTAGGTTGAAATCGCTGGTGCTGGCAGCTTGAACATACGAACTTGTATAAATTACTGGGAATTGGTCACTACGTTTTTTGAGCTGAAAGTTTTACTGAATTTTCTAGACATCTGGACCAAAATTATAAAAAAAGAACCAAGCGATTTAGATTAAAGGAAAAAATAAGAAAAATCGCACAAGTTGGCAGACAAATCAGTGTCCAAGAAAAAAAAAAGTGAAAGGAAAGTGTGCTTGTTGTTTTGGCTCAAAATTTGTTCTATAATTGGTGCCTATTTTATACCAATCCTAGTTCTGAAATTTAAATTGAAAATTATTGTGAAAACAAGTGCCAAAACTATAGGTTTCTTGAGTCTTTTTTTTTTTTAGCTTTTCTACTCTACTCTAGAGCCATTCTAGGTTTCTCTTTGAGTCCTAGCTTGCTTTTTTGTGCTTTTCATTGCTTTAATTGTTGAATAATCCTTGAAAATTTGTCTTGTTAAAACTCTATTGGTTTAGCTTTCATTTCATTTTTTTTGTCTTTGGTTATTGCTTGTCTCTTTGTTTCATTGGTTGTGAGTTGCCATATAGGGAATTGGAAAGGAGGATTGGTGCCATATCTTGAAGAATTTGAGTCAAGAAGAAAGGGGCCAACCACCTTAAGAGCTATTGGACTAAGAAGCACTCCAAATTGAGTGAAACACTAAAGAGAGAATAGCCACCACAATTGAGGACTTTTTTTTTCTTTGTAATTTTGTAATTGGCAATTTGTTTTGCTTTCAAATTTTGTAACAAAAAGGCCTTTCATTGGAAGTAAGTTGGGAGCCTCCGCTAGGTCACCCTACTTCCATTTGTGTGTAATAATTTTAAGCAATTTTCCCTTAGGATAGTGAGTGTTTTGTTGGGAACCTTAAATGAGGTCATCCAAACACTCTTAGGATCCGCCTAGTTTGCATTTCTTGAACAACTCTTTGCTTGCCATCATATTAGCGAAGAGAGAAAAGTTCCATTGGCTACCCTTAGCTTTCAAGGGTATGCCCTCTATTGGTGGACTTCCCTTGTTAAAGAACGAAGGATTCATGGGGATCCTCCAGTAGAGTATTGGAATGATCTTAAGAGTGCCCTTAGGAAGAGGCACATTCCCTCCTACTATGAAAGGGAGCTTATGGACAAGCTCCAAAGGCTTAGACAAGGGAGTATGAGTGTTGAAGAATATAGACAACAAATGGAACTACTCCTTTTAAGAGCTGGACTTAGGGAGGAGGAAAGAACAAGCATAGCTAGGTTCCTTAGTGGGCTCAATATGGAAGTGAGGGACAAGGTTGAACTCCTTCCATATAGAGACCTAGATGAGCTAGTCCAACTTTGTATAAGAGTGGAGCAACAACTTAAAAGAAAGCCTTCTTCAAAATCTTATGGCTCTCACTCTTATTCAAGGAAGGACCAAGCCCATGGAATTTTAGGGGCTGCACCTTCAAAACCCAAGGAAGATAAGGGTAAGACCATAGAGAAATACACCCCTAAGACTAGTTCCCAAGAAAGGACTAGCAACATTAAATGCTTCAAATGTCTTGGGAGAGGTCACATTGCCTCTCAATGCCCCACAAAGAAAACCATGATCATGAGGGGTCAAGACATTTATAGTAGTCAAGAGGAGACTACTTCTTGCCCTTCCTCTAGTGGAAGTGAAGATGAAGTAAGGGGTGAAGAGTCTAGTGAGGAAGTCTACCCCCATGAAGAAGGTGACCTCTTAATGGTTAGAAGGCTCCTTGGAGGTCAATCTTGTGATCTATCTCAATCCCAAAGAGAGAACATCTTTCATACAAGATGCAAAATTTTAGATAAAACTTGTTCTCTCATTGTGGATAGTGGATCTTGTTGCAATTGTTGTAGCACAAGATTAGTTTCCAAGTTGAACCTCACTATCATTCCCCACCCAAAACCTTATAAACTACAATGGCTCAATGAGCAAGGGGAAATGATAGTTAACCAACAAGTGAGGGTACCTTTCTCCATTGGGACATATAAGGATGAAGTTAATTGTGATATAGTTCCCATGGAGGCAGGACATATTCTTTTAGGAAGGCCGTGGCAATTTGATAGGAAGATCATTTATAATGGCCTAACTAATGAGATTACCCTCACCCATCTTGGCACTAAATTTGTGTTGCATCCTCAAACACCTTCACAGGTGGCCAAAGATCAACTAACTATGAAAGATAAGAGGGATGAGGAAGAAAAATTAGAAAAAGAAGGATAGTAAGGCCTTGTCTTCAAAGGCCAGGGGGAAGGAAAAGGAGGGAAAGGATTCCTCCAAGAAGATTGTTAAGAAGGAAAATCATTTTGCAACAAAAAGTGATATTAAAAGAGCACTCCTTCTTAAACAATCTTTCTAGCTTCTCCTATCAAGGGAAACATCCCTTAGCATTGCCACAATTCCTACATTTGAGACCTTACCCCCAAAGGTCCAAGAACTCTTACATGAATTTGGTGATATATTTCCCAAAGAGATACCCCCTAGGCTACCTCCTTTAAGGGGAATAGAACACCAAATAGATTTAGTCCCAGGAGCAAGCCTTCCTAATAGGCCAGCCTATAGGACTAACCCTCAGGAGACTAAGGAGATAGAGTCTCAGGTTAAAGAATTGTTGGAGAAGGGTTGGGTCCTAGAGAGCCTAAGCCCATGTGCTGTGCCGATGTTGTTGGTGCCCAAAAAGGATGGTACGTGGAGAATGTGTACAGATTGCAGGGCCATCAATAACATCACTATAAAGTATAGGCACCCCATTCCTAGACTTGATGATTTGCTTGATGAGTTGCATGGTGCCAATATCTTTTCAAAAATTGATCTTAAAAGTGGTTATCACCAAATCAGGATGAAAAAGGGTGATGAGTGGAAAACTGCTTTCAGGACCAAGTTTGGTTTGTATGAATGGCTAGTGATGCCTTTTGGGCTCACTAATGCACCAAGCACCTTTATGAGGCTTATGCACCATGTCTTAAGGGATTTCATAGGTAGATTTGTAATTGTTTATTTTGATGATATTTTAGTGTATAGTAGGAGCCTAGATGATCACTTAGGACATCTCAGACAAGTTCTTTCAGTCCTTAGGAAAAACACCCTCTATGCAAATATAGAGAAGTGTACCTTTTGTGTAGATAATATAGTTTTCTTAGGTTTTGTAGTTGGTAGAAATGGGGTCCAAGTGGACCCTGAGAAAATCAAGGCCATCCAAGAATGGCCCACCCCAAAAAGTGTGGGAGATATTAGGAGCTTCCATGGGTTAGCAAGCTTCTATAGAAGGTTCGTTCCTAATTTCTCTACAATTGCATCACCTCTCAATGAGCTGGTGAAGAAGAATGTGGCATTTACCTGGGGTGAAAAACAAGAGCAAGCCTTTGCTTTGCTCAAAGAAAAGCTTACTAAGGCACCTGTTCTAGCTCTTCCTGACTTTTCTAAAACTTTTGAGCTAGAATGTGATGCCTCTGGAGTGGGAGTTGGAGCTGTATTGTTACAAGGTGGGCACCCTATTGCTTATTTTAGTGAAAAACTTCATAGTGCCACCCTCAACTACCCCACCTATGATAAAGAGCTTTAGGCCTTAATAAGAGCCCTCCAAACTTGGGAACATTACCTTGTTTCCAAGGAATTTGTCATTCATAGTGATTATCAATCACTTAAGTACATTAGAGGGCAAAGCAAGTTAAACAAGAGGCATGAAAAATGGGTAGAGTACCTAGAGCAATTTCCATATGTTATCAAATATAAAAAGGGAAAAACAAATGTGGTAGCTGATGCCCTCTCTAGGAGACACACATTGTTTTGCTCCCTAGGAGCTCAAATTTTAGGATTTGATAATATTAGGGACTTGTATGCTTTAGATGAACATTTCTCTCCCATTTATGAGAGTTGTGGGAAAAAGGCCCAAGATGGATTCTATTTGGCTGAGGGGTATTTGTTCAAAGAGGGAAAGCTTTGCATACCCCAAGGATCCATTAGGAAATTACTTGTGAAAGAGAGCCATGAGGGTGGGCTCATGGGCCACTTTGGGATAGACAAGACCCTTGTCTTACTCAAAGAAAAGTTTTATTGGCCCCATATGAAGAAAGATGTCCATAAGCATTGCACTAGGTGTGTGGCTTGTTTACAAGCCAAGTCTAGGGTGATGCCTCATGGGCTATACACACCCTTACCTATCCCATTTGCACCTTGGGTAGACATTAGTATGGACTTTGTCCTTGGGCTTCCTAGAACCCAAAGAGGTGTAGACTCTATCTTTGTGGTGGTGGATAGGTTTAGCAAGATGGCACACTTTATACCATGCCACAAGGTGGATGATGCTTCCCACATCTCAAAACTCTTTTTCAGGGAAGTTGTGAGACTCCATGGTTTGCCTAGGACCATTGTGTCAGATAGAGATGCTAAGTTCCTTAGCCACTTCTGGAAAACCTTATGGGCTAAGCTAGGAACTAAACTTCTTTTCTCTACCACTTGTCATCCACAAACTAATGGGCAAACAGAGGTAGTGAATAGGTCTTTATCCACCCTTTTAAGGGCTCTTCTGAAAGGCAACCATAAGTCTTGGGATGAGTATCTTCCTCATGTAGAATTTGCCTACAATAGGGGGGTTCACAGAACCACCAAGCAGTCCCCTTTTGAGGTTGTCTATGGGTTCAATCCCCTAACACCGTTAGACCTCATTCCCCTCCCACTGGACACTTCTTTTATACATAAAGAAGGGGAATCTAGGTCAGAATTTGTAAAGAAGTTGCATGAGAGGGTTAAGAACCAAATAGAGGACCAAACAAAGGTGTATTCAACTAAAGGCAATAAAGGAAGAAAAGAGTTAGTTCTTAATGAGGGTGACTGGGTTTGGCTCCATCTTAGGAAGGATAGATTCCATACTAAAAGGAAATCCAAGCTTAGCCCTAGAAGGGATGGACCTTTTCAGGTTTTGGAGAGGATCAATAACAATGCCTATAGGTTGGACCTCCCAGAAGAGTATGGAGTCAGCACCACTTTTAACATTTCTGATTTAACTCCTTTTGCAGGTGGAGCTGATATTGAGGAGGAGGAACTAACAGATTTGAGGTCAAATCCTCTTCAAGGGGAAGGGGATGATGCAATCCTCCCTAGGAAGGGACCAATCACTAGAACCATGAGCAAGAGGCTCCAAGAAGATAGGGCTAGAGCTGCTGAAGAAGGCCCTAGGGTTCTCATGAACCTTAGGGTAGATTTCTGAGCCCATGGGCCAAGGTTGGGTCCAATTATCTTTGTACATATTAGACTAGGATGTCATTATATTTGGTCCTTGTATTTAGGGCTCCATATTGTAGGTAGGGTACCCTAGAAATATAGGATTTTTCAGCCCTTGTATTTTTGGGCACCTAGACTAGTTTTTGTATTAGGGGTAGTTTTGTAATTTCACATGCACTAAGTGGATATTTGATGTGTGTGGTTGGAAATAAATTTAATTGAATTGGTAGAAGCCCAATCCAATTAAATTTTAGAGGGGGAGGTGAGCATTTGCTTACTACACCTCATTGCCACATCATATAGTCACACTTTGTGCATGTCCTTCATGCTTTTCATGCCTCATGACACCTAAGCACACTTAGTGGAGAATCTTGGAATTGATCTTGGATTAGTGGGCTGAACCATAACTAAAATTCACTAATCATAATTAGTGAAATTTTGGCTCCAAAGTTTGGCTCCACAAATTCAATTTCAAATTCAAGTGAAATTTGAATTTCCCTCCAATTTTGTGTGACACTTAGGCTATAAATAGAGGTCATGTGTGTGCATTTTTTTCAACTTTGATCATTTGAATATTAAACTTCAGATTTCAAAGCTCATTTGGAGCACAAAATTTTGTGCTCTTCTCTCCGTCTCCCTTCATTCATCTCCTTCTTCCTCCAAGCTCTTATCCATGGCCTCCTATGGTGGTGAGCTTCTTTTAGACTCATCTTCTCCTTGAAGTGGCGTCTCCTCTCTCTTATCCTTCTCCATTCCACTGCCATTCATTTTCTAAGAAGCAAAGGAATCCATTGATGAAGAAGATCCTAGGCCTACAAGCTCAAATGGAGCTTACATCAGGATTTAGGCGCGCAAAGTCTCAAGGTTATACAAAGAGTCCACAAGGCATGGAGAAGTCCGTTGAGGAAAGACAAAGAGCTTAGGGGCATCCGTAATGGCGTCATCGGTGGTTATCATGGATGGCTAAAAGTTCACACGCGAGGGTTAGATTGGCTCTCCAAGTTGAAAGTTATCAATGAGGAGAACTTCGAAGCTCCGGAGGAAGATGAAGAAGTCCAAGCTCTAAAAATAGAGCTAGGGAAGGCAAGACTCGCCAAAGGAAAGTTCAAGTCAGGCGCTACACACATCCAGAAAGAGTGCACTGAGTTACGAGAGGAAAACGCGGCCACTGCAAGAGCCCTTGAACAAGAAACCAAAAGGGCTCGCAAGGAGGAACATGGCCGAGATAAATTCCAAGGAGCTTTGTGGGGTAGCAACAATGAGCTCAAGCTCCGGAGAGAGGAAAGAGACTAGTCACGGGTGCATGGCATGATCTTAAAGGAAGAGTTAGCTGCTTGCGCAAGATCCAAGAGGAGCTTGGCTCAACACTTGGAAGCCACGGAGCAAAGCATGCTAGCTATCATAAGGCAGTACAAGGAAGAGTTAAACCAGTCTGTGACCCATGAACAAAAGCTAATAGAGGATTTTGCACAAGCGTACGCCGAAAAGGAAGCAAGAGGAAGGGTGATTGATGCATTGCATCAAGAAGCGACTATGTGGATGGATAGGTTCGCCTTGACCTTGAATGGAAGTCAAGACCTCCCGCGATTGCTAGCCAAAGCAAAAGCCATCGCTGAAGTGTGTACAGCCCCCGAGGAAATTCATGGGCTAATCAATTACTGTCAACACATGATAGATTTGATGGCCCATATAATTAGAAACCGTTAGGTTCTCTTGTAACACTTTTGCATAAATCTTGGCTAGATGAAAGCTTTGTTCTTTTTATAAAACGAGAAGTTCTGAACTCATCACGTTATCTAAAAAAACCTTGGGGTTGATCCAAGTGCTTCGATCATTCATTTGCATATTCATGTTTTGGTGGCATACTCACCATTGTTTGTTTCTTTAGGGAATTCACCATAACTAAGAAAGCACAAAGGCATCCCTATAACACTCAATCCAGAAAAATGGATAATGAAGAGGGTGTGCAAGAGCAGATGAAGGCCGACCTATCGGCCTTAAAAGATCAAATGGCTTCTATCACGGAGGCCATGCTAAAACTCCAGAAAACTCTAGAGGATAATGCCACGGCGACCGCCTCCAATGCAGTTAGGGAAGCGAAACCGGTGCTACAGCCCGCCATAAACTTGAGCCATGACAGAAACGGAACGGTGTTCGGTCAGAGGTACAGTCCGCAAGCTTACCCTTATGGCTTGCCTCCGGACTTCACTCCCCGTGCCGCTCCAGAAGATGTGAGCCAAGCTCCTACTTTCGAGGGGCAACTTCCTCCTTATGCCGATTATCCCCTGGAAGAAGATGACAAAGGAGATGCCCATCTAGGCTCTCTGGTTCCCCTCAAGGATCCGGCCCCCCATGAATTACCCCAACCAAACATAGTCCGCCATGTCCTGTCTTCACCCGCACCCGTAAAAGAATCTGTTCCCTTCGCAGAAGATAAGGGAAAGATTGATTCACTTGAAGAGAGGCTAAAAGCGGTAGAGGGCCTTGGCAATTACCCGTTCTCAGATTTAGCGGACCTATGTCTGGTACCTGACATCGTCATCCCTCCCAGGTTCAAGGTACCAAATTTTGATAAGTATAAAGGGACGACATATCCAAAAGGGCATCTTCGGATGTATTGCCGAAAGATGGGGGCGTACTCTGCGGACGAAAAGCTGTTGGTACATTTCTTTCAAGACAGCTTGGCCAGAGCAGCAGTGGCATGGTATACCAATCTGGAAGCATCTCAGATTTGGTCGTGGAAGGATTTGGCAACTGCCTTCATTAGGCAATACCAATACAATACGGATATGGCTCCCGATCAGAACCAGCTTCAGAGTATGGCCAAGCGAGAACATGAGTCCATTAAAGAATATGCCCAAAGGTGGAGAGATCTCACAGCCCAAGTCGTCCCGCCCATGACGGAGAGGGAGATGATTACAATTATGATAGATACGTTGCCCACGTTCTACTATGAAAAGTTGATAGGCTATATGCCAGCTAACTTTGCGGATCTCGTCTTCGCCGGAGAAAGAATTGAATCTAGACTGAGAAAAGGCAAGTTCGAATATGCCTCCAACACGGCCCCCAACAACAACAGAAGAGCCCCAGTGGTGGGCGCGAGGAAAAAGGAAGGAGATACCCACGCGGTCACCATCGCCCTAACATGGATGAAAGCACCCCAAAATATTCAAAGCTCATACCAGCCTAACCCCCCGAACTTTTCAATCCGAGCCGAGAGTTCCCTCCTGACTCAAGTAAAAGGACCACCCACAGCAAAAAGAACGCCGGCCCAACGCACAGCTCCAGCCACTCCCCGGCCAGTCAATAATGCAGCCCCCGGCGCAAGCTATAATAATGCACAACACCCACCCCCGAAAGATAACTTCTCTCCTATTCCCATGGCATACTCCAAGTTATGGCCTTCATTATTGGAGAATCATTTGGTGGTGGCCATACCTGGGAGGGTCTTCCAGCCACCATACCCCAAGGGGTACGACCCGGGTGCCAAGTGTGTATACTATAGTGGAGCTCCCGGACACAACATTGACTCCTGCATCTCGTTCAAGTATAAGGTGCAGCACCTAATTAATGTCGGATGGCTATCGTTTCAAGAGGAGGGCCCAAATTTTAAAACCAACCCACTAGCTAGTCATGGAGGGGCTAGCGTAAACGCCATCGAAGAGGATGGGCCATCACGGGCAAAGAGATTAGGAGAGGTGGCTACTTCTAGACGCTTCATTTACCAATCACTGCAAGCAACATGCATGGTCTCCCGTGGCGGAGACGAAAGGGACGAATGTTTGTTTCACCTCGGGGAGTCACAAGACATGGAAACTTGTCCCGCGGTGGAAGAATTGATTCAGCGGCTCATGGACTGGGGACAGCTGGAAGTGTCCAAAGGAGGGAGGGAAGAACCACAAATTTGTATGCAGTCGGAAGAAAAGAAGGTTCCCCCAAACCCCAAAGCCCTAGTAATATGTTTTACTAGGAAAAGGATCGGCTCCACACCCATATACCCCTGGACAGCGCCCAAGCCGACGCCATTTGCATATCAAAGCAATAAGGTCGTTCAGTGGAAGTATACCCCTCCCGCTTTTGGAGAAAGAGTTGCAACCGAAGTTGACTCCCTGTCAGCCAAGGCAACCAATATCACCGGCCTCAGTGTCGTAACCCGCAGTGGTCGGGTGTTCGCTTCCCCTCACTCGGCGGAGTTACACTCTAAAGGAAAAGCGCCCATAGTCCAAGATCCCACAGACGTAGCCACCCCCTCAAGAGAAGTGGATCCTCCGGTGGTAAAAGGGGCTGAAAAGAAAGAGGGTCTTCAAGGAAAGACGATGACTTTGGAAAAGTCTCATGAGTTCCTTCGCCTCATCCAACAAAGCAAGTTTAAGGTAGTCGAGCAACTGAATAAAACTCCAGCAAAGATCTCTTTGCTTGAACTGCTCATAAACTCTGAGCCTCATCGTGCTCTATTGATAAAAGTCCTCAACGATGCCCATGTAGCACACGATATCTCAGTGGAGGGTTTTGAGGGCATCGTTAATCATATAACCACCAATAATTATATCGCGTTTGCGGAAGAAGAGATTCCCGTCGAGGGGAGAGGACACAACAAGGCTCTACACGTGTCGGTGAGATGTATGGACCATGTCATTGCAAAGGTACTTATCGACAATGGATCGAGTTTAAATGTGATGCCGAAGACCACCTTGGAAAAACTGCCTTTTAGTGCGTCACGTTTAAAACCAAGCTCGATGGTGGTACGAGCCTTTGATGGTACACGGCGGGAAGTGATGGGGGAAATCGACATTCCCATTCAGATAGGCCCCCACACTTGCAATGTGGTGTTTCAAGTGATAGACATAAATCCCGCCTATAGCTGCCTCTTGGGAAGACCTTGGATCCATGCGCTGGGAGTGGTCCCTTCGACGCTTCACCAGAAATTAAAGTTCGCAGTTGGTGGACTTTTAGTAATAGTGTCGGGTGAAGAGAATATGTTGGTGAGCTGCCCCTCTTCCGCACCATACGTTGAAACAGTGGAAGAATCATTGGAAACAACTTTCCAATCCTTCGAGGTGGTAAGCAGCGCCTCTGTGGAACCAAGTCTGCTGCTACCTTCTCTCTCTAACGCGACCATAATGGTGGCACGAGTTATGCTCAAGAATGGATTTGAGCCCGGAATGGGTCTAGGCAAGGACGGCCTCGGGAATGCCGATGTAGTCGATATTAAGGGAAATCCGTATAAATATGGATTGGGGTATGAACCCGGGATGCCGGGGAGGAGGAATGTGCCGTCAAGACTTCGGGCGGATAGAATAGTGTCCGAGGAAGAGGTGGCCGCCGTAGGAGAGGAGTTCTCTCAAGACCCGCCAAATTTCGTGAAACCATGCCATCCCGATTCCCAAGTGGGGAACTGGCGCGTGATAAGCCAGTCAGAGGTCTATACCGCTGATTCAATGTAATTAGAGCCTATAGACTTCCTTTCTCTTTTGTTTTGTGAAACCTACCTTATTAAATAAACAAAGAGATCTTGTTTCATCTGTTCTTGCAGTCCCACCTTTTCTCATATCATTTTGCATGTTTTTGTTTCTTTTGTCTTGATTGGTATAGATATGAGGGTCGATTCTTTGAGGATCCTAACGACGAGGGTATGACGATCGATTTCGACCGAGATGTAAGCCATATGATGAACGAAGAAGAGGAAGAGGGCGTCCTTTCACCAGAGTTGGAGAGGCTGATCGCTCAGGAAGAACATGAAATGAAGCCTCACCAAGAAGAAACCGAACTGGTGAACTTAGGGACCGGAGAGGAAAAGAAAGAAGTAAAAGTGGGAACTAGTATGACCGCACCTATCCGCCAAGGCTTGATAACCCTTCTTGAAGAATATCAAGACGTCTTTGCGTGGTCATACCAAGACATGCCCGGTCTGGACTTCGACATTGTGCAGCATAAGTTGCCTTTGAATCCTGGGTCTTCCCCAGTTAAACAAAAGCTACGAAGGATAAGACCCGAGATGTCTTTGAAGATCAAAGAAGAAGTAAGAAAGCAGTTCGATGCGGGTTTCTTAGCTGTGGCGCGATACCCGGAGTGGGTGGCCAACATTGTCCCAGTCCCGAAAAAGGACGACAAGGTGTGAATGTGTGTAGACTATCGGGATTTAAACCGTGTCAGTCCTAAAGACAATTTTCCTCTGCCACACATTGATATATTGGTAGATAATACAACTAAGTTCGCCCTTTTCTCATTTATGGACGGTTTCTCGGGGTATAATCAAATAAAGATGGCACCCGAAGATGTAGAGAAGACCACTTTCGTCACCCTATGGGGGACGTTCTGCTATAAAGTGATGGCCTTCGGGCTCAAAAATGCTGGGGCAACCTATCAGCGTGCCATGGTGGCGTTGTTCCATGACATGATGCATAAGGAAATAGAGGTCTATGTAGATGACATGATTGCCAAATCTCAGACTGAGGACGAACACCTCGTCAATCTACGTAAGTTGTTCGGAAGGTTGCGGAAATACCAACTGAAGTTAAACCCAACCAAGTGCACCTTTGGGGTAAAGTCGGGGAAGTTGCTAGGATTTATCGTGAGTCAGAAAGGGATAGAGATAGATCCCGAGAAAGTGAAAGCCATCCTTGAAATGCCGGAACCACGCACGGAGAAGCAGGTTCGAGGTTTTTTGGGCAGGTTGAATTATATCGCGAGATTTATCTCGCAACTCACCCCTACATGTGAGCCCATTTTCAAGCTATTACGTAAGAACCAGGCGGTCCTTTGGAACAGCAACTGCCAAGAGGCCTTCGAGAAGATCAAACAGAGTCTCGCAAACCCCCCAGTGCTCATGCCACCTGTAACAGGAAGACCTCTTTTCCTGTACATGACCGTGTTGGACGAGTCTATGGGGTGCGTGTTAGGTCAGCACGATGATTCTGGGAAAAAGGAACAAGCCATTTACTATCTAAGCAAGAAGTTTACCGCATGTGAGATGAATTACTCAATGCTGGAAAGGACGTGTTGTGCTCTGGTATGGGCATCACATCGGCTTAGGCAGTAGATGCTCAACCATACCACATGGCTTATTTCCAAAATGGATCCCATGAAATACATCTTTGAGAAACCGGCCCTCACGGGACGAATCGCTAGGTGGCAGGTACTACTATCTGAATTCGATATCGTGTACGTCACCCAAAAGGCGGTAAAGGGAAGCGCCTTGGCAGATTATTTGGCCCAGCAACCCCTCCAGGATTATCGGTCGATGCACCCTGAGTTCCCAGATGAAGATATCATGGCTCTGTTCGAAGAGAAGCGGACGCACGAGGACATAGACAAATGGATTGTTTGCTTCGATGGGGCATCTAATGCTTTGGGCCATGGAGTAGGGGCAGTCCTTGTATCCCCGGATGATCAGTGTATTCCTTTCACGGCTAGGCTAGGTTTTGATTGTACCAACAATATAGCCGAGTACGAAGCATGCGCCCTCGTGGTTCAGGCGGCCATTGATTTTGATGTAAAACTACTCAAAGTGTATGGAGACTCGGCTTTGGTGATACGCCAGTTGAAAGCAGAATGGGAAACTAGGGATCCAAAGTTGATACCCTATCAAACTCACATCTTGAGATTAGCCGAGTTCTTTGACGACAGTTCTTTCCACCACATACCTCGGGAAGAGAATCAAATGGCTGATGCATTAGCCACCCTGGCATCCATGTTTCAACTTGCCCCCTATGGGGATCTGCCGTACATTGAATTCAGATCTCAGGGTAGGCCAGCGTATTGTTACGCAATAGAGGAAGAGCGGGATGGGAAACTCTGGTACTTCGACATCAAACAATATGTCGAGAACAAAGAATACCCACCAGGGATTTCTGACAATGACAAAAGGACGTTGAGGAGATTGGCTACTGGTTTCTTTGTAAGTGGTACCATCCTGTACAAACGAAACCACGACATGACCCTCCTACGATGCGTAGATGCCAAAGAGGCGAACTTCATGATATAGGAGATCCACGAGGGTTCATTTGGGACACATGCCAATGGGCATGCTATGGCCAGGAAGATCCTTAGGGCCAGTTATTACTGGCTCACCATGGAGAGTGATTGTTGCGCCCATGTAAGGAAGTGTCATAAATGTCAGGAATACGCGAACAATGTCAATGTTCCGCCACATCCTTTGAATGTTATGTCCACCCCTTGGCCCTTTTCCATGTGGGGAATAGATGTCATTGGGGCCATCGAACCCAAAGCGTCGAATGGTCACCGCTTCATTCTTGTGGCGATAGATTACTTCACCAAATGGGTTGAAGCGACTTCTTATACTAATGTCACGAGAAGTGTGGTGGTCAGATTCATAAAGAAGGAGCTGATTTGTCGATACGGACTCCCTAGGAAGATCATTACTGACAATGAAACCAATCTGAACAACAAAATGATGAAGGAAATGGGTGAGGATTTCAAGATCCAGCATCATAATTCCACCCCTTATCGGCCAAAGATGAATGGGGTTGTAGAGGTCGCGAATAAGAATATTAAGAAGATTGTTCAGAAGATGATGGTGTCATATAAAGATTGGCATGAGATGTTGCCTTTCGCCCTGCACGGATATAAAACCTCGGTACGAACTTCTACTGGGGCAACGCCGTATTCCTTGGTTTACGGGATGGAAGCAGTACTTCCATTTAAGGTAGAGATTCCTTCTCAGAGGATAATAGCGGAATCAGGCCTAAAAGAGTCAGAATGGGCTCAAGCACGCTACGACCAGCTCAACCTTATTGAAGGGAAGCGTTTGACAGCCATGAGCCATGGGCGCCTATATCAACAAAGGATAAAGAACGCGTTCGATAAGAAGGTGCGCCCGCGCAAGTTCAACGAGGGGGACCTTGTGCTAAAAAGGATGTCCCACGCTGTTAAGGATAATCGAGGCAAGTGGGCCCCGAATTATGAAGGACCTTTCGTTGTGGAAAGGGCTTTTTCTGGGGGTGCTCTTATACTCACCAACATGGATGGCGAGGAGCTACCCTGGCCCGTAAACTCCGATGTCGTTAAGCGATATTACGCTTGAAGTCTGGGGCAATTGAGAGGACCGTTGCATGTTCTTTTACTTCTGAGTTTTTTTTTCTTGGTTTCCTCCAGGGATTCCCTTTCACTGTAATTGTCTCGTTTCTTTAAAAGAAGAGGAGATGGGTGAGGCTTCAGTCCTTCCTTTGGTTTTAAACCTTATGTTAGTTTATAATCGCCTGAGCCCTCTTCGCTCGGTTCATGGGGTGCCCCAAACGCTTAAATTAAAACTGAACCTAACCAACATTCACTAAGAAAATCATTGCATCAAAAAACATTCATGCATGCACGTACACATGCATATCTTGTGGTAACAGAGACAAAATCGTCTTAGGCCACGGTCAGAAGTTGAGACAAGTTGACAGCAGAAATCAACCAGGGTAAGACGATGACCCGGTAACGCTTGGCCGCATATTGTTTTTTTCCTACTTGCAGGTACTTAGGGACGGATGCAAATGGAGGATAGGGTCACGACTGACCGATCGTCGTCCTTTCCCGGCACTGGACAAGCAGAGAACGTCGCTGCAAGGCAGCCCAGTATCCTTTGAATTCACAGTATTTATTACTATGGTTTGTTTTAAATAAGGTAATCGACGCCTGATTATAACTTAAGTAGGTTCGAGTAGGCGAACGCTAACCCGTAAGGGGGGTGGGGCAAGATTAATGTTTCCCCTAAAAAAAAAAAAGAAGAGGTACAGGTTAGCTCGCCTGGGCGAGCAACCCCTGTACGAAAATATAAAGGAGTGGAGGGGGAATGTTTTCCTCACCCAAAACTCTTCCCCCTCACTTCAAAAACCCCCAAGCTCACGGGAATTACAAGAACAGCAGCCCCCAAGCTTCCATTGTTGAGTTTTTGCTTCTCTTTTCATGTTTTAATTCTCTCCTCACAAGTAAGTGCAATTTCCCTTGGTTATTTGGCTCTCCATTGATGTGTTTTGGTGCTTTAGTTGCTCATTTTTCGCAAAATTCGTGAAGCAATTCACATCTGAATCCATGCTTGTTTTGTTGAGTTGAGGGTTTGTGTGAGAAGGCCTTAGGCCTATGTTGCATTTTGAAGCAATCGGGCATGCCACGTTGCCTTCTTTCTCTTGCAATTTATGTCTAAACATGCGCCCACCAAGTGCTCGTTGAAATGCCCCAATGACATAGGAATGTGATTTTGAAAAATTGGGATTGTGGGACTGTTTTATATATATAGGGACAGCATAGGGGATTCGAAATGGGTGCCCAAATGCAATTCCAAGCTTAGGAACCCAAGCTCTTAGCTTTAATGCAAGGAAACATACTTATGGCTAAGAACCTAAATTTTTGGTTTTGGAAGTAGAAAAGCATGAAAATTAGGACTTGCTTGTGAGAGTTTTTACTCGAATTTGGGCTGCCCCATGAGGGGTACTTTGCACCTAGGTAGCGTGGGAAATACTTTTCAATGGTATGTAAATATGTGTGTAAATATAGGTGACATGGAAAACACCTTTCAATAGTGTGTATATATGTGAACATATGGCATGAAATTCCTTGCAAAGTGTGAATGAGTATCTTCCTAAATGAATATTAAGGTCACTTCCTAAATGAATGTATGATGGCATGGAATTCCCTTTTTTAAATGCAAGTATGTGCATGACGTAATTAGCTTTCCAATATGCATATAAATAAATGTGAGTGAAACAATGAAAATCTTATGATATGTGCTTCAAATATGTGTAGGTAGTTTGTGATAGCAAAATATTTAGGATGTGATTAGGTGTGAATTTTGACGCAGTGCCTTGAGCATGAGAATGTGTGTTCTTTTCAGAAATATATATATATATATGTATGGTAACTAGAATGTGTTGGATGTCCTTGTACGTTGACATAAATAGTAGGATATTTTACACATACCCCTGTGCATAAATGTGTTACACTAAACGTGTGCATGAGTTCGTTCTAAATCAGAGGGATTAGCATGTCATTTTTATGTTAAGATAAGCTTATCTTGTGAAACTAACTTCCCAAAATGTTTGTCTTTTTAGGAAATGGCCCCAAGGAAGCTGGCCTCAAAGAGATCCAGGAAAGACAAAGCGGCTGAAGGAACCAGTTCCGCTCCCGAATATGACAGCCATCGTTTTAGAAGCGCTGAGCACCAGCAGCGCTTTGAGGCCATCAAAGGATGGTCATTCCTCTGGGAAAGACGCGTCCAGCTCAGGGACGACGATTATACCGACTTCCAGGAAGAGATAGTTCGTCGGCGGTGGGCATCGCTAGTTACCCCTATGGTCAAGTTCGACCCAGATATAGTCCTCGAGTTTTATGCCAATGCTTGGCCTACAGAGGAGGGTGTGCGAGATATGCGATCTTGGGTGAGGGGTCAGTGGATCCCTTTCGATGCGGATGCCCTCAGCCAGTTCCTGGGATACCCGTTAGTGCTGGAGGAGGGCCAGGAGTGCGAGTATGGCCAGAGGAGGAACCAGGCCGATGGGTTTGATGAGGAGGCCATCGCCCAGTTGCTGTGTATACCGGGGCAGGACTTTGCCCGGACTGCGGCTGGGAGACGGGTGCGGATCATGCGCACCAACATGACCACCCTGACCCAGATATGGATGACGTTGCTGCTCAGCAACATCCAACCCAGCGATCATAATTCTGACCTCCCCCTGCCGAAGTGTCAGCTGGTGTACGCCGTCCTGACACGGATGAGCATTCACGTGGCTCAGTTGATCGCTAATTCCATTTATCTATTTGCAGGTATGGTGCCCACCAGGCACCCTTTGGACCCGGATAAGTCCAACAGGGCCCTGGGATTTCCCGCATTGATCACAGGACTTTGTCAGTCGTTCGGAGTCCCCGTCGCACCTAGCAAGGTGATTCGGCCACCCATCACCCGGGCTTTTATTGAGAAGTATTGCACGCAAAGACCGGCCCAGGGTGATGCACCACAGGCCGCAGACGCGCCGCCACCTCATCAGACTAGCCCAGCTGGGTCATTTGATTTAGAGCAGTATTTACGGCATGTGGTTCGCCAGCAGGCGGCCAACCACCGGGCGCACGTGCAGACCCATGACTGTCTTTATCAGCTGAGCCTCAGCCTGCAGAGCCAGGGTTTTACTTCTTTTACATGCCCTACTCCGAATTAGTTCAGAGCAGAGGTCGCATGGCCCGGAGATTGGCCTGAGGCCCAGGCAGGGGAGGCACCCGCAGAGGCTCCCGGTGAGGCAGATGAGGCCTGCGAGGACGAGGAGATGACCGATTTGCTTGACTTCTTGGGGGGGAGCGGAGCCACATGATTGGGAGATCCCTAGATCCGTATTCCTTTTCATGTTATGTTTATGTTCCTTTTTTCATTTTATTTTTGTTTAACAAAGGGACTAACATTTGTTTCGTTTTGATTGACTTTTGTTTTGTGCATACATGTCGTTTGAACTGTTACGTTAGTATTTACTTCGTTGTTGTCAATAATGTTTGTTGAAGTTCCGAAATCGCGTAGAATTTTTCATTTAGGAACGTCGTCCAAAATAAAAAAATGAACCAAAATCATGATAAAAAGAAAGAAGCGTTGTGAATAAATGTCTACATATATAAAGAAAGAGAAAAATGTTTCTCATGTATGAATGTGGAAGGGAAATGTGTATAGAAGGATTTTTGCGCGTGTAAATAATATGTGAAAAGAAATCCTTGTGTGTGTGAGCAACGAGTGTATATAAAGAAACTTTTGTATGAAACATAGGTGTGTGTTGGGAAAAACGAAAAATCGTTGAACGTAAATAGGGTTTGTATATAGGCTGTGTGACGTAAAGAGAAAGAGTCCCAATACGTGTACAGAAAAAGTTTGTCATGTATAAGAATGTAGATGTACAAAGAAAAGTTTTCCTCATAGAGGGCCATGGGTGTATACTTTTGTGAATATAAAAATGAAACAAAAAAGGAAAAAGAAAGGAAGACCTCAAAGGTCGACATGTTATAGTTAGGAAGCATAAATCATTCGTAGAAAGTAAACATATCTTCTGGAAACAAGGGACTGACGCTAAGAGTTTATTTTCCTGAATAACCGAGATAAGAATGGGTGAATCCATTGAACTAATGAAAGGACATAATTTGGAAACATTAGGTCTGTTTGTATAAATTCCCAACCGTAGTATCACAATGCCATAAATGGGATGCTTGAGTACCCACCTGGCTGTGGCCATGACTAATCTTGCACGTTGTTTCCAAATCATCATTGTTGCGCGTGCCTTGTGGAATAATATGGAAGTTCGGCCCGAGACCGACACCTTGACACACGAATTTGTTTTGCCCCAGATATCAAGATTGGGCTCCCACGATAAAAGACCCCATTGAGACACAACTTTAGACTATTTTGAACCTTGGCCTATAAAAAGAATCCTCATCCTTTCCCCCGAAGCAAAGGACAGTGGAATCTCCTCAAGGGAGAGCGAATAGAATGCTAAAACCCGATTTCCCAAAGAAAGGAATGGAGAAGAAGAAATGGAAAGAAAGAAAAAGATGAAAACAAAGAAAAGAACAATAAAAAAGAAAGAAAAAGGATTCCCAATCAAAGATCGAAAGGAAGTAAAAAGGGAAAAGATCGGAGGAAAATAGAGTAATTCTCGATCAATGAAAGAAAGGGAACGGAAAATCTTCGGACCAGATAAATTTTTGGCAAGGTAAGTGACTGCCGACGAAGGAAAACCCTTTTTTGGTGTCTCTTCCTTTCAAATTGCCATTCAAGGTCATTCTCGATTGGCGATATCCCGCCCCACATAGAAAGAAAAAGACCGAAACACTCAGCTTCCTCTCCAAAAACACTACCCTCGAGAAAATCCTATTGATCCGTGATCGTGCGTTTGATCTTTGATTCGATAGGAAATCGTGTGCAAAATAAAGTCATGGTGCAGTTATGGTTTGGGAATAGGGTGAAACACTTGCTTGTGTGAGTTCTTATACACTATGAGTGATTCATTCCCAGTTCCAGCTTAACCCGATGTTTCCCCTGAATGTTCATTTAAAAGCTAAATTTTGACATCCTGCCCTTCATTTCCGGGTACAAGATTATCCTTGGCATGAGTATGTTGTTTCTCTAAGATATGGTGCTCTCGCGAATGATTTATTTTTCTTTGCAAAAAGCATGTTTGCCTTTTTAGGTAAAAAAAAAAAACCGGTGGACCATTCGGTCCTACCAACTACCTTTTTCGGAGCCCCATGAATTGATTGTCGTTCATGATTCCTCCACCAACGAGTTTGGAGCCATGCGTAGTGATTGCCTAGTGCAATTCTCCATTCTCGCTTTTTATTCAGAGCCCCATGAATTGATTGCCTAGCGCTGTTCATGTGTCCTTCACCGTCAAGAGCGGACCCTCTTGACTGGGAAATGTGATCTTTGTTATTTTCCCGATTGAATCCTCCATTCTCCAATGTGTTCTTCACCGTCAAGAGCGGACCCTCTTGACTGGGAAATGTGATCTTTGTTATTTTCCCGATTGAATCCTCCATTCTCCAATGTGTTCTTCACCATCAAGAGGACCCTCTTGACTGGGAAATGTGATCTTTGTTATTTTCCCGATTGATTCCTCCATTCTCCAATGTGTTCTTCACCGTCAAGAGCGGACCCTCTTGACTGGGAAATGTGATCTTTGTTATTTTCCCGATTGAATCCTCCATTCTCCAATGTGTTCTTTACCGTCAAGAGCGGACCCTCTTGACTGGGAAATGTGATCTTTGTTATTTTCCCGATTGAATCCTCCATTCTCCAATGTGTGGTTCACCGTCAAGAGCGGACCCTCTTGACTGGGAAATGTGATCTTTGTTATTTTCCCGATTGATTCCTCCATTCTCCAATGTGTGGTTCACCGTCAAGAGCGGACCCTCTTGACTGGGAAATGTGATCTTTGTTATTTTCCCGATTGATTCCTCCATTCTCCAATGTGTGCTTCACCGTCAAGATCGAACCCTCTTGACTGGGAAATGTGATCTTTGTTATTTTCCCGATTGATTCCTCCATTCTCCAATGTGTGCTTCACCGTCAAGAGCGGACCCTCTTGACTGGGAAATGTGATCTTTGTTATTTTCCCGATTGATTCCTCCATTCTCCAATGTGTTCTTCACCGTCAAGAGCGGACCCTCTTGACTGGGAAATGTGATCTTTTTTATTTTCCCGATTGATTCCTCCATTCTCCAATGTGTTCTTCACCATCAAGAGCGGACCCTCTTGACTGGGAAATGTGATCTTTGTTATTTTCCCGATTGATTCCTCCATTCTCCAATGTGTTCTTCACCGTCAAGAGCGGACCCTCTTGACTGGGAAATGTGATCTTTGTTATTTTCCCGATTGATTCCTCCATTCTCCAATGTGTGCTTCACCGTCAAGAGCGGACCCTCTTGACTGGGAAATGTGATCTTTGTTATTTTCCCGATTGATTCCTCCATTCTCCAATGTGTTCTTCACCGTCAAGAGCGGACCCTCTTGACTGGGAAATGTGATCTTTGTTATTTTCCTGATTGATTCCTCCATTCTCCAATGTGTTCTTCACCGTCAAGAGCGGACCCTCTTGACTGGGAAATGTGATCTTTGTTATTTTCCCGATTGATTCCTTCGCCAAACATGTATATTATGTTATTGTTGTTTTTGTTGTTGTTTGTATTTTGTTTTGTGTTGTGCAGAAAAAAGAAGGAGTGGAGACGAGAGTCGTCATAGACTAGTCACGGAAAGGGCAAGATGGACGAAATCAGTGTTTTTATCTTTACTTTCCTGTTACCTCCGGTAAAAGGTAAGTAAAGAGGGGCAACTGTCATACCCTAATTTCGTCCGGGGATTATTACTTGATGACATGCAACCTTTGATTGGCCGCTTCGAGATACTTGGCACCCTTTGTTGCACAATATGTGAAGTCCCGAGACGCGTCAGAAATTAAAAGGAAGTATTGTTGTGCAATCCGTGAGTTTCCGTAACTTCTCCGAAAGATAAAAAAAGGAGTAAATACATGATCCGTAAGGATTCTAACCTTACGGAAAGAAAATAAGTATCGTTACGAAATTCGTAAAGTTTCGTAACGTTACGGAAAAAGAATCACCAAAAAAAGGAAAGGGGTGCATTTAGTAAAAAGGGGGGTGTAAATAGCAATCAGACCCACTTGGGCCTTCCAGTTTCTTCCTCCAGAAGGCGGTTGCTTCTGGAGGAAGCAACCTTGCTCGCCTGGGAGCTGAGCTCGCTTGGGCGAGCTGAGCTCGCCTGGGCGAGCTGGGTGGCAAGCTCCTCCCCTATTTTGCTATAAATAGGAGGAGGAGTGAAGAGGAAAGGGGTTCAGCCTTCTTGGTACTTCGTATTCTCTTAAAATTGCTGAGGAAAATTGTTTCCGTGAAGAAAATCCAAGCCGAGGCGCTTCCGTAACATTTCCATGGGTAATTATGCGAAGATTTTCAACCGTTCTTCGATATTCATCGTTCGTTCTTCGTTTTCTTCGATCTTCAACTGGTAAATACCCCAAACCGAGCTTTTCAATTCATTTTATGTACCCGTGGTGGTCCCCATTTGTTTCATGTACTTTTATTCTCGTTTTCATTTACTTTCCGTACCCCCTTTTGATGTGCTTCAATCATTTATTTAAGTCACTTCTCGCCTAATCAAAAAATAAAATAAATTTCCACCGATCATTTGATTTGTAATATCCGTTAATTTCTGTTAAAATGAATTCCGGCCGTTCGGTCGTGCCGTAACCACATTGGAAATAAAAAAAGAGGTAAAAATAAATAATATAATAATCAAAAAATACCTTTTAGTAAAATGAAGCGAAAAAATCAATCGGACGTTTTCTTTTTGGGATTTCTCATTCTTAATTGAATTGACTAAAAACTAAGGTGAAACTAAGGCTAAAATCAACCCGCCTAGTCAAGCTCGTCCACAAAAAAGTCACTAAAAAGGGTTTGAAAGTTTATCATCTTAGTTTTCCTTATCAAGTAAATGGATCATTTCTAAGGTCCAACGCCTTAAAATGATCACCTTTCAAGTAAAAAGAATCGCTTGATTCACTCTTAAGAAAGAACTACGTAGGTCTTATTTCCTCTTCGATGGAGGGTACGTAGGAGCAAGAGCCCCGCTTTTGTTGACCTCAAAAAATAAAAAGAAATCAAAAGGTAAGATAACACAATTTCACAATTCTAAAAAATAGGCTGTTGTCCTTTGAGACAAACGTGAGAGGTGCTAATACCTTCCTCAAACGTAAATATAACTCCCAAACTTAGATTTTTCATTTTGATCAGTTTCCTTCGGTTTTTCCGACGTTTTCCACAAATAAACGTTGGTGGCGACTCCGCGCATCTTTCCTCCTTTGGAAAGCGCACCCGTGACCCTCGCCTCGCACGCCCGCAAAAGGCCATGTTGCGACAACTAGCATTGAAAACATAGCTGATGCAAAGGGTGGAACGATATCTGATGAAGAAACTCAGTTTAGTGACCATGATGATAAGGATCAAAAGTAGGGTGATGCCATGGATGATGATGATGATGATGAAGACACTGAAGAAGATTGATTTTGTTGCATATTTGGGTATTTAAGTTGTATAGATACTGAAGGAATCTCCTCTATTTTTGCAATTAACCTCCATGTTTCTTTAAATACTTTTATATTGTTATGTTTCTTTAAATAATTTAATTATTGTTATTATTATTATTTGAGATTTTGTATCATCATATGTAAATACAAATTATTTTGTAGGTAAGATACTAATTAGTTTGCGTGCTTTTTTTTCTATTTTTGTAAAGTATTTTTTTCTATTTTTAATTTTTTTAAATAAAAAATTCTAAGACGATTATTTAAAAAACCATTTTAGAAAGTGTATATTCGAAAACGCTTCTTAGTTAAGAACCGTCTTAGAAGGGTATCTTTCTAAGACGGTTCTTAGTTAACAATTGTCTTAGAAGAGTACCCTTCTAAGACCAGTTCTTCTAAGAACTGTCTTAGAAGGATAACTTTCTAAGATGGTTTTTTATGGAATCCTTTTTTTTTTTTTTTTACTTTTGACGACGTTGGTTTCAAAGGCGGTTCAAAATCGTTTTTGAAAATGGTTTAGAATCGTCGTTGTAGAATCCTTTTGTAGTAGTGATTGTATGTGGATTGAGTCAAAAACTCCATATTTTTTACTCCATAAATAAAACAAATCTAACCCAAAAAAATCTATTTGGGTTAGACGAGTTTGTGGGTTGGATGCAATTCGCTTAGATCCCTACTATTTGGCTTAGAAAAAAAATCCATATTAGAAGCACAAAACAAATTCCAAGTCTTATATATATTACCATAGTTGCATATAATATATAAGATTTTTATAAAATTCTTTTAATTTAACTATAAAGAGTATGCCATATGCTATACTATGCTGCTAATAATACAATATGGTTCTACATTGTTTGCACTATTGTTGGCCATCATGTGACAGGTGTTAGTATATTAAATTGAATTAGTTGTGAGAAAAAACAATATATGATTAAATTTTATCAATCAGTTAGTTTGCTTCTAAACGGTCTGATTCAGTTTAAAAGCAATTTAAATTATATTTGTTTTTAGTTTTTTTTCTTTATTTTATTTTGTTTTCAATATAGATCCTTTTTTATCATTATCACATAAATCCTATTATATTTCTTAAATAAATTATTCTACCAAAACTTACTTTTTAATAACTTAAAAAATGAAATAAGTACAAATTTTAAATTGATCTGAAATTAATAAATTCATTATATTTTAATATAAGATGTAATTTATAATATGTAATTGCATATATATTTATACAACTATGTTGATATACTCTTTTCTAAATAAAATTTTATTTATTTATATAACTTCAATTTGTATTGAATGAATTGGCTTCAAAATCCAATAAAGTATTAAAGTTTTTGTAATTTTTATTGGATTAAAAATCAGTCTCTGTATGGTTGCCCTTATTTATGCTTAGCATCCTTCAATAAGATTTTTATTATTGTTAATTGATAATTGAAAAACACCCCTTCTATATTTACGAAAAAAACAACTTTAATTTTTCGCATCCCAATTTTTATACTTACCTTACATTTTTATTTGTCATTCTCTCTCTTTTTTTTTTTTCTATCACATTACTTGTTTCCTCTCCTTTCACATATGGGTCTTTACATTCCTTAAAAGTATGAAATAATCTCTATCCCTAAGTAAACTCCAAGCATGGCCAAGGCATGTTTTTATTGTAAGCATAATTACTAATTTATCTTTACATGACCAAACACAGTCCTAAAATTAAGAAGAACATAGCTAGTTGTTCAAACGTAATTATTCACTCTTTTTGCATTTTAAAAAAATTAAACAACTATGTATATTTGTTTCAATAAAAAATTTAGTTTTATAAATAAGTGTATTTTAAATATGCATGGAAACGAAAGTAACCCGTGCGCCGTGCCTTACTAGTTGAAACTAAAAGGATTGACATAACTCACTTGATAAAGTACAGGAAAAAAACACAATTAAGTTTTTTCTTAGCTTTATGTGAAATTTAAATAAAATATTACATGACCCCAAGATTTTCTTTGCATCAATAAATTTCATTCAATTTAGTTAACTTTCTTTAAGTTTGACTTTCAATGCTTAGAAATTATTTCTTAGCTTTACTAGATTAGTAATTTCACTTATGTGTTTGGATGAAGCAATTAAAGTGGGTAAAGTATTTTATTTAGGATATTAAAATATCTTCTTGTAAAATAATTTGTTTGGATAGGATATTTTAGAAGTAATTAAAATATCATCATTTTTTTAAAGCATTTCAATAGATTAAATTAGCAGAATTTTAAATTTTCACAAAAAATAGAGAAATTAAAATTTCTCAACTCTCACGCACACGCTCTCTCTCGCTCTGAGCCACTCTCACCCCACACAAGCTCTCTCTCCCTCTTAGCCACCCTGCTCTCTCTCTCTCTCAGCCACTCTCACGCCGCGCACGCTTTCTCTCCCTCTCAGCCACCTGATTTCGTTAATGTGTACTGTGGACATTTTTGCAAATTTGTTAGGAATAGACCCTGCACTATAGGTGTTTGTATTTATTCTTCTATAAGAACTTGGTTTCTTCACTTTATTTTTTCACTTTGTGTTTATTCTTCACTATGTTTTATTCGTTTCTTTATAATTTATCTCAAATTAGTTATATAAATAAATAGTATTATGTGAGTCTGAAATCTCCAGGACAACAATAACAGAGAGAAAAACTCAACACAGATGTTGATGAATTTTCTTTGAATTGGCTCAACTCTAGGGATTTGTAGCAGGAAGTTAATGTGTAATCAAATTCTAAGTAACGAAGTGGGGTATTAACTTTTAAGTAAAGCAAATAAATGATTCTTCTTTGTCACTTAGTAACAAAGTGGGGTATCAAATATATGAAAAGGCCATCATATTGCCTTCCCAATGAACCAACTTTTTATTTGTTTAATATGCTTTATTTTGAAGTGTAATCTATATGTCTTACTTGGGTTAAGACTATTTTAATGTTGATAGTTTTATGGGTGTTTGTCTGTTTGGTAAACTATAGAAATGAAATTATGTTTTACATGATCAGGTTATTGTATTTGTTACAGACAATAGAAACAAAAAAGAATATGTGTTGTCATGAATCGTTATATTGGTGTATAATGTATAATGTGGTAACTCTTTGTCTCTGTCTTTGTCTTTGGTTAACTAAAAGATTAGGATGTCCAACTTCCCAAGTGTACCTAACTATTGGGTTGTAGAATATCAAGTTTTTATATGATTTTGTTATGTCAATACTGGAAAACAGCTCTGTAGGTTAATTTGAACTTCAGCTACTTGGGTCTGCTATTTTATAAAATTTATTGAAACTAAAAGTAAGCCTTGGCTGGTTGTTACGTTAGCCATTCTTAAATGAGTTAAGAATAAATCATGTTGCAAAATGTAAAATAGGAGCAGCCATAAGGAAAACAAAAAAAGAAACAAGGCACACTATGATTCTCAAATCTCAATGCCTTCGCCGTTGGGTCTTATGTGAAGCATAATAGAACTAATAGGGGGTTCATTATTATTATTTTTAATATCATCATTGCATTCTTTGGTGGCTTAATAAATCTTTTTTCCCTTGCAAATTAGAAAGTTTATTTAAATAATAAATTGAAGACAATCATGACTTATTTCAGTGATACAACAGTTGGGAATGTGATATTTTTACTATAGTTATTTCTGTTTCCTGTTGTGACTTATATTATCTTATTTCTTCTTTCCTAAATGACAGTATTTGATGTTATTATCTTATTTTTACTATAGTTATTTCACTTGATGATGAATGAAGATTAAGGAATGAACAACATTATTTTTTTAATTTCTTTTAGTTATTAGGATTGTTATGTACTCAGTTAGTTGATCTTAATTTGGACCTTGTAACTCTTGTTTAAGATCTTTGTTTGGAACTTGATTAATTAGGATCTTGTAATGCTTGTGTTGATTCATGTTTATGCGTTGGTACATTATTAGCAATTTGAATTTTCTTCCATTACAAACAATGAAATTAATATCATTTAAATTTTGTATGAGATAATTATTCTTAAATTACATAATTATTTACTTTTAATATGTTTTTTAAAATTATTGCGAGACTAGGTAATTATTTTTTTTATAACAAGAATAAGGAAATACATATCATTCATCTTTTAAGTTTGCAGTATTGTTTAATCCAAGTTTTTTTTTTGTGCTACTACAAGAATATTGTGTAAGATTCAAAATTATTTAGCATTAAAATTATTTTGATTATTTAATTATTAAATATTAAAAATATTATTATTATTATTATATTATATAACATTAAATTTATTTTTAATATTTAACTATTTAAAAAATGACTCATGTTTATTTTCATTCAATATTGAAATTTTAATTTTTAAATAAATATTTAAAAATGAAGATTTGAATTTTATTGAAATTGAATTACTTTGTCCAAACAAGGAAATTAAAATATAAGAAATTAAATTGTCTCATCCAAACAAAATATTTACAAAATGAAAGAAATTTAAATCAAGACGATCAAAATATTGTGTATTTGAATTTCCTAGAAAATTTTAAATTCTCCATCCAAACACATGGTAAATGTTTTTTAATTATTTATAAATCACCTTTCTAATACTCTCCCATACACTTGAACAAATGTTCACAGGAAAGACACACCTAATACATGAATAAATAAATAATAAGTATGTAGCAAAAATGATAATTAATAAGTAAAGATACATATAAAAAATAGAACATTTTTAGTACAAATAAAGATATTAATCATATTTTTAGCCTGGACACTATAAAAATAGACAAAAAAAGATAGAATATTTAAAATTAATTGTTAAGTACATATCGATGGAAAGACCTATTTAGTATTTCTAACATTTTGTTTCATTGCCAATTTTATAAAATAAACTTTTATACTTTTAGAACTCAACGTGCTAATAACCTTACCAAAAGATTTTTTTCAAATTAGTAATTCAAATCGTGCTTCATAACTAATATAAAAAATGTGTATATTTTGAGAGTACAAAGCATTAATGACTCAGTATAATGAAATATTATTTTATTATGTATTAAAATTGAACCATTGGGATCAACGTGTATATATGGAAAAAAAAGATAACAACGATGCAATATCATTTTATTATGTATTAAAATAGAATCATTGTGGTCAGCGTGTATATATGTTAGGAAAAGCGTGTATATATGTTAGGAAAAAAAAGCTTCTAGTGACTTTCCAAATAGCGATTCAATTAATTTAGTATATACAAAATTAATTCAAATGGGAAGATGACATGTGGTAACCTCATGTTAATCATGTAATTAATTAAATCATAATTAGTTAATCCAAAGAATATGTTTGATTCAAAATATACAATGATTCAATTTTAATTAATTCCAAATAATTTTGATTTTGTAATGTTTAAATTGATAGTATATTAGGAATAATTCAACGGCTAAATTATCAGTATTTTCCTATACTAACAGAATATGATAATTAATTTGAAGATTATGATTATTCCCATATCTAAACAAAATATTTAAAAATGATTGTTAAGTATCTGTTAATGGTTTTTATAATTTTTTCTAACTTTGTGTTTGATTTGCAGTTGTATAAAATATATATACTTTAAAATATGAATTTGATTGATTCAAAAATATATTGTGATTAAATTTTGATTGTTTCAAACAATTTGATTGATTCCAGATAATTTTTAATTAATCGAAATAATTTTTAAAAGGGAAGATGACATGTGATAACCGCGTGTTTTAATTTTAATTGATTCCAAATAATAAATAATAAATACAATTAATTTTTTTGTATTCATAGTAACATATCATTATAAATTTGATTATATAATAAATCAAATGTAATAATAACAAAAATATGATACAATAATTCATCAATTAATTACGTGTATATTAATATTTAATGAATTGTTATATATAGTAATCAATCATTATATGGTAATCAATGCAATGAAACTCATTATTTTTAAGATGATGAATAGTTGTATGTTACGATGATTTGATTCAATAACAATTAAAATAATTATAAAAAATTCAATCAAAATAATATGTTTACTATTACTATTAGCACTAACATTGAATAAATTAAATATTAATTGATTACATGTTAATATTTGAATAAATAAATTAATAATATCAGTTAAAATATTATATATTAACCTTAATGATATCATAATTCAAATTAAAAATTTGAAATTTTAAAATCTTGCATGATGAGTTTCAATTTTATAGAGACATTAAACATAAAATGTAGAGAAAAAATCTTTAAAATTGCAACCAATGCATTTCAGAAAACCATCAATTTGCAAGCTCCTTTTACTACCAAAATCCCGAAATTGCTATAAATTAAAATAGAGAAAGAACAAAATGTGATAAACAAAATACTCTTCACTACATATGTCTCTCCTTCATAAATCGGGTTTATAATACTGGAATCAATTTTCGTAACTTCGTTATCATCAAAACGAAAAGATCATATCATACTTTTAATGGAAAAAAAAATTCATACGAAAGTGAAATGAATAAAATCACTAATATTAAATAACTCAGTGTAACTAATATAAAAAATGTGTTTTCAATCTACGTTTTTCAGCAAATTGTAAACAATAAAATGCATTGTTTAGAAACCATAATGATTAAATTACAACTTTAAATTGTCAAAACAAAGTAACATAAAAATTTCTCCATCAATCAAAATGGGGTCATCATCACTGTATTTTTCTCAGAACATGGTAACTCTTTTTCACCTCCTCAGTTGCAACTTCACCATCTTGTCAAAACAAAAATACTGAATGATATAAGAAATAATCTAAGGTTATCATAAAAACTTCAAGAAAAACAGAACTTTAATAAAAAAAATCACAACTGATAAAATCCAAATATACTCAATTTTGTTTATGAATTGATAACAAAAAAAAAAAGCACTCGGTATCATAAAAATATATCAACTTTGTGAAAATGTCTTTAATCACATGGGTACAATAAAAATGACTTCAAGAAGACATTTTTATGATATCTACTTCCAGGTCCATATATTTTATTTATGTCATTCAAACGTTTTTTGATGTAAAGTATCAAATAATAATAATAATAATAATTAAACAAAAAAAAGCACTGGATAGCGTTACCCACACATCCTTATCCCATAGCTGCAGTTCTGCAAATTGCTCACAGCATCTAGACAAAACAAAGGAAATATACAATAGATATTAGCATTCAGAAGGAAAAGTATCAACTTTGATGACAATGATTTAACAAAATACCACAAAAATCAGATACCATAAAAATATAGCAACCCTGCCTTGAAAATGTCTTTAGCATCGCCATTATCACTTTAATAGCAAAAATAAATCAGCAATAACTCTTGCAGCAAAAATGACAGAAGATAATTTAATAAAAAGGGGAAAAAAATATAAAAATGATACCTTTATTCTTCAACACATTCAGCACCGTCGTTAGTCTGTCACAAAAATCAAACAACACAAAATCATACCACAAAAAATTAGACAAAAAGAAACGGGCAAAAAATAGATAAAAATGGAATCTTTATTCATTAACATCGCCCTGCGAACATATTGTTGCAAAAAATCAACAACAACTCTTATAGTCAAAATGGTAGAAGATCATTTTTAAAAAAAAATGAAAAAGAATAGAAGAGAAACAAAAAGAAATTAGCAACAACTGTTGTAGCAAAAATGACAGAAGATAATTTTTTTAAAAAAGGAAATCAGGAAAAAAAGGAAAAAATGACACCTTTATTCTTCAACACCTTCAGTACTACCGTTAGCCTGTCTCAAAAATCAAACCACAAAATCATAACTCTTGTAGCAAAAATGGCAGAAGATAATTTTTTTAAAAAAGGAAATTAGGAAAAAAGGGAAAAAAATAACACATTTATTCTTCAAAACTTTCAGCACTGTCTCGAAAATGAAACCACAAAATCATACCATAAAAAATTAGACAAAAAAATGGGAAAAAATAGATAAAAATGGAACCTTTATTCTTTAACACTGCTCTGTGAATCATATTGTTGCAAAAAATCACCAACAACTCTTGTAGCAAAAATGACAAAACATCATTTTTAAAAAAAATAAACGAAAAAGAATAGAACAGAAACAAAAAGAAATTAGCAACAACTCTTGTAGCAAAAATGACAGAAGATAATTTTTTTTAAAAAGGAAATTAGGAAAAAAAGTAAAAAAAAAAAATGGAACCTTTATTCTTTAACACTGCTCTGTGAATCATATTGTTGCAAAAAATCACCAACAACTCTTGTAGCAAAAATGACAAAACATCATTTTAAAAAAAAAATAAACGAAAAAGAATAGAACAGAAACAAAAAGAAATCAGCAACAACTCTTGTAGCAAAAATGGTAGAAGATAAATTTTTTAAAAAGGAAATTAGGAAAAAAGTAAAAAAAAATGACACATTTATTCTTCAACACCTTCAGCACTGTCATTACGAACCTGTACTCATGTAGAAAACAAAATAAAGGCAGAACACCCAAAATAATTTAAGCTTGTGTTTACGAACCTGTACTCATGAAGTTTTTGGGATAAAAATCGCAACTTTAATGTGTTCTTCCACCTTCTCTGCATACAACATGCCAAAAAATATATTGAACCATTACACCACCAAAAAAGGATGAAAACACAAAAAGTTGGGTATAGGAAGTAATGAGCACAGTGGAGAAGGTTCAATAACACAAAAAAAAATTTAAACTTTTGTATTGCGAGAAGTCAGAAAACAAAATAAAGGCAGAACACCAAAAAAAATTTTGTATCACAGCTTTAATGTGTTCTTCCACTTTCTCTGCATAAATAAACACACGTCTTCTACCATTGTAGTTCAAGAGGGAAAAAGAGAAGAACAGAAGAAGAAGAAGAAGAAGAAGTGAGAAGTGAGAGAAAGGGGTTAGCATACAAATGAAAAAAAACATACAGATTTGACAGTAAAAAGAAGCAACAAGGAAGTAGAAAGGAAGTACCTTGTAAAGGAAACACACGTCTTCTACCATTGTAGTTCAAGAGAGAGTAGGAAAAGAATAAAGGAAGAAGAAGAAATGAGGAGTGAGAGAAAGGGATCAGAAGAGAATGGGAATGGGAAAGGATGAACGGAGTGAGAATGAGAATGGAATGGGAATGGGAAAAGAAGAGATGAAAAAACCAGGCAGGACACATGGAGGGAGAGGCAAAATAATGAGAAGATGAACTATTTTTTTATTTTTCACTTGTTTACTGGGTTGGATTTAGAGTGATGCCATGAGTTTGTGCCTCAACTATAGTAGTTGGTATTAATTTCTAGTATTATATTTGTCCAATTGATTTTCAAGTGTTCAATCTATTGACAGTGACATAGCAACCATAGCAATTATGCACAAGTGATTTTGATTTGACTAGCCAATTGTGTTGAAACTGTTGTTTTTAGTGATTGTGAAATATCTGCCTAGTTCCAATCAATGTAGTTCTATGTGAGAGGGGAAAAGGTATTAAATAGTGATTCTTCTCCTATCAGCGATTTGGATTTGGCTTGATGGGATGTTTTTCTTTTATTTCCTCTTTTCTCAAATTGTGTTAGAGAATTGAATGCATATTTTGTTTTAGTTGTCCTGATTTAGTGGTGTGTTATCCTTAGGTTAATGTTCATTTTTTGGCAAGCTTCATTTGTGCATGCAAATATGTATCTTAGTTTTACTCATTTTTGTTCTTTTTTCCCCTTTCCTTTCCTCCAAAGTTCAACTCTCAAACATATCCTTACTGAGTTCATGTTTGTACATTTGTGTGCTTCTGTTTTTTATCTTCCTCTTTAATTTTTCTTAATATATCTCTGGTCTTTTCCTTGCTTGAAACTTAAAATATGAAATATGAAAATGTGATGTAGAGCTTAAGAATATGTAGTTGACCTTTGAGGCTCTGAATGCTTTAAAACTTATGGTAAAGGTTAAGCCAGGTTTTCTTGGATCAATGAAACTTCAAGTAAGTGGGGGATTCACTACTTTTTCATACTATTAATTAGAAATATAATATGTTGAGTGTGGTTATACATTTTTTTATATCGTTGCATATAAGTAAAGTATGCATGTATGTATGCATTGAGTTAGAGGAAATGATTTTGATTATTCAATCTTACATGGGTAGCAAAGATTGATTTCATTTTAATCTAATCTTGATTCTTGATAATTCATGTAAGATTGAATGGCCAAAATTGACTTATTTCTCCTTGTACCACAAACCTCTATGGTTAAGGATCAAGATAAAGGAAAACAAGATAATGGGGTGAAAAGAAATAGTAGTAAAAAAACAAGAGCCTAGATGAAGAAATTGAAAGTTTAAGCCTTGATCATGTTTGATGAAGAAATGAAAAGTTGAGATAGCTAGCTTTAAGTTAGACAACAAAGTACCACTTTAAAAGTATTATATTTCAATTATATTTGTTGTGTAATTTGTATTTTGTCTTTCGCCATCTCCCACTGATGAAGATTCTATGTTTTCAACTATCTAGTAAATTGGAATTTGTCTTTTGTCTTTCTTGGTTCTTTAATTTATGAAGTTCAGTTTAGGTTGTATTTATGCTTTTATTTATCTCTAGTTATTTATTTATCTGATCTTTTAGGATTAAGTTAGAACTATGGTTTTTCCTTTCTTCTCTGTATCTATGCTAACATCTAATAGCAATTCTTCTTTAGAACTTCCTTCAAGTTTTTCTAATTTTCAGTTTGAATAAGTTGTGATTGTTTTGTGCATAGTTTGTGGATTAGTTTGATAATTATTTCTTGATCTAGTGGTTCAAGGTCACTTTTATTTGTTTCAATTAGAATAGTTGAAAGGGCTTTAATCTTAAGTTAATTAACTAATTTCTCCATCTCTTGAATGTACATGAGTGTTCTCTTTTAACTTTTTTAGCTTGATATCACTTTTACATGGTTTCATTTCTAATTTAATTGCAGCACTTTTGAGCATAATAAATTTGAGCAAGATGAATTTAGACATTCATGATATATATATATATAGTAGAGATATCTACTCAAGACGAAGTGGCACCTTCAAGTGTTATTAGTGTGGATGATTGAAGATGTACCAACATGCTAGGATTTTTTTGTTTTGCTAGACCAAAGTGAGTAACTTGGTTTTGTTTGTTGCACCATTTTTAGTTTTGAGCTACTTGGGTCTGACTGAATTTCCTTCCTTGAGGTGCACGTGCCAGCTGTGAAGTGAGTGAATGAGCTCCCCACTATTGATTGATTCTTGGGGTTTCCTGAGAGATTTATTGGGTATTTTGTAGCAGAAATTTGTTAGAAGTAGATTAGTTCAGTTTAGTTCAAATTGAACAACCCTATTTGCATATGTAGTATACAAATTTCTATACTCTAATTCATGAACTCTGGTTGGGCTATCTGTGTGTAATTTTAAGTGATATATACAATGTTGGTAAGATGGGAAGGTTATGTTAGTGGGGTTTATCTCAACATGTTGGTAAATTGTTTGTAATGTGTCCTTGAGCATTGCTTGTGTTGTTAATAAAATAGTTTATCTTTGCTTAAAAAAATAATAATGTTACAGTAGTGTTATTCTGAATATCATGAAAGAAGATAAAGAAAATTAAGTATACTGGAGGTGGAAACTTCTCTGTCTTCTTTTTCTGTACAATGGAAAATTAAAGCGACAACAAATCTAAAAAAATAGGTAGCATCTTAGATAAACTATCACTATTATTACTTGTCTTAAGTCTGTAATGTTGGATTAGGCTGAGAATATAGAAGGGGGGTTGAAGAGTTTCTTTCAAAATCTTTACCAATTCGTTCTTAACACCAATTTAAAACACCCTTTTAAATCAATCAAAGTTTCTTCAAAAGAATTTAGAAAACATAAACTATTATGATGACCCTTGAGATCAATTCCACTACCAAGATGATTACAAGACTCAGAGTTATAGGGAATAAGAGAATCACACAATAGTTTATACCAGTTCAGTCCAATCCGGACCTACATCTAGTTGTTCAAAGTCCTCTTAGAACTTCCACTATATAGATAACACAAGTTCAAACACTATGAACACACAATTCTCTAATAGAAATCAAATCTTCTCTTGAACCCTACAAGAAAAGATCCAGAATTGAAACTCTATTAATTCTCTAACAACCATGGTAACCCTAACCAAGAACCACAATCTAAAAGAATAAAAGATAAAAAATTTAATACACCTGAAACATATAGATCTTTAATCTTCAATATTTCTTCACAAGATAATCAATTCATGATAATAAAATGAATGATTCTTTGATCAACTTCAATCTTCAAACTAATTGCAGTGCTATTCTTTTAAAAGATTCTCTTGAAATATTTTTCTCCAAAATTGAAAGAAGTCAAGAGTCTCTCTTAAAGAAAACACAAGGGTATTTATAAATTTTGACAGTTAAAATAGATTAAATCGATTATAAAATCAGGTAATCAATTAATTCATCAAAATCCCCTTTGTTTTAAATTTCCAGAAACTAGTTAATCGATTATACAAAGGGTAATTGATTAATTTGTTTTAGTCTGAGAATTTATGTTCCTTATGTGTTAACTGGATAATCGATTATCATATGTGATAATCAATTATGGAATCACACAAAGAGCTTCTCTTTGTTCCAAGAGTTGGGTAATCAATTATCAAATGGGGTAATCTAAGCTCTTAAGAAACTTAGAGAATAAGAATATTTCATCTACTTCATATTTGATCGATCACTAAGCATCAAAAAGACTAAGAATCACACAAATGCCTACTCTAAAACATTTAATACAAATGTATCATCTATTAAACATGTTGGGCATTGTAAAATCATCAAACAAAAACTAAAAACTAAGGGCTTCAAGTTTTGATGTAACATGTAAAGTGAACCATAATGTCTCAAGTATGTTACTAAGGGAATGTGATCCAATAGTTACTAGTATGGTATGACACAAACATGCCTTTTAAATTAACTGGTTAATGACACACAAGTACAAGATTAATTTCATTTGTCATTTAGTTAAAAAAAATATTTTTTATTACATAAAAAACCGATCTCGCTATTGTTAAAAAAGCCTTTCATTGTTGTATTTTTAGGTTCATTTTAACTCTACAATTAAAATTATGGTGGTCATAAATTTTACAAGTTTGTGACAAATACATAATATATGGTTAATCTTGGATTCATATGTGGTTTGCTCAAAATGTTTTTTAGTCAAATTTTTTTTTAAACATTGTTTTTCCAATGACATAGCAAAACTACTATTGCTTGTCTTTGGCCTGAAAGAGTAAACAATAATGGGTGAGAACATATGATCCAACAATTAATAGTCTTTCGTGACACAAAAATGACTTTTATATTAACTTATTAGTGACATACAAATATAAGGTTAATTTATTTTTTCATTTAGCTAATGACAACTATTTTTGTATTAACAATGACCTTGTTATTGTTAAAAGGACTAAAAAAAAACTTTCAATGTTGTATTTAAAGGTTCATCATACATACTTTTCAATTAAAATTAAGGTGGCTATAAGCTTTACTAGTTTATCATAGATACAAAATATATAGTTACCTTTGGATTCGTATATGGTTAACTCAGAATTTCTTTTAGTGAAATTTTTTTAACACTTTTCTTCTCAAGAAAACTACTATTATTGTTGCTTGTCTTAAGCCTATAAAAGTGAACAATAGTACCTCAAGTATGTTATTGAGGACATGTTGTAAAGACCCGTCTCGTCGTTACGATATCACTATTCTATTTTTAAGTGAAAGTTCTATATATTTGATTATGAAAACGGTGATAAATTTTTCCACGATATACATTCAGTTAAATAATGCATAAACATGTGTGTGTGTGTGTGTGTGTGTATTAAACCACTATACATTAACATGTCAATGTATAATTCATTTTTTACATGTATCTAAACCTGATACTTGCATGCCCAATCAAAAAATCAAGGAACCAACTAAGAAAGAGTTTGATAACAAAACACAACTCTCCCAAAAGAACTCCAATGTTATCACGTTGGCTTGGTGGCTCCAACAAAAAGACCTCCCTCCAAAGACACCTACTACTGCTCATCTGCTCCCACGAACAAAAGTTCGAGATCATCACAGGCCCAACCACATGGTACAAAATGCAAGGGTGAGTTTATGGTAAAAGATTACCAAATGTTAGATGACAATGATTAGAAAGAAAATAATAACAAATAATTACAATCATTCTTAATAATCTCTCAGTTTGACATACACTTAACAAACTAGTTATCAACTTTTCAATAATTCAAATCAATTATGCTTGGAATGATGCATGCATCTAACTCGACTCTAAGATGCAATGTGGTACCATTCAAAAGAAAATAGCCTAAGCGTGTCCCCATAACACTCTCACTTAGGAAAACATGGCAACAACTGTCGAGGTCACCTAGTCGTGCACAGACCACTTCCCCCCAATGTTGATTAACATGAGTCTCAAGGAAGTTCCAAACCAAGTGAAATACCCCCCAAGTACCAAGATTTTTCCTCATGAAGAACCACAGGTACTTACTAAAAAATGTATACTATTTCCACACAATCCCCTTCCCTCTCAAGGGATATTCAGACAAGGTCACTATACCCCCATGTACATACGCAAGATGCATTCATCTCAATGACATCATCAACATCAACATCATCCCATCTTATTGTCATCATCAACATCAACATCAACATCAACATCATCTCATCTTATTGTCATCATCAACATCAACATCATCTCAAGGTCATCAACATCACAAGCAATCACATTCCACATACATACGTCTAAATTCATGCCTTGGATTCTCATTCCCTAGGTCTTCATACGACATAAATCACATAATAATATTTTGGAATATAACGAGATTGATATTTTAGGGGAAATTCTAAATTAAAGAGAACTATAGTATACAAAACAAACTCTTAAGCCCATTTAAAATTTAATAAAAGAAGTAATACAAAGGATATATATAAAATTTTGGGCAGAGTCTCCTATGTGATTATGACTTTTCCCAAAAATTCCAATCAATACAACAACAACATCATTCACAGTTTTATTTATCAATAACAAATATACCACATCCCATTAGTTTAAAACACAGTTTTTCTTGAAAACCAACATGCAACATGGACAAACATACAACCCCATAATTAGGTTCCCAGACCCTAACTATGGTATCAAAAGTTATAAACATTGTTAGCTCCTCGTTAGCTCCTCACAACATTGTTTTGAGATCTCTTAGGTTCACATCCATTGGTCCAAACGCAGAGCTCTATATACCAAATCGAAGACAATTCAGTATAGATTTCAAAGATAGGGTCAATTCTAACATTCGAGGTAAGATACCCATTCAATTTTAAAAGAGTCTAAAATGGTGTTTTTGGGGCCCACATCAAAGAGACGTCATTTTGAAATTATGATCACGCCAATGTGATTAGGGTTCAACTAAAGGTCACAAAAGCGAAATCAATTTTAGAAAAATGCAACTTTTACAACGTCTCATATTCAAGGGTTTTTCAAAGGAAATGTAAAAACATTCAATAACGGTAACAAATCACAAGGTATACAATGATAAGCTGAGTCTAACTAGAAGAAATCATAGAAATCATGGTTACCTTGAAGAAATCATGAAGGGAGGGTCAAGGGCTCCACTCTCTACTGAACTCATGAGTTGGTTTTTGAAGATTCTGCTCCGATTAAAGGGTTTCACTCCCTGTTGTGGTCCGATGGAAAATGGTTGCAACTCATGGTGGTCGCCGGTGGCCGTGGGTGGAGGAGGAGGTGAGTTTATGTTGTAAGCTCCATTAGAGCTTGTAGGCCTAGGATCTTCTTCATCAATGGATTCCTTTGCTTCTTGGAAGATGAATGGCAGCGGAATGGAGAAGGAAGAGAGAAAGGAGACACCACTTCAAGGAGAAGATGAGTCTAGAAGAAGCTCGCCACCATAGAAGGCCATGGATAAGAGCTTGGAGGAAGAAAGAGATGAATGAAGGGAGAGGGAGAGAAGAGCACAAAATTTTGTGCTCTAAAAGAGCTCTGAAATCGGAAGTTTAATATTCAAATGATCAAAGTTGAAAAAATGCACACACATGACCTCTATTTATAACCTAAGTGTCACACAAAATTGGAGGGAAATTTGAATTTCAATTCAAATTTTACTTGAATTTGAAATTGAATTTGTGGAGCTAAACTTTGGAGCCAAAATTTCACTAATTATGATTAGTGAATTTTAGTTATGGTTCAGCCCACTAATCCAAGATCAATTTCAAGATTTTCCACTAAGTGAGCTTAGGTGTCATGAGGCATGTAAAGCATGAAGGACATGCACAAAGTGTGACTATATGATGCAGCAATGGGGTGTAGTAAGAAAATGCTCACCTCCCCCTCTAAAATTAAATTGGATTGTGCTTCTACCAATTCAATTAAATTTATTTCCAACCACACACATCAAATATTCACTTAGTGTATGTGAAATTACAAAACTACCCCTAATACAAAAACTAGTCTAGGTGCCCTAAAATACAAGGGCTGAAAAATCTTATATTTCTAGGGTACCCTACCTACATTATGGAGCCCTAAATACAAGGTCCAAAATTAATGAAACCTTAATCTAATATGTACAAAGATAAGTGGGCTCATACTTAGTCCATGGGCCCGAAATCTACCCTAAGGCTCATGAGAACCCTAGGGCCTTCTCTTGCATTTGTGGCCCAATCTTCTTGGAGTCTTCTATCCGATGCCCTTGGGGGGTAGGATTGCATCAGTTTAGGGTTTGGGAAGAAGAGAAGTGAAAAATCATGTTTTTCACATTTTTGAACGTATTTATAACTTGCAAGACTCGCTTAGCGAGCTTGTGTCGCTAAGCGAGACATTCATGCTAAGCAAAAGTTCTCTTATGGCTAGAATTGCGCTTAGTGAGCTGGTGATGCAAAGCAAATTATTCCCTCTGAATGGAATTGTGCTTAGCGAGCTGGTGTTGCTAAGCGAATTGTTTCCTCTGGGTGGAATTACACTTAGCGAGTTGGTGTCATTGAGCGAGCTGTTCAACAAATCTCCAAGGTGCTCTAATATATATCACTACTTCCTTGCAAAGGTCATATCTCACGCTCAAGATGTTATTTTGCAATTCCCAATGGTCAAAATGTGGAGGCATGGGTTTCGAGCCCACAATCCAAGTTTGAAGGCGATCCAACGGTTAATGAGTCCCAGGTCATGGTTTTACTGAAACGGGTTTTGGGTCAATCTCAAAATCACAATTCCAACATAGATCAATCAAACACCACATAACCTAACATTCACACCAAGCAGTTGCACAAGAATAATTCGCACAACAATTCAACTCATTCAAATTAATCAAGTAATTAAATAATACAAGAAATACATCAAACATCTATTTTTAGTTATCGAAATTCCAGGGCATTACACATGTGATCCAATAGTCACTAGTGTACCTTGACAGAAACATGTCTTTTAAATTAACTAGTTAGTGACACACAAATACAAGGTTAATTTAATTTTTCATTTAGTTAAAGATAACCATTTTTGAATTACATGAAATATTACCTTGTTATTATTAAAAAAAAGACTAAGTTCTTAGTTCAACATCATATACAAAGTAGATTATTAACTCCATATTGTTATATGGTTACCTCTTAATCCCTTTTTGTTAAGTTTATTTTTGACGTTATTCCTACAATGACAGACTACCACTAATATTGCATGTCCTAGGCCTGTAAGAGTGAAAAGTAGTGTATCAATTATGTTACTTCGTGGCTATTAAAAAGGACTACAAAATGGTTTATTTTTTTCAAGGTTCTTAACATTAACTGGTTATTGACAGACAAATACAAGGTTAACTCAGTATTTAATTTAGTCAAAGAGAATTATTATTCTATTACAAGAAAAATTGGTTTCGATGCTATTAAAAAGCAGTAAAAATTAGCTTCATTTTCTTTTTCTAAGTTGATATCACTTGTTATTCAGGTAAAATTAAGTTAGCTATCAATTTTAGTTTAATATCAAATACAAAATAAATGGTTAACTCTGCATGGTTATATGATTACCTCTTAATAAATTTTTGGTAAAATTTATTTTTCTGACGTACAATTACTAACCACCACTGCTACTATGTATCTGATTGAACACATGTAAACCAATAATTACTATTGTGGGCTGACCTAAACATACCTTTAACACTAAATAGTTACTACCAAATGAACACAGGTTCACTGAGTTTGTCATTTTGTTAAAGACAATTATTATTCAATTAAAATTAAGGTGGCCATTAACTTCACAAATTTATCAACAAATGCAAAATATACGGTTAACTTTGCTTTTGTAAATAGTTAACTTGGAATCTTTTTTCATCAAATTCTATTTTTTTTGACATTATTCCTCCAATGACAGGGCAACACTACTATTAATGCTAGTCTTAGGCCTATGAAAATAATCAATAATGGGTGAAGTCTGCTACTGAGGACATGCGATCCAAAGTTACTAGTGCTCTCTTACATAAACGTGTTTTTTTTACATTCCCGGGTTAAAGATACAAAGATATAAGATTAATTCATTATGATATTTAGTTATAGATAATTATTTTTGTATTACATAGAAAACTTACCTTGTTATTGGTTTTTTTCCTCTCTGATAGCATCATAGCCTAGCCGGTTTTTATTAAACAATCCATAAAATCCGACTTTATGCCAACAATGTATGTATGAACCATGAAGCACTAAATTACAAAATTTATCATACAACAAAAATTTCAGCTTAAAGTGATTGAGCCTTTTATGATTTTGGGAAAAGGCATTGCAATTTCTTGATTCTTTCGCTAATTCTTGTTCTTCTTACCCGAGGATAACAAATATGAAACAATTAAGTTGCAGAGTCTGATTATTATTGCAAAGTGACTAACTGACTATACACTTTTAGTTGTTAGATGTGATAGACTTTGACCCTCTATGCAATGCTTTTGGGGTGAGTGGAAAATCCTCTTTTGGCTTGAATTTTGCAAGGAACAAAACCTCGAATTTGAAGAAACTTTCCTATGGTTGCCATCTTAATACAAGAGCTAGGTAGACACAAATGGTGAGTCAAACCAAGAGCTGAATTATGGTTCTAGATGATGACAATACATGGCAATAAAGTAGAGTATCAGATATCAACAAGAATAATCAAACATGTACAAAACTAAGTCAGTGCCTGAAGCACAAGGCTCTTTCTTTTGTTTATCACAATCACAATTAGTTTGGAGCTGCTCAAGCTTCAGATACTGGTGACTTATCAAAATCTAAGAGAGAAACTAGCCGATTGGGGACAAGGTTCAGATTACTCTAGTATAAATGATGCATACCTGACTATGAAACCCCTTTTACTTCAACATTTTGTCTTGCATAACCTTGCTTGGAGATAGACACAAAAGTGCTTAACTGCCAACCACCACGGACACTCAAAAAGCAAATAACTAATCCCTAAAACCTCTTATATGCAACAAAAAATAATAATAGTAATCTTATCTAATAATCTAATAATAGGAAGACAAATAAGGTCATGAGGATTACTACATAGTATAAGCAAAACAATTTGATTTTATCAAGAGCAAAGTGGACACAAATCCTAAACTCCACATAGTTATGGAAAGCTTAACTTTGAAAAAATAATAAATAAAACAATAAAGCTAAAAGATTTGTTGATTTCATGTCACCTTGAGCTCAAAGATTACTCAGTTCAAAATTCAAATAGATAAAGTGTGACACCCTCTACCCCTCATCTATATACTAACAAATCAATAAAAATTCAAATATTAATTAAAAGTATTTTTTTGAAACATTTTTAAATACAAGTCTTTCAAAGGGATAAAAGGTTCACAATCACTTTCTTCTACATCATTTTTAAAATTGTTCAAATAAATAATAAAGTCATCGGCTCAAACAAGGCCGTCTGAGACTTCATAGAATTAATATAAACCCTATACCCCAATGTCACATCCTATCAGAGCGTTGTGTCTCGACGTCCTTCAGCACAATATTCCTTAAAGCAGTTCACCTAGTCATCTGCTCCCCATGTGACACCCTCTACCCCTCATCTATATACTAACAAAGGAATAAAAATTCAAATATTAATTAAAAGTATTTTTTTAAAACATTTTTAAATACAAATCTTTCAAAGGGATAAAAGGTTCACAATCACTTTCTTCTACATCATTTTTAAACTTGTCCAAATAAATAATAAAGTCATCGGCTCAAACAAGGCCGTCTGAGACTTCATAGAATTAATATAAACCCTATACCCCAATGTCACATCCTATCAGAGCGTTGTGTCTCGACGTCCTTCAGCACAATATTCCTTAAAGCAATTCACTTAGTCATTTGCTCCCCCGAACACAAAGTTCAAGATCATCACAGGATCCAAACACAAACAACAAACCGGAAGTGAGTTATCACATTCCTAACTAATAGAGAAACAAGACAACTAGATATACATATCATATAAACCAAATAAAACTTACTTACACGTAATTCATGTAATTCCACCACTTTGTCATTCAAAGTTCACTTTTCATCCATCAATCACACTTTTCAATCATCAATCACATTACACAAGAATCACACGCTCTGATCAAGACATAATAACACCTCAATTTCATAATAAACAATTAGCAAGCGCATGAGACAGTTATGCTAAGACTCAAGCCTATATGCAATGTGGTACCATGTCAGTGAAAAACCACCCTGGGGCGCTTAGGAGTACATAACAAGACACACCACACAATGGGTTTGTCAGGTCACTCTCACTAAGTAAGATCATAGGGAGACCAGTCAGGGCCACGATGTTTTGCGAGAATGCTCCAACCATATGGGATCAACATAGGCTTAAAGGAGCACTCAAACCCGGTGACCCCCAAGGCCTACACTCCGAAGAGTCCATCAGGGCCTCTCCCTCCTTATTCAGGTCCAACCCCTAAAATCATTTTAGCACACAGACACTGCTCGTGAATTATACAATACACACGATCTCACACTCGTGTTTTAAACACGTACAACATATTGTGCTACAATTTAACACTGGTTCCTAAATAGGAAACCTACACTTTCTCTTTAACACTGGTTCCTAAATAGGAAACCTACGCTTTCTTTTTAACACTGCGCATTTACACTTTTCTCAAGATAACACTGGTCGGGTTATTGTACAATTCACAGCTTACAACACAAATAATGTCACATCAAGAATTAATCACACACTTATTTACAACCAAAACTCATTCATAATTTCACATCTCATAATGTCACAATCCACCATCACATATTTCATTTATAAGCACTGCTCATGAATTATACAATACCCCCGACCTCACACTCGTGTTTCAAACATGTTTAACACATTGTGCTACAATTTAACATTGGTTCCTGAATAGAAAATCTACATTTTCTCTTTAACACCGCGCATCAACGCTTTTCTCAAGATAACACTGGTCGGGTTATTGTACAATTCATAGCTTACAACACAAGTAATTTCACATCAAGTGTTAACTACACACACTTATTCACAATCAAATATCATGCCCACAATTTAACATCTCATAATATCACATCAATCATCTCATTTTTACATGTATCTCGCAAATTGACACATTCAACTTTGTACTACTCAATCTTCACTATAATATTATAATACCATTATAATAACTTATTACACCTTATAACTCATACACATCACACAATAATAATATTTACATGATACAAAACATAGATATGTATATGTATATAGTAAATTAAACAACATTGTTTTCAATCAAAGGATTTCTATAACAATTAATTTAATATTACATCAAAAGAAATTACCACTAGACATTAACCTTACAATTTTCTTTAATTTATTATTCTAGTATTACAATAATTATATACACATAACATGTTGATCATCGTCGTAGAAAAATTAGAACAAGATAATAATTTGTATAAAATAAGTCATTGAATAATATTATTTAAAATATAATTTATGTTAATAAAAAGAGCTTAATTTTTCTAACGGGTTCACACTCAACAAAGAACACATCAATTTCATAGCAATTTCTCATTGGGACATCAACTGATTAATCAAACATATATAATTCACTGTAATAATTAAAAGGATAAAATAAAAATTGCAAAAACACCCCAAAACTCATTCCAATTGATATTTCTAAGGATCCCTCCACATGTTCTCACTAATTCCCAATTGTGAATAACTCATCCCTTACCTCTAAGCGGACTCACGTGTCTTCAGCCAGCGATAACAGCATCTCTAGCGGTTCCTTGAGATCCCTCCAGTTATTCCCCCGACTGTTGCGATAGAATTCCCAAACGTAGAGAGATGGAGAAGAGATTGAAGCCTCCACTTGTACTGTCTTCATGCGATTCCTTTTTCTCCCTCCAAGAATATTATCTCGCAAATCCCAACGGTAAAGGTGTGTGAAATTGAATTTCGAACAACATATCCAAATTTCATGAAAATCCAATGGTTAATGAAACCGGGATCGTAATTTTACTGAGACCGTTTTGGGTTTCTGCGGGAAAGGAAAAGGCTACAATGAGAAAGGTATTTCTCTCAACTCAAACATGATATCAAAATTCCCAACGGTAAAAATGCTCGGAATTGGGCTGTGAACATAGTGCTCATATTTCACGACGATCCAACGGTGAAAGAGTCCGAGATCGTCATTTTTCTAAGACAGGTTAGGTGACCTGCGGGAAAAAGAGAGGATTTTGGGAGAAGAGAGAAGAAACGAAATTGTGAGGCGGAGGAGTCAGTCTGAAAACTGACCTAGCATGTTGCTATTTATAGCTAGGGGCATTTACGACCTATTATTTACTCTATTTATTTATTTATTATTTATTATTTTATAAAAACAAACTTTATTTTATTCTCTATCAAACAAATAAATAAAATACCTTTTTTATTTTCTCTCAAATCATTATTTTAATTAATAATTATATTTCTTTATTTATTAATTTATAAAATCTCATCATTTTTTTAAAACTCTATTTATTTATAAATAAAAAAATTTTTTAATCTAGTTTACGAAAATTAAGATGTTACGTAAAGTTAATAATTAATATGCATTTGAACTCCAATCATATTGAGAATCACTTGAGAAAAAGATTCTTGATAGCAACTTAGGCAGATATTATATTATTTAAATAAAAGTACTCATAACTTCAACAACTAAGTCTTCTAATAAAATGCTTTAAGATAAACTAGACAAAGCATATGAGAAATTCAAAGGAGAGCGATGTTGTAGAGTAGAGAACATTCAATTTGGCAAGCTGATTCACGAGTGATGACAGAAAATTCTTAATTCACTCCTACAAACAATAACAATTGTGACTCAATCAAATTGAATTATAACTAAACCAAGCCAACAACACCATACATAATCTTATCTAATTATCTAATCTTATATAATAATTCGACAAAAGCACATTGAACAAAAGCTATCTATGGTTTTAACAAATTTAGATAATATCATCACCAACTACCCCGTATTGATAAATACATGCGACAATTACCTGTGCTTTCACTTTGCGACGGTATGTTCCAGAATTGCATTATAGGCCAAGTCTGTGGTTCTAGGGGCTTTCAAATAGTTCTACAATCATATATTTAAACAATAAAATAAAAATAAAACTGATAGAGTTTAGACTCTGGCTACATCATAATTTGTAGTCAAATGGAATTTTAGTCATAGTATAATGAGAATCACTGTTATGCATAACATTAAAATTTGGCTATATTTTAATCTACAATTGAAAAAGATGATGGTACTCACAAATCAAGAGGGGGGAGGGGTGAATTGATTTTCAAAACAAAACGCACTTTTAAAATCAGAGTTGCAAAAACTTCTTGAATGGATGATATCACAAAACTTTGATAAACTAAACTTAATCAATACTGAATCAATCCACCCTTTACACAAGATCTTTGTTAAAGTTCTTTCTTTCACAAAGATATTTTCTTGAACCGTTAATAAACTGATTAAGACCAAAGTGAGAAAGAAAAAAAAAGATAACATCAAGGGAAGAAGTTAAAAATCTTTTTATATTGGTTTACCCTCTATCACTAGAGAAGTTAATTCAGTTATCTAATCCAAAACCCGAATTAAATTTTTACTATGCATATAGAATTCTTACAAACAATCACGAGCAATCTCAGTTCCCTCCCAGAGACAGACACCCAACACTAGGGTCTTATGTGAATAAGAGCCTAAGAGAAACCTACCATTAACCCAAACTAGAAACACCTATTCTAGCATTCATTCAAAGATTAATGCACAAACAAGAGATGTGTAAAACCATACACAAAAGACTAGAGCTAAAGATAGACACAACCTGATCAATCCTTCTCGCAAAACCTTGCATGACTAAATAAGGTGGCTTCTTGAACTCAAGAAAGTGACACAATTTACTTATCACAAAAGATCTTCATAATCAAAAGATTTGAAGTTATGAGTCACTTTTTTTTAGCACTTTTCTTTTCTTCTTTCTTTAACTAATAACAACATGTGATCCTAGCTCTTCCGAAGCTCAAAATATTGTGTTTTTAGAGAGAACACAAGGTGGTTATGAGAAAATAGTTATAACCGCCTGTAATCGATTAAATCTACAAGGTAATCGATTAATTCAATAAAGTAATCAACTAGATTATCTTTTTAATCGATTAAAGTGTTCTTCCAAAAACTGGAAACAACTCAAGAACAATGTAATCAATTAGATACTCAAAGTAATCGATTAAAGTGTTCTTTTTTACTTCTAAAACACTTATAGAAAGAGAAATAATCGATTATATCACATGGTGATCAATTAAAGCAGAGACTCCTGAATTAATCTGACCTAGCATGTTGCTATTTATAGCTAGGGGCATTTACGACCTATTATTTACTCTATTTATTGAATTATTATTTATTATTTTATAAAAACAAACTTTATTTTATTCTCTATCAAACAAATAAATAAAATACCCTTTTTATTTTCTCTCAAATCATTATTTTAATTAATAATTATATCTCCTTATTTATTTATTTATAAAATCTCATCATTTTTTTAAAACTCTATTTATTTATAAATAACAATCTTTTTTTTAATCTAGTTTACGAAAATTGGGATTTTACATGTGTAAAACCATACACGAAAAACTAGAGTCAAAGATAGATACAGCCTGGTCAATCCTTTCCGCAAAATCTTGCTTGGCTAAATAAGGTGGCTTCTTGAACTCAAGAAAGTGACAAACTCACTTATCAAAAAAGATCTTCATAATCAAAAGATTTGAAGTTGTTAGTCACTGTTTTTAAGCAATTTTCTTCTCTTCTTTCTTTAACTAATAACAACACATTATCCTAGCTCTTCGAAAGCTCAAAATATTGTGTTTTTAGAGAGAACACGAGGTGGTTATTTATTGAGAAAACAACTATAATCGCCTATAATTGATTAAATGTACAACGTAATCAATTAGTTCAATGAAGTAATTTATTAGATTATCTTTTTAATCAATTAAAGTGTTCTTCCAAAAACTGGAAACAACTCAAGAACAATGTAATTAATTAGATACTCAAAGTAATCGATTAAAGTGTTCTTATTTACTTCTAAAACACTTATGGAATAAGAAGTAATCGATTATATCACATGGTAATCGATTAAAGTAGAGACTCCTGAATAAATCATTCGTTGTCTCAAAAACAATAGTATAATCGATTGCGATAAGGTTGTAATTGATTAAACCGATACAAGACATAACTCTCCAAGCTTAAGACAACTTATATAATCAATTACGATAAGGCTGTATGTGACACCCTCTAACCTGATATACATATTTATATAATGTCATACATGAAAATACAGAATTAATTAAAATGATTTTATTTTAAGCATAAAAGAGCTTATGTGGGTAAAAGGCTCGCGAGTTAATAACCAAATTAAAAACTTATCAAATAAGAGTATGAAAACATCTCTGGCCCAAACCAAGGCCATCCAATTTTTTTTTCAAAAGGAAACAAGTTAAGCAATGGAGTAACATAAAGTAACATGTTCAGAATATTATGCAAATAATACAGAAACACATGTCCCAATGTCATCATAGTATTGTGTTCCAGTGTCCTTTAGCATGAGGTTCTCCATAGCTATCCACCTAACCATCTGCTCCCACGAATACAAAATTCGATATCATCACAGGATTCAAACACAAACAACACATAGGGAGTGAACTATCACATTCCTAACTAAAATACGAATAAACAAATACATAAGCAAAATACATTATTAAAATATTTATCACATAGCTCAACTTACTACAATCTACGTCATTTCACCACTTTATCATTTAAAACTCATTTTTCAATCACCAATCATATTACACATGAATCACACACTCGATTCAAAACATAACAATGCTCACCAATTTCATAATAAACAATTCACAGGCGCTATGCAACAATTATACTAAGACTTAAGCCTATATGTAATGTGATACCATGTCAGTGAAAAACAACATTAGGGCGCTTAGGAGTACATAACAAGACACGTCACACAATAGGTATGTCAGGTCACTCTCACTAAGTAAAATCATAAGGTGACTAGTCAGGGTCACTCGTTTTGCGAGAATGCTCCAACCATATGGGATCAACATAGGCTTAAAAGAGCACTCAAATCGAGTGTATTTACTCCCAAGGCCTAGACTCCGAAAAATCCATTAGGGCCTCACCTTCTTGATTCAAGTCCAACCCCTAAAACAATTTTTGCATGCAGACACTTCTCATGAATTATACAATACCCATGACCTCACACTTGTTTTCAAACACATTTAACATATTGCGTTACAATTTAACACCTCAGATTCCTAACTTGAAACCGTATACTTTTCTTTTAACACCTCGTGCATTGCAATACAATTTAACACCTCATGTTCCTAATTTGGAACCTTACCCTTTTGTTTTAGCACTTCGTGCATAAACACTTTTCTCAAGGTAAACACTAATCGGGTTATTGTATAATTCACAACTCACAACACAAGCAATCGTCACACGAAGTATTAACCACACACTTATTCACATCCATATCTCATTTCCACAATTTAACATCTCACAATGTCACAGCCCATCATCACATGTTTACATGTATCTCGCAAATTAACATATGTTCATTTTTACACTTATACTCAATTTCAATAACAGTGTTATAATCTCAAAGCAACATATTATCTCACAATTCATCACATTTAATTTATCACTTATACACAATTTCAATCACAATTTCATGATCCCAATATAACAATTTATCACGTTAATCTAGTAAATCTTGTTCAAACACAAACAAATTATACAAAAATACTTCACACAACATGGGGAGTAAAATCCCTCAAACAATTTCACATAATCATATAGGAAGATACGATAAACATCGCAAAATAAATCTCAATTTCCCTTACCTCTAAGCGAGCTCACGTGTGTAGTTCGAAAGTGATAACGGTGTCTCTAACAGTTCCCTAAGATTCCTCAAGTTTTTCCTCTGATTGCTCTGTTAGGATTTCCAGGCGTTAGAGAGAAGAGAAGGGATTGGAGCCCCCATTTTACTGTCTACGTGCGATGATAATTTCTCCCTCCACAAAAATTATTTTACAAATCGCAATAGTAAAGATGTGCAAATATGCAATTCAAACCTGGTGTTGATGTTACACGACAATCTAACGGTTAACAAGTCCGAGATCGTAATTTTACTGGGACAAGTTTGGGTGTATGTGGGAAACTGAGAGCTACTTGCAAGGGACATTTCTCTCACCATAGACATTATTTCGAAAATCCCAACAGCGTGGATGTGAAAAAATGAGTTTCAAACCTCCTGTTTGAATTTCACGATGATCCAACGATTAACAAGTTTGGGATCATAGTTTTACTTGAATAAGTTTGAATGTATGCGGGAAAAAGAGAGAGTTTTTGGAGAGGAAGGAGGGAAAATGAATTTGAGAGGAAGAGAGAGTGTAAAGATGTATAGTAAAGGTAAAAAAAATGACCTAATATGTCTCTATTTATAGATAGGATTCTCTAAACCTATTGTTTATTCTATTTTTCTTTGTTTTATTATTTTATAAAAATGAACTCTATTTTACTCCCTATGGAATGAATAAATAAAACATCCTTTTTATTTTCCTTCAAACTATTATTTTAATTAATAAAATTATTTCTCCTTATTTATTTAATTATAAAAATCTCATTATTTTTCTAAAATTCTATTTATTTTAAATAAAATCAATTTTAATTTATTTTACGAAAGATGGTGTGTTACACTATAATCGATCAAAAGAGAGAATTTTATCTTCTAAAGAAATTTTCTAACTTTAGAAATTTTCTTCTCACTCACTCATGATGATGCGTGATGCACAAATGATATGATAAAGACTAAAATGCAATATTCAATATAACAACCAATACAAATGTCACTCAAGAGAGTTAAGCATGTAAAAGACAAAACTTCTTCAAATGCTTCTTCAGGCTTCAAGTTTAAGTCTTCATGTTGCTCATGTTGTTCCCCCTATCTCTAACAACAATTACCTCTATGATTAAAATCTGGCTTTCAACCAAAATTAATATAGTTGTTACAAGACAAGAAATATAAAATCGTTTAGTTTAGGTTCAGTTCAAAATTGGTTCCATAGTAGCAATTTTATCATTAAGAAAGAGGACAAGGGTAAAGAGGAACCCATCCTTACAAGATAGTAGCAATTTCTAATGATACAAACATGCGAATCATATCTTTTAACCTAACAGGCTTCCCACATAAAAAATGGTATAAGTTGTATGCAAAGTATGTAACCACTATAATATAAAATCAAAACTTAACCCATCTGAGACATAAAATATAGGCCAAATGACTTATTTGGTCCTTTATTTTATTGTTTTGGTTCTTCATCTTTTAAATTTTTTTTATCCTTTATCTTTTTAAAAAGGTTCAAAATGATCATTTTGTTAATTTGAAGTTAACGTTGTTAATGTAATTAAATACCGATGGCTACAAGCCACCACAAAATGAAAAATAAGAAAGAAATAATAGTGTACCTACAATTTCATCCTTCACAAACCCTAGTCCCCTTTTTCTCAAATTGAAAATCACAAACTTCACACTCAAATTGAATTCCCCATAATCGCACGACCAATTTAACTTGAGAAGTCGTCAAACCTTCAAGAATCAAAGTGAAGAGAGGAATAAAAAGACTCATTTGAGTGGGCGTTTAGGTTCTTGTTGAAAGAATGAGGGAGAATCGCAGTACGACTTCTTATGGATGATCTCATTGGAGAATAGAAGTTGTTGTTGAATCCAGCGACCTCCTTGAGTTTGGGTGCAAAAAGGATTGTTGATCAATGATTTTGTAAGTTGAAATGAGAAAATGAAGAGGATGTTGTGTAGGTGGTTGTAGGAAAGGTAGGTTGTGCATCAAATTTTATGTCGATGATGTTATAATGAAGCTAAATCGTTAATTAAATTGTGTGAGGTTGTGATTTTACAGTTGGAAAGTAAAGGAATTATGGTTTGTGAAGGAAGAAACTCTTGATACATGGTTGCTTCTTCTTTATTTTTGTTTTGTGGCGGTTTGTAGTTGTCAATATTCAATTATCATTAACAATGTTAACTTCAAACTAATGGAAGAACCTCTTGAATCTTTTTAAAAAGATAAAGGACCAAAATAAACCAATAAAATAAGATAAATGACCAAATAAGTCATTTGACCTAAAATATAACAATACTAAATTTATATCTCCATATAATGCCAACTTAGTATCAATGCAACTCAAACACTCACTAGAAACCAACACAATGATCAAATAGAACCTCCCACCAACACTTTTTTACATTCATCCACTCACCACAGAAACCAAGGCACAAACTAGGATTAGCTTGCCACTGCATAAAGGATTAACTGAATGATTTAGAGTTCCTTTTCAACCATGACCCAACAAGAACACACCATCCTACACAATATCAAAATTTTCAAAACCAAAGACGAGCAGGGAGAGGGTTCTTCGAACGGGAGAGTCTTTTCTTAAACCAGAGATGACCAAAGCGGGGAGTGTGAGAGGGTTGTGCAGGGGGTAGGAAAGGGTTGCACGAGGAGGGAGAGGGTTGCCCAAGCAGGAGAGCCACTTTTCAAAAGTGATTTCAATTCTTTCATATTTTCCTTTTGTTTTAAATTTGATTTTTATTAATAATTATTAAATAATATAATAATCTCAAAAAAGTCAAGTCAGCCGCTATCAACGGACTATATTTCTCAAACGGGTTGTCAAAGTAACATTTCTCCTTTCAAAATTATTGAAATTTAGTCCCAATATTTGATTTACCATCAAAATTGACTTTCTTACTGTACTTTATGTTTTCTATTCACAACAAAACTAAAAAAGATCAAGTTTCTTACTTTTCCATCCCAAGATGACTAATGTTTAAGGTAGTTTTTATGCCGACAAAAAAAAAGTATTCCAAGAGAATTAACATTTATTAGAAAATAATTTTATTTAAATATTCTTGTTATATCTCTTAATTTTATTAAATATATTATAAAGTCTTGTAAAATAACAGATAAAATTGGAATAAATATTTTAATATCTCATTTAAAAGTAAAAACATTAGTCAATTTAGAATATTTTTTTCAAAGACTAAAACTAGATTCATTTTAGATCGGAGAGGGTACTACATAGGCCAATAGACTTAGATAAATAAATAAACTATTTAAAAAAAAAGGAATTTGAGAAAGAAAAAAAAAGAATGTCATTCATCATGCACTTGCAATTTATTCTCTACAACACTAACAAAAGAAAATTGTTGACTGTGTGAAATGAGAGCATCTACTTTATAGATAAAAGAAAAGAAAAAAGAAAAGGAAAAGGAAAAATAAGAAATCAACATCCTGAATGACATGGCTTGAAGTTGAACCATAAAAAAGAGAGAAAAATTCCTTGTTATCCTCTCTCAACTTGGAAAGAAGGTATTTTTCTCTACATAAGGATGCTACCTCCCTAGAGATTAGACTCAGCAATATTCCAAATACTAATTACTGGAGCTCAGCAATGTTATGGATGCAAAACAAGAAAAATATACATTCAGAAATTTCACAATTGAAGTCAGAAACAGGGTAAAAAGCTTGTACATTTTTTTAAGGACTCAATGTAGAAAATGAAGTTTACACTAATTACTGGAGCTCCCAATTGAAAAGCAATCAAGAAAAGTTGCCAATACAGATTCTAAATAATGAATCTGTGCACCGAAGAACCAGAAAGTTGACTCAACAACCTCTTTCATTCTCTCTTTGAAGAAGAACAGAACTCATATAATGGTTCTCCATTTATGTCAAGAATTTGAGCATTCACAAGGCCAATTTGAACTCCATTTGTCCCTTTGAAATGCCGAAACAACCCAGAAAATATTGGTTCCTTCCAACTAAAATAAAACAACCTTTCTTGGGGCCATGTTGTTTCTACAACCAGAAGCACCAAAACTTGCAAAATTATAAAATAAATTAACTAATCATATTTCTCTCTCCATGTGTACACAAGAAAAAAGACCCATGAAAAGGCCAATGCAATATCCCCAACAGCATGCCTAGGCCACTCATGTGCAAGATCCCCAAGCTTCCTCTCAAAGAAGAATCTCCATACTGCCATGGAAATGTGAAGCATCACACACCCTTTGGCAAAGAAACTCTGAAAGTCTCTGTCCTTAACAAAAGCAACCATCAAGAGAAGGAATCCTATTGTGAACAACAACAAGCCAGAGAAGGAATCAGAGGTGTCAATCAGAAGCTGATCATGGGGTGTTGTCCCTTGAAGCTTGCTCGCGGTCTCCGATCCGTGGCCAAGCACAGAGATCTCTTTGGAGTAGAATATCATCAAAGCTCCACAAGTAAGAGCTATTGTGGAATGAAGAACACACATAAGGGTATATACAGAAGAAACCATTTATCCGAATTCACTTCAAAGGCCTTTAATTGCTTTCTTACTTTTAACTCAATGGAGCCTCTGCCCTCTAAACCAACAATGGTAGTTGAAATTCCAATCACTTCTTTCTAGTTTCTAGTAGTGTATAAGAACTTGAAAAACAAACACCCATGACCAATTCTAATGCTAGTTTGATACACATGGTAACTCTTCTATCAGTTCTAAATTCAATCTTTGCAGTTTCAACAAATCAGAAACTGCAATTTGCCCTTGGCATATCTATCAAACAAAACTCAAAGCCTCAGACTAAAACAAGAAAACTCACAGAACCACTTGAATCAGAGATATATTAAAGTAAGTAAGCCTTTGGAAGTTGTGATGATATACAGAGATGGAGCAAAATAAGAACAAAAATGCTTTCCTCCAAGGGTGAACATGTCAATAGATTTGAAGGGTATATAAAGGGGTACTGTTTCAGCCTCAGGGTACTTACATAGGGACATGGTTAATCTTCTAGATTGGATTTGCATAGGGATTAAGAAGACCCAAGGTGGTTGTTATGCCATAAATAGCATAGAATTTGCTTCCATATTCCGAACCACATGCAGAGAATGCCATGCTTTTTCCCCCGTAGCTTCCATGCTTGTTCTGGTAAGCAATTGAAAGAATGGTATTATGGTACTACTTGGGTCATGGAAAATGGGTCTACAAGACTGTAGTTAAAAGAATTATTCAAAGCATTGTGTTGTAATATTTCGACTTTGGAGCATGTAGTGGGGCCCCATATTTTCTCATTTCAGACTTTGAATGATCTTAAAATACTTTGTATTTTTTTTTCTAAACAATATATATAATCTAATAGAAGCAATCAATCCTATTAGAGTCTGCTATGATCACTATGGACGGAAAATTCTTCCTCCAAATATTATTACAGTTACATATCCATAACTAAAATTTACCTTAGTTATTACAGTTCCATATTCATAACTAAAATTTAGCTTAGTTAGACTGAAACAATTTCACATTAATTAATCCACACAATTAATGATAATCTCAATCTGTATACATGAGTATATGTGTGGATAAAGATTAGTGTTTTAATTGCATATTTGTATCTTGATATATATTAATCAGCTGCAGACACCTAAAATAAAATTTATTTTGATATTAGTTAAGATGCTTTCATCTCTAATAAAAAAAAAAAAAACTCTTGCTATAACTTTTGGTTAATGGGTAGTTTGGATTAGTCGCCACCTGATTCCTAATGTTGGATATTTTATATTCATCTTGTAAGTTGTTCATCATGACGCACCATAATTGCGTAGGAGAATAAGTTGCATTAAGATTCAAAGGTGAATTGCAAGGGAAAATGTACCTGGCCCTTCTCGAATTTTTTTGTCTGATTTCTTATTTTTGTGATTTGGAATAGACTAAATAATAGAATAGGTATGTTATGTGGAAGTATGTAAAGAACCGTTCTTTTAACAAGATTCATTCACATTTCTTTAAAATGAAAAAATTCCATAATACATCTTTAATGTGGCACGTTTGCTTAGTTGGCAACACTCATATTTGTTAAATTATTAATACAAACTGCTTGTAATTTTTATTTTATTTTTCACAGGTATCCTTCTCTCAAGTAAATTTTGTTCAAGATACCATCCAAACACAATACTAAATATAAACATTTTTTTTGAGAGATTTGGACTACGATTTGTCATGTTATCAGAAACTAGCTCTTTCTTTATTAAATCCAACCGCTGTAAGTACTGCTTGCAAATGTTTTTTTATAGACTACAACTATTTTTTATTAAAAACAATCATTTATTCAAGTTGGATAAAAATATAAAACTATTATAAACATTAATTTTTTCTCAATATTTAACACAATTAAGAATTCAAATCTAATATTATCACTAATCAAGTTAAAACAATCTCATTCATAAAAAAAGTTAGAAGAATCTCCTTAATTCACACCTTCAATGTTACTGCTTGCAAATCTAATCATTGAAAATATAATGTGAACACAATAGAATTTGTTCCTATTAACTTTCTTTTAAGTGGCGATTAAAGCAATTTTTTAAAATTTACCCAAATAAGTAATGTGGCCACTTCTGAATCTTCTGATTCTGCCCACTCACCTAATGACAACAATCTTATCGTATCACACATAATGAAATTGTATAATGGGAAAGCCATCACGGGTTTCTCCCTTACAGCTAAGGGACATGGAGAATTCTCCCTTTAAAAAATTAGAATAAAAAAATAAAGGCTAAAGGGAGAGCTCACCTTCCATGTATTTGTCATGATGGACGGTGATCTATTCTCCAATAAATTATGGTTTATGTTCCCTCTTGAGGCTTAAATTTTAATCTATGGGTGACCCGTCTTGTATACTCAAGTTAAAGCAAAAGTTCAGATCAATGTTGCTTTCTTTGGGTCCACGACATTGAGCTTACAACAAATCATGTTATGTGATAAAAAGTTGAAGCCGTGAACTAGAAGACACTTGGTGTACTCGGATTGCACTTGAGATTTGAGAAGGTAAAAATAACAACTCGATTTAGATTTTAGGTAGTGTTTGAGGTAACATATTTTTTTTTCTTTAAAAGAAAAAAATGGACCAAACATTGTTTAAAAATGAAAAAAACAGTTTTTTTAGTAAACAAAAGTGTACAAAAAAAATTAATTAGATAGTGCAATGCATGTGTTTTTTTCTTTATTAAGGCTTAATTTTAAAGTAGTATTAAAGATTGAATATTTTAATGTGTATAAAATTTAAAACATGTTGTAAATTTGAGTTCTTTGGTTTAATGTCATTTTATTTAGAAAATTCACAATATATATATATATATATATATATATATATATATATATATATATATATCAAACTAAGTAAAAAATAATAATTTTTAAAATTTAATTAGAATATAACTAGAAACCATCGGATTTCAGTTGAGAATTTTACACCTCATAATTTAGGTAGCGTTTGAGGTAACCTATTTTTTAAAATTTTCTTTTTCTTTTTTAAAAGAAAAAAATCTGAGCAACATAATTTAAAAAAAAAAAAGGAAAAACAAATTTTTAATACACAAAAGTCTAAAAAAATAAAAATTCTATAAAAATGAATTAGTTAGTAGGTTGTGCAAGGCACATGTTTTTTCTTTATTAAAGTTCATTTTTTAAAGTGTTGTTTAAAGATTAAATATTTTAATGTGTATAAATTTTAACACGTGTTATAAATTTAAGTTCTTTGGATTTTTAACATTTTATTTAAAAAAACAAAAAAAAACATATTAAATTAGGGATACAAATAAAAAATATATTAGTCATATTTTACTATAGAACGGTTTGAAAAAACACGGTCGTCCTTAATATACCGAATAAATAGTATTCGTACATTGTATCTCGAAATTTAATTGGAAAAACATTTTACACAAATGAATAAATAAATTTTAAAAAAATATGTTATATTTATCCATTAATATCCATTGATAGTAATGTAGCAATAGAGAATTATAAAATAATAAGTCTTTATATCAATAGTTAAAAATATAAATAGATCAAATATATAATATATCAAAGTCTTTATTATAATTCAAATTCAGAATGCTGTAAGAAAAGGGCCAAACATCTTTCGTGAGTGCACTTCAAAATTGGAACATTATCGTCGCCTCATTACTTATTTCATTCAACTATGAACGTGCGGCTATCTTGTATTTGGGATTCTATAAAAAAATAAGATAAGCATATCCTTAACAGAAAAAAAAAAAAAATATATATATATATATATATATATATATATTGTAAAAATATATATATACACTGATCTAAACATGCAAATAAATTTAAATAGTATATTTAGATCAAACAGCGGAAATTAAAAAGAATTATGAGCGTACCTCCGGCCATTGCAAATTGAACGGGAAGCGGCGCACACACCTGAAAGACAGTTTTGTTCTTCCAGACCCTTACTCACTCTGAATAGATGATGTATTTTTTCTGAATAGAGAAGTGGGTTTGGTGATACAAAACTGAGAGCACCCCATCCTATTTATAGAGTCTGTCCATCACAGAGCTCTTAACTTGTTATCAGAACGTGAGATAGGAAGTTATCAGACGTGAGATAAGAAGTTATCAGTACGTGAGATAAATGATGGGTACGTGAGATAAATGATGGGTACGTGATTTGTTACGGAAGGTGGTTGCAAATATATTTGCAAAGATATGGGTTGAATGTAGATGGAAAATGGACCAGATTCAAAATAACTAATTTTTTCAAAAATAATAAAATTAATTAATTAAAAGAACGTGGAGGTGAACGTGCACTTCCAACATTCTCCCACTTGGTCCATTTAACCCAACATCAACCGTAACAAGAAACATAATATATGAGTCATGGCGATAGGTCCTCTGATGATGAGTAGTATCTTCCATGTACCACAATATATCGAGTCTCTCAACACTAGCTCTCAACTTAATGAATAAACCACATGTTTATTCTATATCTAAACCGAATGATTTTTCTCGAAATAAATAAATATGTGCACAAAACGATATGAGAAAATATCTAACTGAATAAGAGTTTCATTGAAAATAACAAACGTACGTACAATGAAATTACATCATGGAACCAAGTCTCATTCGTACTACATGATCCTTAAAGTTCTTTGGTGGCATGCCTTTAGTTAAAGGATCAGCAATCATTAACTCAGTGTTGACGTGTTCAATGACCACTTTCTTTTCTTTAACACGTTCTCTTATGGCTAAGTGCTTGATGTCGATGTGCTTACTTCGACTTCCACTTTTGTTGTTTTTAGCCATAAACATTGCAGCAAAGTTGTCACAATACAACTTTAATGGCCTAGAAATAGAGTCCACAACTCTAAGGCCAGATATGAAACTCTTCAACCATACACCATGCGAGGTAGCCTCAAAACAAGAAACGAACTCAGCCTCCATAGTGGAAGTAGCAGTCAAGGTTTGTTTGGCACTTCTCCAAGATACAACTCCACTGGCTAACATAAAAATATAACCAGATGTTGATCTTCGTGAATCAACGCAACCAGCAAAGTCTGAGTCGGAGTAGCCAATCACTTCCAGACAATCAGTTTGTCTGTACATGAGCATGTAATCCTTTGTTCCTTGAAGATATCTCATCACTTTCTTTGCAGCTTTCCAGTGGTCAATACCTGGATTACTTTGATATCTTCCCAAAACTCCAACAGCGAATGCAATATCAGGTCTAGTGCAAACCTGAGCATACATAAGGCTTCCAACTGCTGAAGCATATGGAATATTTTTCATGTGTTCCCGCTCAAAATCATTTTTGGGGCATTGACTCAAAGCAAGTTTGTCACCCTTCACAATGGGAGCTACACTTGGTGAACAATCTTTCATATTAAATCTCTCTAAAACTTTGTTGATATAGGTTTCTTGAGACAAGCCTAAAATGCCTCGAGATCTTTCTCTATGGATCTTTATGCCTATGACATAAGATGCCTCTCCCATATCCTTCATATCAAAGTTCTTTGAGAGAAATTGTTTCACCTCATATAACATACCCTTATCATTAGTCGCAAGCAGAATGTCATCTACGTATAATACAAGGAAACAAATCTTACTCCCATTGACCTTCTGGTATATACAGTGATCCATGACATTCTCTTCAAAGCTAAATGAAGAAATGACCTCATGAAATTTTAAATACCATTGGCGGGAGGCTTGTTTCAATCCACAGATGGACTTATTAAGCTTGCAGACTAAGTGCTCACCAACACTAGATAAGAATCCCTCAGGTTGTTTCATGTAAACCTCTTCTTCTAGATCACCATTCAGGAACGCCGTTTTCACATCCATTTGATGCAGCTCAAGATCAAAATGAGCTACTAATGCCAAAATTACTCGAAGAGAGTCTTTCTTTGATACAGGGGAAAAGGTCTCTCTGTAATCGATTCCTTCTCTTTGAGTGAATCCTTTAGCAACAAGTCTTGCCTTATGTCTCTCAATGTTGCCTTCTGAGTCTTTCTTTGTTTTGAAGACCCATCTACATCCGATGGCTTTTACACCAACAGGCAACTCAACGAGATCCCAAACTTGGTTAGATGCCATAGAATCCATCTCATCCCTCATAGCATTATACCACAAATTTGATTCCTTAGAACTCATGGCTTGTGAAAACGTCTCAGGATCATTTTCGGCTCCAATGTTGTAGTCTGATTCTTGTAGGTACACTACATAATCACTAGGAATTGCTGTCTTTTTTATTCTAATAGATCTTCTTAATGTTGTTTGGTCATCTTGCTAAGGAACTTGTTCAACTGGTTCTTCACCAGTTTGTTCAATATCATCATGTTGTTCCTCACAAACAACTCGATCTACATGATCACTTTCAACAGCTTGTGGAACTTCAATCACTGGTTGTCTAACACCCATTTTAACTTGAGGGGTGGGAATGACTACCAACCTATTACTTGTCCCAGAAGGTTCAGCTTCATAGTGATCCCTTTCAGAAGAAATGTTCTGAAATTGATCACTCCCACTGATCAAGTCATTTTCAAGAAACTTTGCATTCCTTGATTCCACAATCCTAGTGTTGTGGGATGGACAATAGAACCTATACCCTTTAGACCTTTCAGCATATCCAATGAAATACCCAGTAATAGTCTTAGGGTCTAGTTTCTTCTCTTGTGGATTATAAATTCTTACTTCAGACGGGCATCCCCAAACGCGTATATGTCGCAAACTTGGTTTCCAACCCTTGAATAACTCAAAAGGTGTCTTTGAGACAGCCTTGGTTGGAACTCGGTTTAATATATACGCAGCCGTCTTAAGAGCATCAATCCACAAAAATTGAGGAAGCTTTACATTACTCCTCATGCTTCTCACCATGTCTAATAAGGTTCGATTTCTTCATTCTGCCACACCATTCTGATCCGGAGAACCAGGCATAGTGTATTGGGCAACAATCCCATGTTCTTGAAGAAATTTCGCAAATGAACCTGGTGCTTGTCCATCCTCTGTGTATCTACCATAGTACTCCCCACCTCTATCTGATCTCACAATCTTAATTTGTTTTCCATATTGTTTCTCAACTTCAGCCTTAAAAACTTTAAAGGCATCTAAAGCTTCATTCTTAGAATGAAGTAAGTAGAGATACATATATCGTGAATAATCATCTATAAAGGTTATGAAGTATTTCGGACTATTTGCATCCATGTCTGGACAACATATGTCTGTATGTATGATTTCTAATAAATTAGAACTCCTCTTTGCAGCCTTTTTAGACTTGTTAGTTTGCTTACCCTTAATGCAATCTACACAAGTCTCAAAATCAGCGACATCCAAAGTACTAAGTACTCCTTCATTTACTAATCGCTTGATTCTCTCAATAGAGATATGTCCTAATCTCCGGTGCCACAACATAGAGGATTCTTCATTCACAATACATCGTTTTAACCCAACAAAAACGTGCATAGAAGTAGCGTCATTTTGCAATTCAATCGAATAAAGACCATCAACCAATTGACCACAACCAATAATTTCAGATTTATTTAGTAAATCAAAACCAAAGTCTGTAAAATTAAAATAAAATCCCAAAGGTGCAAGTTTAGAAACAGAAATTAAGTTTTTACAGAAACTAGGAACATAAAAAACTTTCTCCAAATGTAATTTAAAGCCACTACTTAAGACTAAGACGCACGTTCCAATGGCCTCTACATGTGAGCTCATCCTACTCCCTGAGTAGATGCACTGCTCACTTCCCACTGGCTTCCTTAGGCTTTCCATACCTTGCAAGGTATTAGAAACATGGATTGTAGAACCAGAGTCAATCCACCATGTATTATGATTCACATTAATCATATTAGATTCATAACAAACAAAGGAAAATGGTGTACCTTTCTTCTCAAACCAACTTTTAAATTTGGGGCAGTCCTTCTTCATGTGTCCTTTCTTTTTACAGAAGAAACACTTTGACTCCTTTTTAATTGTTGGTTGAGTCGGAATCTTTCCTTTATTGGTGCCTACAGACTTCTTCCTATCCTTTCCAGAATTAGAAGTAGTCAATTTACCTTCTCACCCTCTTCCATTATCAATCTCTCCTCTTCTTGAACACACATGGTCATCAATTCATTAATAGACCATTTATCCTTATGTGTGTTGTAGGAGATTTTGAAGGGTGTATACTGTTGAGGTAGGGTGCACAAAATGAAATGTACCAGGAAGGATTCAGACATGGTAACTTCCAAGGTTTTCAACTGAGCCACTATGTCCCTTAAGCGCATGATATGTTCACGCACACCTCTCGTTCCAGTAAGCTTAATGGAAGAGAATTGCATAATGAGTGTGCTAGCAAGTGACTTCTCAGAGGTCATAAACTGTTCATCAATGACTTTCAACAGATCTCTGACCTTATCATGCTGGTCAACTGAACCCCGGATACTAGCGGATATGTTGGTTTTTATGAACATAATGGAGAGACGATTAGATCTCTCCCACTTTTCATAAAGATCAACAGCATCAGGTTCGCTAGTTTCAGTAATAGCCAGTGGCTCATCCTTCCTTATATCATAGTCAATATCCATCCAGCCTAAATGAAGGAGAACTCTTTCCTTCCAAACCTTATAATTATCACCTTTCAAAATGGGAAGGTCACAAGAAATATTCATAGATTGTGAAACTGCAAACAAACACACATGCTCAATAATAAAATTTGAGACTAAACAAATGCCATGTTTTGCCAATGCAAATCATGTCTCAATATATGAATCTAGTGACACAAAACTTGTCTGTGGGCTAAAGTCCTACTCAATTAGATTCATCATGCAACTTTATGATAAAACTATTAAATCATGTTCTTTTCCTTAATTCCTGTGGGTAAATTAAGAAATATAATTTAATATTTTATCCTAATTAACCATACAACTATAACAAAATTCCTGTGGGTAGATTTCATCACATTACATATAATTTAGCATATAATTCTAATGTGATTATAAATTTAGCATATAATTTTACTAAATTAAAGATGATGTGGCTATTCTCTAATTTAATAAAATTATATTAATCACTTAACATTCAAAATAATCCTTGCATAAACATACTTAATAATGCAAATGTGCTTAATATTGAATCATAAAAATTACATGTATACCAATTCAAAATAACATTGCACGTATATTCATTCAACATGTAATAAACTTTAAAGGATTAAATCCAATGCATACCAGTATTTAACATAATATTTGCATGTTCAACATAACTTAAGAGACAAACAATTTTAAACAGTTTGTGCATAAATGATTTATCCTTCAGAAGTTATAAATACACATGAACTGCAATTAATAAACAATTAAATTGCAGTGGCTTAGCGGCAAAGGGAGTCCTTTCATGCTTGTAGGGTGAGGGTTCGAAACCAGCCCAAGGCGATTTTGTTTCATTTTATACTTCCTTTTACTTAATTAAAACGAAAACAAACAACAAAAGGCAGCAATGAGATTCGAACTCAAAACAATGAGGTAATACACATCTACCACTGGACCAAGTCGTGCTTTATTTAATATTGTTAATTTAAAATGTATATTAACAATTCCATCACAGTAAACAAAACCCGCAAGACTTCGTCTTCAACCTCCCGCAGTGGTAAAAAAATAATAATAATAAATAAATAAAATTATTACCTCAATTTCGAAAAACCCACATCATTATATGCATTTTAGACACCCAAAAATACGTTTTAAATCATAGAAAAGTTAGAAAACTCACATCATTCCTAATTTTGATGTTATTTTGAATTAAAAAGTCTTAAAACATAACACCCATATACTCAGAAAATGAACTCCGCATAGGAACGACCCAATAAGCAAGACACAGGTACATAGTGGCTCTGATACCAGATGTAAAAAAATATACATACACTGATCTAAACATGCAAATAAATTTAAATAACACATTTAGATCAAACAGCGGAAATTAAAAAGAATTATGAGCGTACCTCCAGCCATTGCAAATTGAACGGGAAGCGGCACACACACGAACCTGAAAGACAGTTTTGTTATTCCAGACCCTTACTCACTCTGAATAGATGGTGTATTTTTTCTGAATAGAGAAGTGGATTTAGTGATACAAAACTGAGAGCACCTCATCCTATTTATAGAGTCTGTCCATCACATAGCTCTTAACTTGTTATCATAACGTGAGATAGAAAGTTATCAGACGTGAGATAAGAAGTTATCAGTACGTGAGATAAATGATGGGTACGTGATTTGTTACTGAAGGTGGTTGCAAATATATTTGCAAAGATATGGGTTAAATGTAGATGGAAAATGGACCAAATTCAAAATAACTAATTTTTTCAATAATTAAAAGAACGTGGAGGTGAACGTGCACTTCCAACATATATATATATATAGTATAATTTCAGGGAAGAAAAAAAAAAACAAAACCAAGCAAAATAGGGCGATCATTTTGAAGTTATGTAGGTGGAATTCCCCACCAAAATTGGACTTGTTAATATATTTGTTAGTAAATATCGTTGGAAGATTTGGAGACTTTGCATAAGTTCGTCACGAAAGACAATCTGAAGAAGCCAAGAGTAAAACATGGGTTAAAGGATGACGCACAAAAATGCCTAATTAAAACATGGGTTAAAAAAGTTTTAGTTCTTGAACTTTTTGAAATTTTTAGCTTTAATTCCTAAATAAAGTTTGATCGATAAGGCCCTTAAATATTTTCCCCGTTAAATTTTAGTTTCTGTCGTCTAGTGTTATGGAAAAAGCGTAATCCTCCAATTTCATGAACTGGCTTCCCTTTGATTTCCGTCAAATTTCTTTTTACATAAAATTGCTGCCCTCATGCAAAAGGTAACAAATAGAGTAAATCAAAAGGAAGCAAGTCGAAGACACTTAATTATAAGTACATTGAGAAAAGGATCCCCATAATAATGAGTTTTCCTCTAATTTTCATAGAAGATTGATTTAAATTTTGAGTTTGATTTTTCAAAAGGACGCCCACCAATAGAAATAATTGTGATTTTTAAAAAATATAATTATTATAAAAATTAATATTTTTAGAGTTTAATAATAATAATAATAATAATAATAATAATAATAATAATAATAATAATAATAATAATAATAAACTGAAACTATAACATCCGATCACAAGTTAATATTGATATGACTTTTATTATAATTTTGAAAAAGCTAATTAACATCCGATCACAAATTAATATTTTTCTTATATTTTTATTACTAAATTGGAGTAGAATTGAGTTGTCTTCTCTAGCTAAAATGAGGTTTGACATTCAAAGTCTCATGTGAAAAATGTAATTAGAGAAAAAAAAATCTTATTAAAAATGGTCTTAAGAAATCAAATAACTTCAAAAAATATTATAAATTATAGAATTTTATTACTAACTCTGGAATAAAAACATCTAAACATAAATTATTTAGATTACTACAAAATTAATTTTATTAAAATGAACTTTGCAGATGCTCACTAAAACACGCAAAAAACTTCGTTTTGTTAATTAATCCTTTCTAAAGTCATAGCTATATCATAGAATAATCAAACCAATGGAACCTTGGCCCGCCAAACCCATCCAAACTAAATGGTATGCAGCTAAGTCATCAGTCACGTATAAAATCATAAATCAAAACCAACTAAGAATTACTGAATTCATACAAAGTTACAAACGGTTATGGCTTTCAACTCTGCTTTGATTTTATTTTTTTTCCAAAAACAAATGGTTTCAAAGACAAAGTTGCACGAAAGAAGTATTAATTAAGTGAAGTAATATCTACACAAAAGGATGCATGCACCCTTACCCCATGGCAACTATCACGAGTGACTAGCATGCACACTAACACCACTCTTAGATCTCAGATAATGAGGTCTGTTATCAATTAGAATTCCAATTCATTGTAACTTAGTTGTTAATTTAAAGTATATACAACAACATATTAAAATATGGTTAGGCTAGCTTCATGACACCCTCTACCCCATAAATATATATATTAATAATAAAAGGAATAAAAATTTAAATATTAATTAAAAGTATTTAAAACATTTTTTTAAATACAAGTCTTTCAAAAGGGTAAAAGGCTCATATTCACCTTTCTAACATCATAATAAAACTTGTCTAAATAAATAATAAATTCACTTTGGCTCAAAATAAAACCGTCCAAAACTTCATACAATTAATATAGAACTTATACCCTAATGTCACATCCTATCAGAGCATTGTGTTCTCGTGTCCTCTAGCATGAGGTTTTTCACAGTCATCCACCTATTCTTTTGCTCCCACGAACACAAGGTTCGAGATCATCATAGGATCCAAACACAAATAGCACACTGGAAGTGAGTTATCGCATTTATAACTAATGAAGAGTAACGATACAACATGTAGGTATAAATATCATAAAAACAAAATAAAACTTACTTAAACATAGCTCACATCATTTCACCACTTTGTCATCCAACATCACATAATCACAAATACATTTCATTCATTTTCACATCATTCACGTACTTAAGGATCAAAACACAATGTCATCAAGCCAATTAATATCGATCAATACATAAGTGTTATGCAATATATACACTAAGACTTAATCCTATATGCAATATAGTACCATGTCAGTGAAAAATCATGTCGGGCGCCTAGGAGTACATGACAAGACAAACCACACATTAGCAAGTCAGATTACTTTCACTAGGTAAGATCATAGGGAGACCAGTCAGGATCACGGTGTTTTGCGAGAATGCTCCAACCATATGGGATCAACATAGGCTTAAAGGAGCACTCAAATCGGGTGACCCCCAAGGCCTACACTCCAAAGAGTCCGTCAGGGCCTCTCCCTGCTAACTTAGGTTCAACCCAGAAAACATTTTAGCACACAAACTCTATCTATGAACTGTACAAAACACACAACTCCTCAATTGTTCTCAAATAGTTTATCTCGTCGCCTTTAAAGAGTCTTAGCATTAACTCGTCGCCCTTAAAGGGACTTATAATCGTGTGATTGTACAATTCATAGTTCACAACTCAATGCACACAACATCTCAATCACATACATACACAACTTATCACATACACTCGATCTCAATCACAATAGTATAATCTCAATTAACACGTTATCACACCTCAAGAATTATATACACTTTACCTATGAACTATGCAATACACACAACTACTCAATTGTTTTCAAAATCATTTTAACTTGTCAGGTTCCCACAGTGAATCCCATCACAATACTCGTCGCCCTTAAAGGGTCTTACAATTATGTGATTGCACAGTTCATAGCTCACAGCTCAATACACATCTTATTTCACCATTAATCACAAGTTCAAATTATGACATACTCAAATTTGAATCATCATTTCATAATCTCAATATAACAATTTATACAAAAAGTTTATCACAACATAGGGAATAAAACCCCTCAAATAATTTCACACAATTATACCAAAATCAATTAATCAAAATCATAGATATAAAAAAAATAAAAAAACCAAGATCACTCTATTTTGTCAACCAATTTGTATCAGGACGTTAATAATGCATTTATAATAATAAAGAAAAAATTATAATTAAATAATCATCCCAAAATAAACTCAATTTAATTTTCTAAGGATCCCTACACATGTTCATTTTAACCCCAATTGCGATAAACTCATCCCTTACCTCTAAGTGGGCTCATGTGTCTTCGGAGAGTGATAGCGACATCTCTAGTAAGTTCCTGAGGTTCCACAATTTTTTCCTCTGATTGCTCTGATAGGATTCACAAACGTCAGAGAGAAGAAGGGATTGAAGCCTCCATTTTATACTGTCTACGTGTGATTCTGTCTTCTCTCTGCATAGATATTATTTTTTCAAATACTAAAGGGCTTGTAATTGAATTTCGAACCTAGTTCTTAAATTTCACGATGATCCAATGGTGAATAATTCTGAGATTGTCGTTTTTCTAAGACATGTTTGGTGGTGTGCGGAAAAAAGAGAGAGTTTTTGGAGAAGAGAGAGAAACGAAAATGAGGGGAAGAAGAAACATCGTCGGTCTGAAAACTGACCTAACATATCGCTATTTATACCTAGGGTACTCTATTTATTTATTTTTATTATTTTATATAAAGGAACTCTATTTTATTTCTTATCAAATGAATAAATCAAATATATATATATATATATTTTTTTTCAAAGCATTATTTTATTACAACTATTTTTTCTTTATTTATTTAATTATAAAAACCTCACCATTCTCTAAAAATTTATTTATTTATTTATTTTTACTAAAAATCCTTTTTAATTTATTTACGAAAAATGGGATATTACATAATGCATGTAAAACAAACTTATATCAAGAGAAATAAAAAAATCGAGAAGATCTTCACACCAATAGGTCACAAACAAATCATACAAGTGAATTTGACACTACTTTCAACTCAAAATTTTAAGACATCAAATTTGTGGGTTTTCCTTACTTGTATTTTACTCAACTTGTTTATTTATACCCAATGTGAGATTTCACCTTCACACTTAAACTTCAACAATTAGTGATTGGTAAACAGTTACCAAGGAAGAACATATCCTTTCATGTCATATTGCTAATAGGCACAGAACATGAGTACTGTCATACAAACCGAAAGAATTAGTATCACCAATAAATGAAGTATTCTATAATCTAAAGAGACAAAAATAAATGAACTTTTCAGAGAAAGAATTCATCATTTTATTAATATGTAGTTTTAAGAATTGAGTTCTGCAAAGAAATGCATTATTAACTAATAAAATGTTATTATACAACACAGTATACACATTTTCTAACTCTTTCTAAACATGCTTAACATACTAGAACAAGTGAACATTAGAAGTTTATAAGAGAAAAATTAACTCATTAGGGTGGACAAACTATGTCACTACTGCAAAAAGAGGTTTCTACGCCGATTTTACGACACATTCAAAGACGGTTCTGAACCGCCTTCGAAGCCAACGTCGTGAAAAGTCAAAACTTTCTACGATAGTTCTTAAAAACATCTTAGAAAAATTATCATTTTAAGATGGTTTAAAGGAAAATAACTGTCTTATAATGTATTTTTTTTAAGAAAAATATAAAAAAAATTGAGAATTCTAAGACGGTTTTCCTTAGAATGTCTACAATCTAAGACGGTTTTTCAAAGAACCATCTTAGAATGTATTTTTTTTTTTAAAATAAAATAAATTTAGGATTCTTAGACGATTTTCCAGTTTAAGATGGTTTTTCAAAAAACCATCTTAAAATATATTTTTAGATAAATTTATTTCTTAGAATGTTTACAATTTAGGATGATTTTTTAAAAAACCATTTTAGAATGTTTTTTTTAAAAAAAATAAATTTTAGAAAACCCAGTTAGTACAGTTTACAACTTACAAGTCACCTTAGAATAAACTACTTCTCAATACTCTCAACACTCACAATAACGAGATAGTTTGATACAAGCTAAATAAAACATTGAGTTGGATATACATTTTTTGCTTTGTTTAAGAAGCAACTTCTATTTGCTTCTTAAAAAATCACATTTTAAAAGAATAACTTTTTTAAAGTTTAAACAAACTGGTTGTAAATCATGCAGGTTTTGATTATGTCAAAAAGAATTTGCTTGAAAAAGGGGGAGAATGTGAATCGTGCATGTCTTGATGATGGCAAAAATAAATCACTTGATTGTCATCATCAAAAAGGGGGAGAATGTGAATGTATGTACACATGATTTTGATGATGCCAAAGAAGAATCAAACAAGGCTGCTACATTTGCTTCAAGATTAATACAAGATTTCTTCAACAAACAAAGCCTTGATTCAAGATTTCTTCAAGACCAAGCCTTGCCTCAAAACAAAGGGTTTCAAAGTCATGCAAGACTCTGGTAATCGATTACCATAATGGAAGTTTGAGAAATTGCTATTGAAAAGGGTTTTGAATTTGAATTTTGAACATGTAATCGATTACCATATGTTTGTAATCGATTACCAGCAACGGAACTTTGGAAATTCAAATTCAAAAGTCATAACCCTTCAAAATATATCTATGTAATCGATTACCAGTGAGAAAACTTTAGAAAAGCTTTTTGAAAAGACACATCTCTTCAAACCATTTTGAAAAGGCACGAAGGGCCTATACATATGTGTGTGTCTGACTTCAAAAAAAATGAGAGAGATTCCAAGAGAACTTCATTGCCAAATGCTCTCTCAAAAGAAATTCTTGGGCAAACACTCGCAAATCAATTAAGAGTTCATCCATGGACTTCAATTGTAATATCCTTCTCTTCAAGAGAGAATTCTTCTTCTTCTTCTTCTTATACAAAGAAATTGTTTAAGGGACCGAGGGTCTCTTAAGTTGTAAGAATTCCTGAACACAAGGGATGGGTTGTCCCTGTGTGGTTCAGAAGTTGTAAAGGAATTTACAAAGAGAAAGGAAAATCTCAAGTGGGTTGCTTAAGTACTGGACGTAGGCACGGATTTTGCCGAACCAGTATAAAACTGTGTTTGCATTCTCTCTTCCCTCAAACTCTTTTATTTATTGTTGCTTATTATTTCTATTCAGTAAGTTTAATTTGAATTATTATTTAGAAATTCATTTTAAAAGGAATCTTGGGACTTGGGTTAAAAACTGTATAGAAATTTTAATTGGGGAATAGTTTGTAAAATCTTAATTTAACCCCCCCCCTCTTAAGATTTCTGAGGCCACATGTCCAACACTGGCCCATAGTTTAAATACTTATAGACCACTACAAAGGAATGCTCTACTAGATAAATCTTACCATGCTCATTACAAGAATTTTCAAAAAGCAAACAAAGATATAAGTACCTCTTCTAATCAACCAAATATTGTTTTGGAATAATCTCTATCCTTTTATTTTCCTCATCCACAACAACAAAAAGAGCTTGTTTTGCCAAATCATTGCAATTGACATACCACTGGGGCTTTATCATGGGCTCCACTACTTCATTGCTTCTTGAACAGACCCCAAGGCGCATCTCATTGTTTTCAGATCCTCTATAAAGGCCCTATACAAAAGAATAAAACAAATGAAACAAGAAATCACCAATATTGCATGTTCCATCATACACTGACATAAATTATTTCTAAGATAGAGATAAATACTAGTCCAAGGTACTACCCCTTGCAAGACTTTATAAGCTAATGATAGCTAAAGGAAGATCATGAGTAACATATTAAAAATTAAAAGTAATGATATAAACTATAATCCTCCCTTCCGTCACCAGAGAAGCAATGATTAGTTGGGTCTAGTTTCACAAAAATACAAGTGTATTGTCCAACAAAAGTATTGTAACCTAAAATATGCCTAAAATATGCATATTATTGAATCACCAATAAGTCTGAAATTCAGAATTTTGGAAATCTAGAATACATGCATGGTAGGACCATGTCATATATGAACATATATAGCATGGATTTTCAGATACAAGTTAATTAAGATTTATCTATATAACTAATCATATACAATAGATAAATTTCAAATGCTTAAGAAATAAAATGGACACTTACAATGCACCTGCACTAGCAGGACCAATTGTTTTGAATGCTGACATGCCAGTCATAGCAATACTATTAGTTGTCCCCCTTTGGTGTTGTTCTTGTTTTCCAAATCAACATACCATATGTGCCACAATTCTATATATAAAAAAAAATCTTAACTTTTGATGAAAGGAACCAAAGATTCACCACAACTTCATTTTGCAGAACAAATAAACTAGTAGCAATTGCCTCCTAAATCCATCAACAATAATACAATTAGACAAGTTTACAAAAAAAAATAACATTTTTCGGTCAATTAAACTGATTTCTTAAGATTTAGTGAAGCCAATTAATTCAATTCACTTTCATCCTCAATATCACCGATGATTGGCTATATAGGGAAAAAGCTTCACTTACAATCAAAACATTCTTCAGAATGGAGGCAATATTGATCACTATGTCCAGTGTGAAGCCTGATAACATTTTCATGAGGGGATAGCATTGCAAGAGAAGTATGGATAACACCTACATATATATCATGCCAAATAACAAGATATATTTAAAACAAACAAAAATAAAATGCTAAATCAAAGTAGTTTCCGCATGAGGTGGAAGCTAACCCCTTCTATACGAACTAGAGCAACAGGTCCACAAGCTTTTTGCACCAATCGATATAGGGTAAGCTAGAAGACTAGAATAGCAAGACCTAATTAATCGAAAAGAAGTCAATAATTAAGCAACATATCTATTAAGTAATGCACAAGGAATACACTGAACATCTTTGTTCCTATAACAATCAAAAGGAAATAAACTAATACAATTCAAAAGTTGATAGGAACAACTCCTATCTAAACAAGGTAGAAAAACAGACTGCATGACCTCAGTGGAGACATCAAATAAAAATTATTTTTACAAAAAGATGCATAGCTTCTGTGGAGATTGCATCAATAATGACTACTTTTAATAATATTCTCAACGAAATGAAAGTAGGAGTGCAACAGTGCATATTACAAGTACTATTTATATACATAAAAAATAACATTGATAAAAGACAATGCAGTATTCATGACAAACTATCTGTACAATGTGAATGCAAAGTCAAGCATGGTAAAACCTTAATGCTACACAAATGCATACGCATATTTTTTTATAATAACAACATACAAAAAAGTAAACAGCAGCAAGTGTGTTTTAAGCAAACAAACCTAACCCATTTGTTATGCTCCACAAGTTCCCATGTACTGGGTTTTGGGATGTTACAAGGTCCTACACTAGCCTGAAATAGCAATTTTTCCAATAAACCAATATGAACTTGAACTTTGTCATTTCATTTCATTTCTTTTGTTCCTAAAGTCTAAATCATGTGTCTAGGCATAGAATTGAATATAGGATTAGGAACCCAACATCTTTGGTGGAAATATCTAAATATTTCATAAGTGTAAAGGACTGGTCTACCCCATTTGAATTTCTGAAGGACAAAGCAGTTTTATGGAAAGCCATTTCCTTTTCTCATCTTTATAATGTGCATGGCAAGATGAAAAGGATCAAAGTATTTCCTTTCCCTCTCTCAACTCCCATTTATGCATTCCAAACGCAACTTGGTATTTGTGTATAAATACAACTTTTGAAACAAAAGGCCAACCTTAGGCAATAAAGGGGAAATTTATCTATAATTAGTAGCATTTTTTACGTACCTCAAGATAAGAAGGCACGTTTCCAACATAATCGGCCTTTGTCTTCCCATGCAACCGAGCTTCCCTGTTACAACCAAACACATGGAAAGAATATTTCCCATTACTGAAAGCCATGTAATAAAAAAATAAAGTGAGAAAAAGAAAGCCATTTTTTACTACCTTAATTATTTATTATAACCCAATATACTAGAGATAAGGAGCAAAAAAAGCTTCTAAAACATTTTCATCATGTATGGTAATTAAAACAATATGGCAAAAGGTCACAGAAAAAATAGGGGGGAAAATCACCTGTTTATACGTCATAGTTGTAGGAGGATCATGATATGGACCTACTAAGGCTACATTATCACCATACTTCTCTACAGAAGATCTCCAAATATCAGGAACTGCTTTCCACTCATCTAAGCGAGGCCACACCACCATTACCAAGAAGTAATGAACTTTCAAGAAAAAGGGAGCACTTTCTTATCTTCAATGTCTCTATCTACATGCACAACAATATCATAACAATAACAATATACTAGAACACTTAGCACTCTCCAAAGGCACATGCTATCTGAATATTGCGGGCATTGTTTGTCCTAGTTGTTTGACACACACATGAGATACCTTCGCTAAAGATTATTTTTCTTTCTCATATGCTAAAACATGTATAAACAATTTATGGAAAGCTGATTGGATCTCATTTTCTAAATGAATTTTTCACACCAAAATCTAATGTATGTACCCTCAACAAATTATCATGATATTTAAAGGAAAAAAATTGTGGATTAAGCTCCTCAAAGTTGAATAAGGTTGAAGCAAATTACCACAAGATTAACAATAATAGCAACCTTCCACGACACTTTTAAAGGTTGAATAAGGTTATAGTGCTACATCAGAACTAGAAATTTCCTCCTCAACATGAAATTTGTGCACTAGAAACAATAATAGCAACCTCCCAAATATTAGAGTACAAAATGCAAATATTGAAAGTCACACACTTCACAGAAAGCTAATCCTTAATGCTTTCCTATTCATAAGGTATTAGTTACATCTGGAATCCCTTTAAAATGATTGCATAGCTTTAGAGGTCATAAAATTGAAGTACTAGTAGTCCTTGCATATAAAAACAGATATAGTAATAATAATTGAGGCTCACCTTCACATAACTCAACTTGTCAACCCATCTTCCAATTATGGGACCAAACAGTACAATGGAAGTAGATTCTACAGCACCATATATTGTCACATACATCAACGAGTCTGGCCAAATGTTGATCATATAAAAAAATATAGAACACCTACATCTTGCAAACACAAATGTTAAGTGAATTTAACTAGTCAAAAACAAACCAAATCAAACAAAATAGTGTACCATTCACTAATAGAATAGTGATTTTGAAAATGTCAACTCTCAAGCTAAGATAGATTGAACCTAAGCCCTAATCTCAAACCACCTTTCCATGTAAGTATATTATTCATATCTAATGTGAACTATTTTTCTGCTTGGTATAGTTCAATGTAATAATTGATTGATGCATTTTAAGGGGTCATAGACTTATAGTAACATATTGAGAGATTTTATATCCCACTCATAAATTTCTAATTTCATAGGACAAGCAATCATTTTGATTCATTTGTTTTGGTAATATGGCATAAACCATTTATCCTATTCAATGAGAATTTTAAAAATTACAAAAAAATGGCAAAGTTTTTTAAAATTTTTTAAAAATGAAATCAATTAAGAACTAGAACCAATAGTGATTAGTGACATATCAATAATATTTATGAGTTTAAATAATTAAATCAATGGTGATAAGTGAGATGTGAAAGAAGAACTTGGCACCCCATCTAGCTAAGAAGTGACCAATATACAAATGATTGATTAGAGAATATGGGGTTTCTTGTTGTTGGGCAAGAAGAGGTTCTCTCCTCAATATGAAGGTTTCTTCCATATCAGATTCTTCCCCCCACTCACTCCTTTTGACCATTAATTAGTTTTACAAAGATTATCTAAAGCAAGCAACATGCAATTTCTGTCATTAATTTGTCCATACATATGATGATGAGTCAATGATACAAACAAATAAAGTAATAATAATAATTGGAGAGTGAAACATACAGTTTTCCTCTTATCAAAGCTATAGAATAGTATACTTTCGTTGGATACCATCTAGAATCTAAGTTGTGTGTTATGCAATGAAGTAATAACTGAGTAATGCGAATTAGAAAATTAAAAAAACCAAAAAAAACATAATCATAGAACTATGAAACAAACCTTCAAAGATTCACTGACAAGAACCAAACCTCCATTTGCAAGCTTGATGCAGCAACTCGGAAAAAAAAATCCAAAAAATAAAATTTTAAAACCACAAAGTCATAGCTCCAATCTTCTTTTGAAAATAGAGAGAGCAACAATAACAAAAACTACAACAGAAAAAAAAATCAAAATCGAAGAGGAAAAAAAACAGAAACAAGGTTCTAACGTTTCTCTCACACAAGCCTTTGTTTTCCTGTCCAAATCCATTTTTCTTTTCTTTTGTTATTCCACTGAAAACAATTTTTTTTCTAATGGAAAAAACACTTGACTAGCAAAGAAATAGAGAAGCGAAAAGAGAGAACGGGAGAGAAGATATTATTCTAGTGACACTGATGTGTACAAAATGAAGAATGCCCAGTACGGCTCCGGCGGGATCTGCTTCTCGACGTTCCTCGCCACTATTTTTAGCTTCAGTAAAGGGTAAAATTCATCTAGAAGTTTCGAAAGAGGATAACCTTTTTCTAGAAGCTTCTAGAAGTTGGTGAGGCACTCCAGGCCCGCCATCCTCTCCTTTGTATCCTTCATGCATCATAGTTCCAGCACTTCCTCCATTTCTTTCTTTGATTAGATCTGAAGAAGAGTGAGTCACCTTCAGATCGTTGGTCCATTGGTCGAGTTGAGATCAATGTCACCGAGGTCAAAGTCCTCATCATCGTCGATGCATGTCCATCACGGCGGTGGAGTTTTAGGGTTCTCTCTCTGTCGTGAGTGTGAGTAGTGTGAGTGAGTGTGGCTGAGACGCGACCCTTCGATTTTCAATTGATGGAAGAGAAATGAAACCAGAAATTAAATTCTTCCTGATCTAGATTTTACGGATCTAAATATTTGTGTGGATTGTATTAAGGGAAAACAAATAAAACATACAATGAAAGGAGCTACAAGAAGCACTCAGCTTCTTGAAATTGTGCATACTGATATTTGTGGAGCTTTTGATGTTAATTCTTTTGGAAAGGAAAGATACTTTATCACTTTTATTGATAACTATTCACATTATGCTTATGTCTACTTACTAGATGAGAAATCTCAGGCAGTGGATGCCTTAGAAATTTACTTGAATGAAGTAGAAAGACAATTAGACAGAAAGGTAAAAGTTGTTAGGTCCGATAGAGGTGGTGAGTATTACGAAAGATATGATGAAACTGAACAACACCCAAGTCCATTTGTTATACTCCTTCAGAAACGTGGCATTTGTGCGCAATACACAATGCCTAGTATACCACAACAAAATGGTGTATCAAAAAGACATAATAGAACTTTAATGGATATGGTTAGGAGTATGTTAAGCAATTCAACTTTACCTATATCTTTGTGGATGTATGCCTTGAAAAATGTCATGTATTTGTTGAATAGGGTTCCTAGTAAGGCAGTTCCAAAGACACCTTTTGAATTATGGACGAATAGGACACCTAGTATAAGGCACCTGAATGTTTGGGGTTAGGCAGAAATAATGATTTATAATCCACAAGAAAGAAAATTGGATGCGAGAACAATCAGTGGATATTTCATTGGTTATCAAGAAAAGTCAAAGGGGTATATGTTTTATTGTCCTAATCATAGTATGAGAATTGTCAAAATTGGAAATGCAAGGTTCATTGAAAATGGTGAAATCAGTAGGAGTGCAGTTCCATGAGATGTGGAAAATAAAGAAGTTAGAGTGCGGGTCCCTTTAACTTGTGCCTCTAGTAGTAAGGTGATTGCTGCTTTAGTTGTTGTTCCAAAAAATAATGAAGAGGAGCAACACAATAATGAGCCCATGATACATAATGAACCTATTATGGAAGAACCACAAGAAGTAGCATTAAGGAGGTCTCAAAGAGAAAAGAGACCAACTATTTCGAATAATTGTGTGGTTTACCTACATGAAAAAGAAATAGACTTAAGCATTAATGATAATGATCTAGTTTCGTTTTCACAAGCTGTAAGCTATGATAATTTTGAGAAGTGGTTAAATGCCATGAAAGAAAAGATAAATTCCATGAAACATAATGGTGTTTGGGACCTTGTAGAATTGCCAAAGAGTTGTAAGATTGTTAGTTGTAAGTGGGTCTTCAAGACTAAACATGACTCTCATGGAAACCTTGAATGTTACAAGGCTATACTTGTTGCTAATGGATTTACTCAGAAAGATGGCATTGATTATAAAGATACGTTTTCACCGATCTCACGAAAGGATTCTTTTAGGATTATCATGACATTAGTAGCCCATTATGACTTGAAGCTAAATCAGATGAATGTGAAAATCGCCTTTCTTAATGGAGATTTAGAGGAGAATGTTTATATGGACCAACCAATGGGGTTTTCAGTTGAAGGAAAGGAACACATGGTGTGCAAATTAAATAAATCAATATACAATCTTAAGCAAGCTTCCCGCCAATGGTATTTGAGGTTTAATGGTATCATTGCTTTTTTTAGGTTTAAGGAAAATATTGTTGATCAGTGTATATATCTGAAGGTCGGTGGGAGACAAATTTAGTCTCGCACAATGTCCTAGAAATGATATGGAACGAAAACAAAAAATGAAGCAATTTTGTATGCATCAGTTATTGCATCTACCATGAAAGCTGAATTTGTAGCATATTTTGAGGTTATAATTCAAGCTAATTGGTTGCGGAACTTTATTTCAGGGCTTGAAATTGTCGACAATATTGCTAGACCACTGAAAATGTATTGTGATAACTTCGTAACACTTTTTTTCTGAGAACGACAAGTACTTTAAGAGTGCTAAGCATATGAAATTGAAGTACTTTGTCGTGAATGAAGAAGTTCAAAAACAGAGTGTCAATAGAACATATTATTACAAACTTTATGATAGTAGACCTTTTGGCAAAGGGATTACCGCCCAAGACATTTATAGAACATGTTGAAAGTATGAGCATTATTGTTATTGATGGTTATTACGTGTAATTTACCTTATGCTTTTTAGTGACACTCTGAGCTCATTTATGATATGTTTATGATTACATGTTCTCTATGTTTGCATGCATATCTGTATTAGAGTAATGTTAATAGGTTTTGTCTTGAATAAAGACATTATGTTGGACCAATTATGTGCTCCTAATTAATGGTTATATTAAGGAGAAGACTAATTTGTAGTTTATGGAAGGGACTATGTCGATTAAGTTATGTACAACCATTACGACTCGAATTGTTTCCTATTCTTAAACGAGTGAATAGACAATTTAGTCCCTGAGATTGTACCCATTTTGCATATTAGTCCCTAACTTAATGTTAAATTCAAAATAGTCCCTATCTTTGCATGAGTGTTGCAAAATAGTCCTTCCGTTAAATTTTAAAGTAACGTCGTTAGTGAGGTCAATTTTAGTGTCACGTGAACTATCCAATGTGGCACTAAAGGATGATGAGGTATGACACGTGGACGTGCCTCCTAAAAGATGTCACGTCATTTGATGATAACAAAACAAGTAAATAGACAATTTAGCCCCTGACTTTGTACCCCTATTGCATATTAGTCCCTAACTTAATGAAAATTCAAAATAGTCCCTATCTTTTGCATAAGTGTTGCAAAATAGTCCCTAACTTAAAAACTGCCAGAAATCATGCTTAAAGTGTCCATGCATTGCAAAGGTTGTGCCTTGCATGATTTCTGGCGACGCAGATTCCTCCTTGGATTCCTTGTTATTTTTTGATTCCTCTGATTTTTCTCTTCTTCGTTATTTTCTTCTTCCTCTTCTTTTTTCTCCTCCACTTTGTTTTCCTCCGGTTTTTTCTCTTCCTATTCAAAACACACAAAAAAATCAAAACCCAGAATGATACATTGATGGTAATTGAAGAAAAAAAAAGGAAAAGAGAATGGTTATACATACCTCGCCCATTGATGTTGACAGCTACAGAGATAAGGTTGTTGCTGTGGATTTTTGGTTCTTTTTATTTGTGCAAGTGTGTGTGGGTTATTTTTCGTATATATGCCTCAATTGGTTCAAAACCATCAAATTTGAAGAAGCCACTCATTCTATCATCATCAAATGACGTGACACTAAAATTGACCTCACTAACAACGTTACTTTAAAATTTAACGGAAGGACTATTTTGCAATACTTATGCAAAAGATAGGGACTATTTTGAATTTTTCATTAAGTTATGGACTAATATGCAACAGGGGTACACAGTCAAGGACTAAATTGCCTATTCACTCGTTTTGTTATCATCAAATGACGTGGCATCTTTTAAGAGGCACGTCCACGTGTCATGCCACGTCATCCTTTAGTGTCACGTTGGATAGTCCACGTGGCACTAAAATTGACTTCACTAACGGCGTTACTTTAAAATTTAATGGAAGAACTATTTTGCAACACTTATGCAAAGATATGGAATATTTTGAATTTAATATTAAGTTAGAGACTAATATACAAAATGAGTACAATCTCAGGGACTAAATTGTCTATTCACTCATTCTTAATCATGAAATTATGATGTACTCAATGTCATCAAATGACGTGACACTAAAATTGACCTCACTAACAACGTTACTTTAAAATTTAACGAAAGCACTATTTTGCAATACTTATGCAAAAGATAAAGACTATTTTGAATTTTTCATTAAGTTAGGGACTAATATGCAACAGGGGTACAAAGTCAAGGACTAAATTGCCTATTTACTCGTTTTGTTATCATCAAATGACGTGGCATCATTTAAGAGGCACGTCCACGTGTCATGCCACGTCATCCTTTAGTGCCACGTTGGATAGTCCACGTGGCACTAAAATTGACTTCACTAACGGTGTTACTTTAAAATTTAATGGAAGAACTATTTTACAACACTTATGCAAAGATATGGACTATTTTGAATTTAATATTAAGTTAGAAACTAATATGCAAAATGGGTACAATCTCAGGGACTAAATTGTCTATTCACTCATTCTTAATCATGAAATTATGATGTACTCAATGTCATCAAATGACGTGACACTAAAATTGACCTCACTAACAACGTTACTTTAAAATTTAACGGAAGGACTATTTTGCAATACTTATGCAAAAGTTAGGGACTATTTTGAATTTTTCATTAAGTTAGGGACTAATATGCAACAGGGGTACAAAGTCAAGGACTAAATTGCCTATTTACTCGTTTTGTTATCAGCAAATGACGTGGCATCTTTTAAGAGGCACGTCCACATGTCATGCCACGTCATCCTTTAGTGCCACATTGGATAGTCCACGTGGCACTAAAATTGACTTCACTAATGGCGTTACTTTAAAATTTAATGGAAGAACTATTTTGCAACACTTATGGAAAGATACAGACTATTTTGAATTTAATATTAAGTTAGGGACTAATATGCAAAATGGGTACAATCTCAGGGACTAAATTGTCTATTCACTCATTCTTAATCATGAAATTATGATGTACTCAATGTCATCAAATGACGTGACACTAAAATTGGCCTCACTAACAACGCTACTTTAAAATTTAACGGAAGGAATATTTTGCAATACTTATGCAAAAGTTAGGGACTATTTTTGAATTTTTCATTAAGTTAGGGACTAATATGCAACAGGGGTACAAAGTCAGGGACTAAATTGACTAATATGCAACAGGGGTACAAAGTCAGGCACTAAAATTGACTTCACTAACGGCGTTACTTTAAAATTTAATGGAAGAACTATTTTGCAACACTTATGCAAAGATATGGACTATTTTGAATTTAATATTAAGTTAGAGACTAATATACAAAATGGGTACAATCTCAGGGACTAAATTCTCTATTCACTTATTCTTAATCATGAAATTATGATGTACTCAATGTCATCAAATGACGTGACACTAAAATTGACCTCACTAACAACGTTACTTTAAAATTTAACGGAAGGACTATTTTGCAATACTTATGCAAAAGATAAAGACTATTTTGAATTTTTCATTAAGTTAGGGACTAATATGCAACAGGGGTACAAAGTCAAGGACTAAATTGCCTATTTACCCGTTTTGTTATCATCAAATGACGTGGCATCATTTAAGAGACACGTCCACGTGTCATGCCACGTCATCCTTTAGTGCCACGTTGGATAGTCCACGTGGCACTAAAATTGACTTCACTAACGGCGTTACTTTAAAATTTAATGGAAGAACTATTTTGCAACACTTATGCAAAGATATGGACTATTTTGAATTTAATATTAAGTTAGAGACTAATATACAAAATGAGTACAATCTCAGGGACTAAATTGTCTATTCACTCATTCTTAATCATGAAATTATGATGTACTCAATGTCATCAAATGACGTGACACTAAAATTGACCTCACTAACAACGTTACTTTAAAATTTAATGGAAAGACTATTTTGCAATACTTATGCAAAAGATAAGGACTATTTTGAATTTTTCATTAAGTTAGGTACTAATATGCAACAGGGGTACAAAGTCAAGGACTAAATTGCCTATTTACTCATTTTCTTATCATCAAATGACGTGGCATCATTTAAGAGGCACGTCCACGTGTCATGCCACGTCATCCTTTAGTGCCACGTTGGATAGTCCACATGACACTAAAATTGACTTCACTAACGGCGTTACTTTAAAATTTAATGGAAGAACTATTTTGCAACACTTATGCAAAGATATGGACTATTTTGAATTTAATATTAAGTTAGAGACTAATATGCAAAATGGGTACAATCTCAGGGACTAAATTGTCTATTCACTCATTCTTAATCATGAAATTATGATGTACTCAATGTATAGAATGATTTAGTCATTTTAATGTGCATTATGTTAGTTTAATCTATTTATTTATTTAGTCCACAATGTTTATTAATGTCACATGATCCAAGTGAGAGAATGTTAGAATTAATGTCTCATATGAGAAACATGTGACTTATGTAGGGACTAATAAATAAATAATTAATAATTATGGACTAAATTATAATTGGGTTAAATAGGAGAAGTTTTTAAAGGTAACTGCTACTTGATGGGAGTACTGGTTATAAAAGGAGTTAATACCCACTAATGTGAAATAAGGTCCCCTTCCTGACAGAAAAGTGTTCTATCTAATCTCTAGTCATCACAAACGTAGAGGGACAGAAAGAATAGTCAAGGGAGTGAAATCTTATTTCTCTCATCTTCCAAGAAATCAAAGTATACCGGAGAAAAGTCTCACTATGGAGAAAGATACGTATTGTTTATCTATTATTTGTGACAATCATAGGTTTCAAGATCCTGCTGGTTTCCTACAACTGCTAATCTAGGAAACCCTTAAAACTTTTACATACACTAGACCAATTTTTTTAACCGTTGGATTCATCTAGTTCATATCGTAAAATTATATGTCTTCCACAACATATCTTTTTCCCCCAACTTGTCTAACATCTCCGGCGAGATTATGACGACGGTCAACAATCAGTCTCCTCCCTTTGATCTTCTCACACCTCAACTTCTTTTCACTTCCCTCCAGTTTCGATTATATAGATACAACAAAGACGCGGTTGGAGCAACAACGAAGGCAGTGGAGTGGCAACATGGCATTGGGATCCCTTCTTGTAGTAAGAAACAATGTCAAATCCACCACCATAGAAAATCAACACCCAATTTTCCCAGATTTGAAATACCTAGAAGGGAAAGATCGAAACTTTTGTCATTGTGATTCTTGTGTTGTGCATAACAATTTCCCAGATCTAAAACACCGTGGAGACGCTAATGAAAATTTGAAGGCTTGCTCAATTCCGCTTCATTGAAAATTTTTGGCGATGTGGGTTTCGATTCTATGGAGACTGTGAAGATGTGGTTGGAGCAATGACAAAAGCGGTGGCATGGCATCGGGAACGAGATGAAAGGAGTAAATGAGGGAAAAAAATGAAATGTTGCCACTAGGCATTACCTCCAACGACAACAATTGGTGGACGACAATGAAGTATTGCTGGTAAAGGACGAGAGATAATGTGTAAAAGGGGAGTGTATAAAAGGAGTGTAAAGATTAATTTTCTGGATATTGTGGGGAAAAAATTACAAAGGGGAGTATCTTAGTAATAAAGAGACGTGGAAATAGCAAATCCCCCGTTTAATAGGAATTGAAATTTTTGTAGCCCAATTAGCTCTTAGCGGACTCCAAGTCAAACTAACCGGTTCATAGGTTACTCGTTTCTTAAATATAAAAAAATAAAAATTATTAAAATAAATTAACTTTTACACATCAAGTTAATAAAATATTTTTTTAAGTACTATAAACTAAAATAAAAAAATATTGGTTGCTTTTGTACTATTATATTGTAAAATATATACATTATATATATATATATATATATATATATATATATCAATTATAACCATAAACAAGTGCTAAAAATATAAATCAATATGCATAAAATATTAACAACGCATATAGTATTAAATTTTTTATTTACGATATCACTAATTATAAAAAAAAACAAATAAATATGACTAGCTCTGGACATCATGAGCCAACTTGCTTTAGGCCAATAAAAACTGGTTTAATATATTTTTAGTCCCTTTACGTTCATTTATTTTATTTTATTTTGATTCTTGTGAGTTTTTTCTTGTTTATTTTAATTCTTTTAAATTTGTATTTTTTTCAGATTTGATCCCCTAAAGAAATTTGTTAATTATGTGACACCATAAGTTCACATTTTTTTAATTTTATAATTTTGTATTTATAGGGATCAAAATTAAAAAAAAAATACATACTTATATGAGTTAAAAATGAACAAAAAAATTTATGAAACCAAAATTAAAAAAAGTGTAAATTTAAACTTACAAGAACTAAAAATAAACAAAAAAAAACTTACAAAGATTAAAACTCAAACTTACAAGAATTAAAAATATATTTAAGTCCGAATAAGTCTGACCAAAATAAACTCATGCTTAAATGTTAGTGCAACTCATACATCGGACTAATGAGACCAACCCATTGGATTAAACTCATTTAACATGCCTAATTAAAACAACCACAAAAATCATACTTACGATACGAAAGTGTATTTTGATACCCCGAATTAAAACATCATCTTATGAAGCACTTGAAGGATAAAAAGTAAAATAAATACAAACAATAAAGTAAAGGACAAAAAGAAGAAAAAAAAGGATTTAAACCATTTTTTAAAGTAAGCAATGCGTGTGATATATTAAACGAGAGCAAACAACAAGAAGAGTAAACATTGCCAAAGCCGAACTACCATGATAATAAATATGTTTTTGCAAGAACAATGCTAAAGATTCAATCATATACATTTGGAGAAAGTTGGGGATGTGGATTGATAGTAGACATAAGATTTAAAACTTCATTTATAAATATTTCACAGAAAATATTATGAAAGATAGACGAATGAATTTCCTCGATGATCTTATAAAGTGCTAGTTTGGTTTAGAATTTGTTTCATAAAACTGATTTTGCACGGTCGAATTTGATTTAGACATGTATTTAAGTTAATCCGAGTCACATATCTACATTAGAAAACAAGTGAATAAGGAAAAATTTACAATTTTTCAATAGTCCCTTTTTTCCTCTAAACAAAATTAATTTAAACATTACATTCAACAATTCAACATTTGTTCCTATCACAAATGGATCGGGTACTCATTTTTTTTTCGAAGGGTCTTTTATTGTGTTGATGGGTCTCTAGAGCCAAAGGATCGTTTGATTGGTTGTTCCTTAACGAGGATTCAGGTGCAAGAGTATCTAGGATAGCGGAGCGGATGATACTTGCAAAAGACATTCTAACACTCAAGTGAGAGTTCGACTCAAAGTAATTAGTGATATATAATGAGTAGTGAGAATGAATCAATCCTCTTATATGGGGGTTCATCCATTTTTATACTAATCTTGTTGGGTCTAAGATCTAGGGTTTGTGGGTCTGTCACATTATAATTATTTGTTGAATAATACTCTTTCTAATCATGCTTATGTAGTCCTAATTGAGTGATTACCTTAACTAGATTTAGTTGTAATAATCATGGTCGAATGATGTTAGTTGCTCGTGCTTACTGAAGATCGAGATGTATTGTTCGATATATATAAATCCGTGACTAAAGGATGTGTTCCATTTGTGTGTCTCAAATATTCCTTGGGCCTAACGGTCTACTTTATCCTATATAAGATGAATTCTATTAACATTAACTTTATCAAAATGTAAAACGAACTACACCTTGAATAAGTAGAATATGCAGAAGCCATTTACGTTAGACCGGAGTCAATAGGGGAACATGAGTCAATATATTGCAGTCTCAAAATGGAACGTGGGACTGTGGAGTTTCGTGAGCTAAGTATTCTTTGTTTTTTAGTTTATTTTTATCAATAGCAAGTATTCTTGTACTTTTCAACAATAGAATTGAAACTTGATAATTTTGTTTCTTAAATATATAGTAAGGAATTTAATTTCTAGTTTATGCGTATTAAAAACATATGTGGTGAGAGGTCAATTCGTTAAATAGATATCAGTATTTCAATAGATTAGCCATTAACTTTCAACTGGATTCATCCAAAATTTAGCAATCTTTTTTAAGAATAATAACAATGGACTAAAATATAGTTATATCATTTTTAAAAATAAAATATTTCTTAAGAATCGATTTAAAAACTTAAATGAAATGAGGTCAGATATCGATACTAACATATGAAAATAGGAAGGAGGAAATAAAAAAAAATGTAATGTTCAATAATCCAATAAAGAGAGGTTATAGTCGTTTAATTTGTTAATTGATATTAAGACCTCGTGTAATTTATTAATTTTATGTTAAAATAATTAAACACATGAAATAATTGAAGAACAGAATAAATAGTAAAAAATAATAAAAGAAATTAAAAAATATTTTTTTACTAAAATAAACGATGAAATATATAAAAGAATGTTTCCATTATTTAATTGATTCTTTACAAATTTGATTCTGTTTTCTTTTTTTGGTAGATCTAATAATACTATTCTGTAATCACCGGGGCCCAATTCAACGTATCTGCATTAAAAAAAATTAAATAAATCTACACGTCTCCGAAACGGCTATTTTAAAAGATGAATCTCTCTTACAAAAAGAAAATGAGGTAAATCGCAGTAATAATAAAATCTAGCATATCTATTTTTTTTTTAAAATTATTTGGGTTGCTTCACATAACTATACAAGCAAACAAATAACCGTTACCACAAATAATAAGGACTTGCATCTATTAGTCAAATGCCTCAGGTTCAACTCTTAAATCATGTTAAAAGAAAAATACTTATATTTTGTACGTTATAATTTTCAAGAAAGGTTTATCATTGATTTTAACCGGACAACTTCATATAATATCATGATTAATAAAAAAGAAGAAGCTAATGAGGCTGGCTTGTCCCAACACTCAAGTGAGGCTGGCTTGTCCTATCGCCCTTTTCTATTGCAACTATCTGATTTGAATTTGACTTAATTTGTGTAAATATTACAACTATAATAACAAAAGTTTAGGTATCTAATGTACAAACAACGAGACCTGTGATTGTGAAAAGCTTAGTGCAATGTTATAACAAACAACGAGACCTGTGATTGTGAAAAGTTTAGTGCAATGTTATAGTCCAATGGAGACACAAAATGCACAAGCCACCAGAAACCCTGACCTAAACATTGAAGTATGGCCCCTCCTACTCGTTATATTGTCTCAATGACACAAGACAGGGCTATAAATTTGACCTAGGCATGATTATTTGAATAGCAATTTATTATCAAATAGGCATAGACAGCTGTTGTGAGTGGGTGGCAAGTAGGAGCACCTTCAAATCCATGTCCATGGCTTTCTTTAATTTGTTCGTTTTCTAAAGAAATTAAAATAATGGATATGAAATTTTTAATTTGTTATAAACATAGAAGGACTAGTTTGGTTCATATCTCTCTTTCCATATTGATTTCTCACTTTCTAAACCGGCCCCATTTTGTTTATTCACTTTTTTTTTTCAATTTTCTGTTTAGCCACTGAGCTATTCCAATACATAGTATACTGTACACAAAAATTTATTATCTTTTAATTTTAATTTAATGCTACTTTTCAGTCTATTATTTTTTATAATTATTTTGTTTTAATATATTAAATTTTAAAAATTTCATTATGTCACTTTAAGTTTTTAAAATATTTCATTTTGATTTTTTTTTTAATTTTTGTTAATAAACATTAATGTCTCATTAACATTTAAATTTTTAAATAATTAATTAACATTGTAGTTATTTTTAGGCTTAATTGTAAAATTTGACTTTCTATTATGTCTATTACACTAAATCGGTCATCTTATTTTTTAATTCACTATTTGAATCCCCTTATATTTTAAAATACATTACCTTAGTCCTCATTTTAACCTTAACCATTAAATTTTAAACATTGGCTAGACTAAAAAGTTGACCAATATTTTTTTAAAAATAAGAAATTAAAAAAATACTTAAGCAAATACTAAAATTATAGTTCTTGAAGTAAAAAACACACTCTTTTATCATTACACTCAAGTGCTCATTTAAATATTTGGTACAAAATATAGAATTAATATAATTTTTATACAAAAATAGTTTAAAATTCGATTTTTTTTAATTTATTATATTTTTATAATTTTATATATTATATTTTTTAAAATAATACTTGCGATTTAGTGATAATATTTTTTTATCTATATTAAGATATTCATGTTATTTATTATAATATAAATAAAAAATAATGTCAATAAATTACATCTATAAATATTTTTAAAAATATAAAATACTTTCATTTTATTTAATTATGTATCTTTATTATATATTTTAATTCTCTAAAAAAATTTCGTATATGATTAAATAAAGTTAAATATTAAATCACATATATAAATATTAAAAAGATAATAAAATATTGTTATTTTATAAAATTATAATTTATGTAAAAAATATATATTAAAGATAAAATTTATACTATATTTATTTTATAAAATAAGTTTTGGATAGTGTCATAAAAATACATAATATTATAAAAATATAATATATAAAATAAAAAATAAAACTTATATAAGTATACATATTCTAATTTACGTGAAAATAAAATTTAATCTTATATGTTATATTTTAAAAGATAATATATAAGATTATAAAAAAATAATAAATTAAAAAAGAATACAATTTGAATTTTAAATTATTTTCGCATAAAAATTATATTAATATTATATTTTGTACTAAATATTTAAATGAGTACTTAAGGGTAGTAATAGAAGAGTATGTTTATTACTTTAATGATGATGATTTTAGTTCTTCTTTAACTATTTTTTTTAAGTTCTTATTTTTAAAGAAAAATATGGATAAATTTTTTTAATCTGATCAACGTTTAAAGTTTAACCGTCAATCATTAGTCAGACTGAAACTAAGATAATATATTTTGAAATATAAGGAGATTCAAATAATAAATTAAGAAATAGAAGAATGATTTAGTGTAATAGACAAAATAATAGAACAAATTTTGCAATTAAACCTTATTTTTAATCATCATTATCTTTATCTTATTTTAAAAATTATAAACCGCCATAAACTGTGTCGCGTTAGCTTCTGATTAAGACCCAATCGTTGCCGAGCACGTCCAGCCTCGATTTGCCGTCGATCTTTCAAAGAAGAACCAGCATCAACGACACCATCTGCATTGAGAACTCTGTCTCCGTCATCGTGGTGTTGTCGATTTTGGACAGTATAAGTAAGATTCCAGCAAGGACGTTTTTAATGGACCAGATCTGAAACTCACTTCCATCACCCCTCTTCTTGCTTGAGATCTAAAACCAGATCTGATACGCAGCACGCCAGCAAAGGAATCCGAATCTGAAGCGCAGCGTGGAGGCACCGGTAATTTTGTAGCTTGAGCACAAAGCACAAACCTTTCTACCAATTTGCCGAAGCAGAAGGTCCCCACATGCCTTGGGGACAAAAGTGTAGGTGAAATTATCGGACTTTTGTCCAACATGCAGCATTTTGCGATAGAGAAAAATGGCTCTCGAGGGAGAAATGTTGCAATTGTAGTGTAATCCCTGTTAGCTGTAATTCAAAATATTAGATGTAAGTTTGGTAGTTTGTTTAGTTAGTTGAGTGTGATAAGACAGTGATTGAGGCTGAACTTGAGCTGTATAAATAGCCTCTATGTAATTCAATTCTATAATACAATTCATCTCATTTTAGTATATGCCTTTTCCTGGTTTTCTCTCTTTCTCCCCAACAGATTTGGTATCAAGAGCACTAAGTCTTGGGACTAGGTGGGATAAGAGAGGTGTGAATTGAGAAAGAGTGGTGAGAGATTCAAATAGTGTGGATCCTTCAAGTGTGAAACAACTGAGAGTTGTGAGTGAAGCAACCTGTGAGGCATTGAGAATCAAGATTTGGCAGATTCTGGATCTTGCTAGATCTTGCAAAAGAATCTTGGTGATTGCTAGAAAAGCTTGAGTGTGGATCGATCAAGATAGCATCATGAATGGCCATGTACCTGGAAATTTACCAGTTCTTGATGGGAAAAACTGGTCCAAATGGAGTGTGCAGATGAGAGCCCTCTTTGGTTTTCAGGATGTCTATGAGGTGGTTCAGAATGAGATTGAAGAGCCTACAGCCAGCACACCAGATGCTCAAAGACAAGTTTTGAAGGATTTGAAGAAGAAAGACTGTAAGGCACTTTTTTTCTTGCATCAATGTGTTGACTCTGCACATTTTGAAAAAATTGCAACTGCCACAACTTCGAAGGAGGCATGGGATATCCTAGCAAAAGCCTGTTCTGGTGATGGCAGGTTGAAGAAAGTGAAGCTAAACACTTTGAAGAGACAATATGAGCTACTCCAGATGGAAGACAATGAGAGGATCTGTGATTACTTCACAAGATTGTTCATAATTGTGAATCAAATGCAAGAATATGGTGAGAGATTCAAGGATCAAGATTTGGTAGAAAAGGTGATGAGAACTCTAACCCCTCAATTTGATGGGAGAGTTGCTGCTATCGAAGAGGCAAGGGACCTGTCTGAGATTAAAATCGAGTAGTTGCAAGCCTCTCTAGAAGCATATGATCTGAAGATGAATGGGAGGAGCCCAGCAAGATTGCAAGATCAGGCCTTGTATGCTTCGAAACAGAAGCAAGGTTGGAAGAACAAGAAGTGGAAATGAAATGCTAAGAGATATAGAAACAAGTATGAAGGAAAGAATCCTTCAGCTCAGGGCAAGTTTGATCAAAATGACTATGCTCTGGAACAATCTATGTCATATGGCAGAAAAAGGGAAGCATGTTCAGGCAATAAGGCTGGAAAATGAAGGTTTAACAAAAGCAAGATCAGATGCTACAATTGTTAAGGCTGGGGTCATTTTGATAATGAATGTGGAAGTGCAGATGCAAGAAAGAAGAAGAAGAAATACATCAGAAATGAGGCTCACATGGCACAAGCAAAACAAGCAAAACAGGAAAGTGATAGTGATTCAGAGGTGGAAGCAATTGTGTTGATGACAACAATCTGCAATTTCAGCAACAATGGTGATGCAGAAACATGGTATTTGGACACTGGATGTTCAAATCACATGACCTGTAATCTGAATTGGCTTGTGAATCTTGGTAATAGCAGGAGGTGCACCATAAAATTTGCAGATAACAGTACTGTGAAGAGCATGGGAGTTGGAAATGTTGCTTTCAAAAGGAGTGATGGAAGTCTAGCAATAATAGAAAAAGTGATGTATGTGCCAGATATGAGGTATAATCTGATGAGTTTGGGTCAGCTTCTTGAAAAGGGTTTCTCAGCATCCTGAAGAACAAGTTTATGGATTTACTAGACCTAGGTGATGTAAGAGTGTTCAAAGTTCCATTGTCTAGAAACAGAACCTTTCAAGTGAATATGAATAATGCTGATGTGCAGTGTTTAGCATCAACTGCCAATGAAGATGAGAGTTGGCTTTGGCATTCTAGACTTGGGCATTTGAATTTCAAGGGCCTGAATCAACTCCAGTCACAGAAGCTAGTTGATCGCCTGCCCAGAATTAGAATTCCTCACAGAATCTGTGAAAGATGCTTGACAAGTAAGCAACTTAGGAACTCCTTCAAATCTGAATCACCTACTAGAGTAATTGAAGTGCTAGGAGTTGTATACTCTGATGTATGTGGCCCACTGGAAGTTTCTTCAATGGGAGGTAACAAATATTTTGTGACCTTCATTGATGAGTTTAATAGGATGATGTGGCTGTACCAGATAAAAGCCAAGAGTGAAGTGCTTTCTATATTCAAGGAGTTTAAGGTGTTGAGTGAAAAACAAAGTGGAAAAGCAATCAAGGTTATTAGAACAGATGGTGGAGGGGAGTATACATCAAAGGATGTCGAATTTTTCTGTATCCAGCATGGCATAATTCATGAAGTTACTGCTCCATATACTCTTCAGCATAATGGGTTGGCTGAAAGGAGGAATAGGACAATAATGAACATGGCTAGATATATACTGAAGGAGAAAAACCTGCCATCAAAATTTTAGGGAGAAGTTGTGTCCAATGCAGTCTATATACTGAATAAGAGTCCAACTAAGAAGCTAAAGGATAAAGTGCCTGAAGAAGTGTGGACACAAAGAAAGCCAACAGTAAAGCATGTGAGGGTATTTGGGTCTTTATGCTTCAAACATGTTCTTGATGAGAAGAGAAAGAAGCTTCAAGACAAGAGTGTACCTATGATACTGGTTGGATATCACCCAACTGGTGCCTACAGGCTGCTTGAACCACTGTCTAAGAAAATCTTCATAAGTAGAGATGTGGTAATTGATGAAGATGGCTCATGGGATTGGAAGAAGAAATCCACAATCAGTACCCTAGTTGAAGAGGAGAATACTGAGGCAGAAATCATTGAAGAAACTGGAATTAAAGTTGAAAATGATAGGTCTGCAGCTGTGCATCTCAGACCACAAAGAGATAGGCACCTGCCTTTGAAGTTTAAAGACTATCATATGGAGTTGCCTAACATTCTTGGCCAAGCAGTAGTAACTGAAGATGAAGAAAAAGTAGAAGCAAAGAGGAATGCAAGTGAGTTTGTACATTTTGCATTCCTGGCAGATGTTGAACCAATTGATTTCAAAGATGCACTGCAACAATATTAGTGGAAGGCTACAATGGAAGTGGAATTTAGGGCAATTGAAAGAAATCAAATCTGGGATCTTGTTGACCTGCCTTCAAATAAGTCCCCCATTGATGTGAAGTGGGTATTCAAGTTGAAACTGAAGCCAGATGGATTTGTAGCCAAGCATAAAGCAAGGTTAGTTGTAAGAGGTTTCCTCCAAAAAGTTGGTTTGGATTATTTTGAAGTATTTACTCTAGTAGCTAGGCTGGAAACCATAAGGTTGGTAATATCACTAGCCCATAATAGAGATTGGTCCTTATACCAGCTTGATGTAAAGTCAGCTTTCCTGAATGGTACCTTGGAAGAGGAGGTGTTTGTTAAACAACCTCCTGGTTTTGAGATCAAAGGCAAGGAAGATAAAGTGTTCAGATTGTATAAGGCATTGTATGGCCTAAAGCAAGCTCCAAGGGCCTGGAACAAGAGAATAAACTCTTTTCTGATAAAAGAAAACTTCCACAAGTAAAAGGAACATGAAATATATGTAAGGAAGAATGACAAAGAAGACATGATAAATTTGTGCCTGTATGTTGATGATCTACTGATCACAGGAAGCAATCCACTGGCTATAGAGAAATTCAAGGAGAGATTGAAGCTTGAATTCGAAATGACAAATCTGGGATTACTGTCATATTTTCTGGGAATGGAATTCAAGAAAGCAAAGGAGTTGTTGATCATGCACCAACAAAAGTATACAACTGATCTGCTCAAAAGATTCCAGATGATGAGCTGCAATCCAGCATCTACTCTAGTTGAACCAGGCTTGAAGTTAGTGAAGGATGAGTCAGAAAAATCAGTGGATAGCACCCTATTCAAGCAAGTTGTAGGGTCATTGAGATATCTCTGTAATACAAGACCAGATATCTCATTTGCAGTGGGTCTAATTAGCAGATTTTCAGACAATCCTAAGGCCTCTCATTGGGCTGCTGCTAAGAGGATTCTGAGATACCTCAAAGGCACACTCAGCTATGGTATTTTGTTTACTAAGGAAGCTGATCAAGATGCTTTCATAGACCAGGTGGAAATTTCAGAATTAATTGGCTTCTCAGATTCTGATTGGTGTGGAGACAAGGTGGAAAGGAAAAGCACTACAGGCTATCTTTTCAAGTTTATGGGTACATCAATAAGCTGGTGTTCTAAGAAACAACAAGTGGTGGCTTTATCCTCATGTGAGGCAGAGTACATAGTAGCTTGCTATGATGCATGTCAAGCCTTGTGGTTGGACTCCTTGCTTGAAGAATTGAAGGTGGAAATTCAGAGGCCAGTTAGATTGTATGTAGACAACAAATCTACTATCAGTTTGGCCATGAATCCAGTAGCACATGGAAGATCAAAACATATTGAGACTAGATTTCATTTTTTGAGGGAAAAGATGAGCAAGAAGCAACTGGATTTGAGGTATTGCAGCACTGAAATGCAGCTGGCAGATATTTTTACAAAAGGATTAAAGGTGAATAGCTTTGTAGTGTTGAGAGACAAGCTTGTTGTTTCACCTATGGAGATTCTAAATTAAGGGGGTGTGTTAGTTGTAATTCAGAATATTAGATGTAAGTTTGGTAGTTTGTTTAGTTAGTTGAGTGTGATAAGGCAGTGATTGAGGCTGAACTTGAGCTGTATAAATAGCCTCTATGTAATTCAATTCATCTCATTTTAGTATATGCTTTTTCCTGGTTTTCTCTCTTTCTCCCCAACAATTCCTAATCATGAAATTCCAAAAAAATTGGTCACTTGATGTGATCCTGACTAGGAGCGGATCGCTTGATACAAGCTATGGAGTTCTGGATGACGCCACTTCCAGTGAAGGAAGATAAGTCAGGATAGACGCCACAAGGATTACCTTGATAAGTCTGATAATTGGTTCAACAAGGAACCCAGAGAGAAACTCTCACAAAATTTTATCAAATGACAAAAGTTTTTTTATTGAAAAAAAAAACTAATACTTATAGTGTATCTGAACAAAAAGATAAAAATAGACATGGGCCTTCTAAACAGTTTGGGCCAAAATTACAATAAATAAAAATTATAACTAAAAAACATATTTAACTTGGGCCTTCAGCAACAATTAATAGTCTTGGTAGTGCCTCTGCCTCTGGGCCTTCGTCTTTCTCCACTTGGGCCTTCATCCTTCTCCACTCGGGGGCTTTGTCTTTCTCCACTTGGGCCTTCGCCCTTCTCCACTTGGGCCTTTAGCTTGTATTTGGCCAGTTTCAGGATTCTCATCATCACTTTCTTGGACTGCATTGAAATTTTCATAGGCGGCTGAAGTGTGGAGTGTGGAAGCAATGTCTTCCAAGGTTATTTTGATGATGCCAAAGAATCAAGAGTTAAGCAAAGTTTCAAGCAAAGATTCAAGAATCAAGCTTCAAGTTTCAAGATTCAAGAATTAAGATTTAAGACTCAAGATTCAAGAATCAAGAGAAGACTCAATCAAGATAAGTATTAAAAAAGTTTTCCAAAACATTGAGTAGCATAAGAAGTTTTCACAAAATCATCACCAAAGAGTTTTACTCTCTGGTAATCGATTACCAATAGTTTTAAAACGTTAAGATTTAAAATTTCAAGAGTTACAACTTGTATTTAAACATTTTCAACTTGTGTAATCGATTACACAATACTTGTAATTGATTACCAGTGTTTCTAAACGTTTTAATTTTAAAAATTCAAAATGAAGAGTCACATCTGTTGATGTGTAATCGATTGCACATTAATGGTAATCGATTACCACTGACTGGTTTCGAAAAATACATTTCCAAAAGTCACAATTCTTCAAGTGATTTGTTTCTGAAGATTCTTTCAAAAGTCACAACTTTTTAAGTGACTAGTTTTAAAGAAATTGCCAAGAGTCACAAGCTTTGACTTGAGTCATCAAGAGATTATAAATATGTGACCATGGCATGAGTTTCAAGATCATCAATCATCTTTGAATCATCTATCTTTCAATCTTCTTTCAACATTCTTCAATCAATCTTTTCAACTCTTTCTACAGAATTTTCGGATTCATCTTCTCTTCATCTTTCTTCAAGTTTTTGTTCAATACTTTCTCTTTCAAGAAAAGTTTTTTGATAAAAAACTTGTGCTATTCATCTTTTTCATTCTCTTCTCCTCCATGTCGGCCTTCATCTGCCTTTGCACCTCCTGAATTCTTTTGTGTCTCTCTTCTCCCTTACAAAAGATTCAAAGGACTAACCGCCTGAGAATTCTTTTGATTCTTCCTTTCCCCTTAAGCAAAAGATTTCAAAGGACTAACCGCCTGAGATATCTTTTGTTTCCCCTTTACAAAGATTCAAAAGACTAACCGCCTGAGAATTCTTTGTCCCAACACATTGGAGGGTACATCCTTTGTGGTACAAGTAGAGGGTACATCTACTTGGGGATTCTAAGTAGGAAAGAAGCTGAAGTCCCTAAGGAAAGTGAAGAAGTGAAAGCTTTGAAAGCGGAGCTTGAAAAAACAAGAGTGGTCAAGGAGAAGCTAAAGATGACAGTCACTAGGGTCAGGAAAGAGTGTGATGTGCTGAGAGACGTCAAAATGACTATGGTCAAAGCCTTAGAGCGGGCAACTAAAAGGGCCTGAAAGGAAGAATGGAGCAGGAACAAGTTCCGAGGGGCTTTATGGGGCAGCAGTAACGAGCTTAAGCTTAGAAGGGCTGAGAGGGATGAGTCAAGATTGGAAAGCATGGTGTTAGAAGATAAGTTGAAGGCTTGTCAAAGGGCGAAGAGAAGTTTGACGGAGCAGCTAAGCAGAACATAAGAGAATATGTTGACAATTATTGATCAATATAAGGAAAAGGTGAACCTAGCTACTAGTCATAGGCAAAGGCTGGAGGATGAACGAACATGCGAAGGTATCGACTCTGCAAATGGAAAGGGAAGCAAAAGAGAGGGTGATAGAATCATTGCACAGGGAAGCTATGAAATGGATGGATAGGTTCGCTCTAACTCTAAATGGGAATCAAGAGCTTCCAAGGTTGTTAGCCAGAGCCAAGGCAATGGCGGATTTATACTCGGCTCCCGATGAAGTTCATGGGCTTTTCGATTACTGTCAACACATGGTCAAACTGATGTCCCACATAATTAGGAACCGCTGAGGTGCTTGTGTTGTTTTTATGCTTTGGCTTTGGCAAGATAAACGATGTTGTTTCTTAATGAAAATGGGATTTGATTTGACCCTATGTCTTTACTAAAATTTCTGTGTGGGTTCAATACTTTGGCAGCTTATCATTATTATGCATTCATGTTTATTTCGTTGCCGCATTACTCATTGCATTTTTGTTTTTTTAGCAATCATAGTCAAAAAGTAAACATAATAATCAAAAAGAATGAACACGCTTTACGACACCCCTACCAAACACGTGCCAAAACCAAAATCATGAGTGAAATAAAGGAGGTGCAAAGGCAGATGAAGACCGACATGGAGGCCATGAAGGACCAAATGACCTCCATGATAGAGGCCATGTTGAGTATGAGAAGGATGATGGAGGACAACGCGGCCGCAGTTGCCACCACCAGCATCGCCGTTGAGGCGGATCCGACTCACCCATCTGGCATAAACCAAACAAGTCGTCCAATCCCAGATGTGGTAGGTTAGGGAGGAGAAGTGTTGGGAAGTACAGGCGGCCCCCATGTTGTGCAAAGTAAGAATTCTTTCCCACCATACGGCTTGCCACCAAACTATACACCACCCAATGTGGTGCATGTGCCCGGCAAGAACACCAATCACTCCGCTCCCGTTCTCCTTGAAAGCCAGCAACCCTAGTTGGGGCATGCACCCTTTTCTCAGCCTATGGGAGAGGCCCGTGAAGAGCCCCGGGACCATGCTCTGGGCGAGTTCGAGCCTTACCCTGGATATGCCGCTGAGGGACCAATGTTTGGTGGTCTGGCCCAGCCCAATACCTCGGGGGCCCCTCAACATCGCTCGCTGCAACCCCTACATTTCTCGGTGGGGAGGCTACCTCCTGCCATGGAAGAAAGAGAGAAATTTGATCTTATAGGGGAAAGGCTGAGGGCCATTGAGGGGATTGGTGACTACCCTTTTGCCGACATGGCAGAGCTATGCTTAGTGCCCGACGTCGTCATCCCTCCCAAATTCAAGGTGCCAGACTTCAACAAGTACAAGGGGACCACTTGTCCCAAGAACCACTTGAAGATGTACTAACGGAAGATGGGGGCATACTCAAAAGATGAGAAACTCTTGATGCAGTTTTTTCAAGAAAGTTTGGCTGGGGCAGCAATCACTTGGTATACTAACCAGGAAGCTTCCCAGATCCATTCTTGGAAAGACTTAATGGCTGCTTTCATCAGGCAGTATCAATACAACTCTAACATGGCTCCCGATAGAACGTAATTGCAAAACATGTGCAAGATGGAGCATGAGTCTTTCAAGGAGTATGCACAGAGGTGGAGGGATTTGGTAGCCCAAGTAGCACCTCTAAGGATGGAGAGGGAGATGATAACCATGATAGTGGACACATTACCAGTGTTCTACTATGAGAAAATGGTGGGTTATATGCCTTCATGCTTTGCGGATCTGGTATTTGTGGGTGAGAGAATTGAAGTGGGCTTAAGAAGGGGCAAGTTCTATTATGTCGCTTCAATGAGTACAAGCAATAGGAGGTCCAAAATGGGTAGAGCTAAGAAGAAGGAGGGAGATGCCCATGTCATAACCTCAGCTCCCACATGGCCAAAATCCCAACAAACCCCTCACTACCCCACTTACCAATATTCCCCGCCTCATTACAATTATTTAACCAATATCGAAACTCCTCCCAATTTGGGGCCTGCCCAACAAAGGTTGCCCACTCAACCACAAAGGCCTCCCCCACAAAATCCATTTCCCGCACAGCCTCGACCAACTAGAAACACCAATCCCAACACAAACACAAACCCGAGGATGAATTTCCCAGAAAGAAAGCCCTTGAAGTTCACCCCGATACCGATGCGTTATGCCAACCTACTACCATCTTTGCTCAGCAACCAAATGGTTGTGGTGAGCCCTGGGAAGGTCTATCAATCTCCCTTTCCGCGGTGGTACAATCCCAACACAACCTGCGCCTATCACGGTGGTGTTCCGGGGCATTCCATAGAGTAGTGTGTGGCCTTCAAGCACAAAGTACAAAGCTTGATTGATGCGGGATGGCTGGCGTTTCAAGAGGACAGTCTGAATGTGAGGACTAATCCACTTGCTAGTCATGGGGGCTCAGCGATTAAAGTAGTGGAAGAATGGGAGTCTCGGGGGCTGAAGCAGATAAGGGACGTGTCAACCTCTAGAAGGTTCATATTGGAAGCATTAAGTGAAGCTGGTATGATTTGCCTTGATGGTGACAAAGGAGATTCCTATTTAATGCATCCAGGGGCATCGCACGATGTGGAGACGTGTCTAATGGCGGAAGAATTGCTATAGGGAATGATGAACAGGGGCCAGATTGATGTCTGCTGTGCGAAGAAAGGGGAAGGGGATGTATGCATGCAGTCAGATGATAAAAGCCCGAGTAAGCCCAAGCCTTTGGTGATCCACTTCACTAGGGACGTCACCATTCAGAGGCCCTGAGGTTTCCAGCCCTTTATAGTTAAGAAGCTTGTGCCCTTCCCTTACAAAAGTGATAAGGCGGTGCCATGGAAGTACGTCGCACAAGGGCTCGACGAAAGGAAGGACGTGCCAGTCATACATGTTAAGGATGATCTGCCTTCCGCTAAAGTTACAAATATATCCGGTACGAGTGGCATGACTCGTAGTGGATGGATCTTCGTGGCACCCGAGCTATCGGTGCGGTCCAAAGACAAAGGGAAGGCAAAGGCGGATACAAGTGAGAGAGATAAGGCGGGCCTGGTCCCGAATGACGAGGTCCCGGTTGGAAAGATCACAGAGGAAGGGGATGACTTTAGTAAGAAGGGAATATCCACTGAGGAGGAAACCAAGTTCCTGAGGATCATCTAACAAAGTGAGTTCAAGGTGATTGAACAATTAAACAAAACCCTAGCTAGGATTTCTCTGTTGGGGCTGCTTATGAACTCTGAGCCTCATCGGGCGTTGTTGGTCAAGATTTTGAATGAGGCCCATGTAGCACAAGACATATCTGTGGAGGGTTTTGGGGGTATAGTCAATAACATCACGACCAACAATCACCTCACTTTCGTCGACGAAGAGATGCCTATCAAAGGCAGGGGACACAATAAAGCCTTGCACGTGTCTTTCAAATGTTTGGACCACATAGTGGCCAAAGTGCTCATTGATAAAGGCTTTTCCCTCAACGTCATGCCCAAAGCTACTTTGGACAAGCTGCCTTTTAATGCGTCACACCTGAGGCCGAGCTCCATGGTGGTGCGAGCTTTCGATGGTAGTCGCCGGGATGTAAAGGGAGAAATCGATCTCCCAATTCAAATTGGGCCCCACGTGTGTCAAATTACCTTCCAAGTGATGGACATAAATCCTTCCTACAGTTTCTTATTAGGCCAGCCTTGGATTCATTCAGTTGGGGTGGTCCCGTCAATCTTGCACCAGAAGTTAAAATTCGTGGTGGAGGGGCAGCTGATTATAGTAGCAAGAGAGGAAGACATACTTGTAAGTTATCAGTCTTCTATGCCTTATGTTGAGGCTACAAAGGAGTCGTTGGAAACATACTTCCAGGCACTGGAAGTTGTGAGCAATGCTTATGTGGAGTCTCCTCCAGTGCAGCCACGCTTATCTAATGCCACTTTGATGGTGGCTTGGGTTATGTTGGGGCACGGATATGAGCCCGGAATGGGCTTAGGCCAAAACAGGAATGACATAGCAAGTTTGGTGGAGTTCCCTGAGAATCATGGAAGGTTCGAGTTGGGTTATGAGCCTATGCATGCCGACAAGAGGAGGAACTATGCACCGAGAAGCAGGTCTGAGGTTTCCTGGGAAGGTTGAACTACATAGCAAGATTCATATCACAGTTGATCGCCACTTGCGAGCCTCTTTTCAAGTTATTGCGTAAGAATCAGTCTGTCTAATGGGACGATGATGGTCAAGTGGTGTTCAAAAGGATTAAATGGTGCCTTATGAATCCTCCTGTGCTCGTGCTACCGGTGCTCGGAAGACCCCTTATCCTGTATATGACTCTGTTAAATGAATCAATGGGGTGTGTGCTGGGACAACATGACGAGTCCGGAAAAAGGGAACGGGCTGTCTATTACTTGAGCAAGAAGTTCACGGCCTGCGAGATGAACTACTCTTTACTAGAAACGATGTGTTGTGCCTTAGTGTGGGCGGTTCACCGTTTGAGGCAGTACATGCTGAATTACACTACTTGGTTGGTATCCAAAATGGATCACGTCAAGTACATCTTTGAAAACCCTGCTCTCACTGGACAGATAGCTCGGTGGCAGGTTTTGTTGTCAGAATTCGATATTGTCTATGTAACTCAAAAGGAAATAAAGGGGAGTGCCTTGGTAGATTACCTAGCTCAACAACCCATCAATGATTATCAGCCTATGCATCCAGAATTCCCAGATGAGGATATCATGACCTTGTTTGAGGAGGAAGTAGAGGATGAGGACAGGGAAAAGTGGATCGTGTGGTTTGATGGCGGGTCAAATGCACTAGGCCATGGAATTGGGGCAGTTTTGGTTTCCCCAGACGAACAATATATACCTTTCACGGCTAGGTTGACTGCATAAACAACATAGCTGAGTATGAGGCATGTGCCCTTGGGATCCAAGTGACGATCGACTTTAGGGTCAAATTGCTCAAAGTATACAGGGACTCGACATTGGTAATTCATCAGTTAAAGGGTGAATGGGAGACCAGAGACCACAAATTAGTGCCTTACCAGGCTTACATCAGGAAGTTGATGGAATTCTTTGATGACATATCTTTTCATCACATTCCTAGAGAAGAAAATCAAATGGTCGACGCCCTTGCCACTATAGCGTCCATGTTCCAACTAAGCCTGCACGGAGATTTATCGTACATCGAACTTAGATGTCGTGGTAAGCCTGCACATTGCTGTTTGATAGAAGAAGAGGAGGATGGTAAGCCTTGGTACTTCGATATCAAACAATACATCGAAGACAAGGAATACCTGCCTGAGGCCTCTGACAATGACAAGAGGACGTTACATAGATTGGCGGTCGGTTTCCTCCTGAGTGGAAACATCTTGTACAAGAGGAACCATGACATGGTACTGCTTCGGTGTGTGGATGCAAGAGAGGCCGAACAAATGCTAATAGAGGTGCATGAGGGACCCTTTGGTACGCATGCCAATGGACACGCCATGGCCCAAAAGATTCTAAGAGCGGGGTATTATTGGCTCACTATACAGAGCGATTGTTGTGTTCATGTGAGGAAATGCCATAAGTGCCAGACCTGTTGGATCAAGTGGCCTCGAAATAATTAAGAAGGGGGGGTTGAATTAATTATTAATGAACCTTTACTAATTAAAAATTCACCCTTCTTAGGCTTTTACTATGTTGTTAAGGAAATAAAGAATAGAAATAAAAACTTAACCAAAAGTAAAAGCGGTAATTAAAGTGCATAGCGGAAATTAAAGAGTGTAGGGAAGAAGAAAAGAAACACAAGAGTTTTATACTGGTTCGGCAACAACCTGTGCCTACATCCAGTCCCCAAGCGACCTGCGGTCCTTGAGATTTCTTTTCAACCTTGTAAAATCCTTTACAAGCAAAGATCCACAAGGGATGTACCCTCCATTTGAACTGATCCACAATAGATGTATCCTCTCTTGTTCTCAGTTACAACAACCGAAGTAGATGTACCCTCTACTTGTACCACAAAGGATGTACCCTCCAATGTGTTAAGACAAAGTTCTCAGGCGGTTAGTCCTTTGAAACTTTGTGAAGGGGGAAACAAAAGAATTCTCAGGCGGTTAGTCCTTTGAAATCTTTTTTTTATGGGAAAGGGAAGAATCAAAAGAATTCTCAGACTGTGTCGTTTTGAATTCTTTGACAAGGGAGAAGGGAGGCACAAAAGAATTCAGGCTGTTAGTCCTTGGCGAATTCTTTTTGGCAAAGGGAGAAGGGAATGAAAAAGATGAATAACACACTTTTGTTTTCAAGGTTTAGAAAACCAGAAAACTTTAGAAAGCTTTTGGCAAAGGAAGAAGAAGAAGAAGATGTTCAAAGAGATTCAAAGATTGTAAAGGATTGTAATAATTGTTATGAATGAATTCCAAAATGCAAGTCAAGGTCTTGCTTTTATATACTCTTCATGTCTGGTCAAGAAAACCATTAGAAGAGTTATAACCTTTAGAAAAACTTGAAAACAATTGGAAGAGTTACATCTTTTGATTTTTATTCAAAACTTATCACTGGTAATCGATTACCAAATCATTGTAATAGATTACACAAAACATTTTTGTGAAAGGATGTGACTCTTCACAATTGAATTTGAATTTCAACGTTCAAACAAACTGGTAATCGATTACCAAAATCTTGTAATCGATTACAATATTTTGAAATTAATTGGAACGTTGTAAATTCAGTTTGAAAGCTTTTGAAAACAAACTTTGCTACTGGTAATCGATTACAGTAAACTGGTAATCGATTACCAGAGAGTAAAAAACTCTTTGGTAAAAGCTTTTGTGAAAATGTCATGTGCTACTCATTATCAGAGAAGGGTGTCTTCGAATATTGAAGAGCAGGGTTCGAGAGTTGTTTATGGATAGGGAAGGTATTAGCACCCTACGCGCCCGTCACAAGGGATGACAACCTTTTAATCAAGTGTTCAAAAACATGACTTCAATATTATTCAGTTTCCTTTTTTTATATTTTTATTTTTTTGGGGTCGACAAGGGGACTGCCCTTGCTCCTATGTATCCTCAGGTGCAATGAGGAAATCAGACCTACGCAATTCTTTAAAGTGAAAAAATTTGTTTGTTGAATTGGTTTTAGGCTTTTGAAAGATTCATTTTTATTACTAAAAAATAAGAGGTCGTTAAGGCATTGGACCTTGAACGATCTCAAGTGGCTTTGATGGAGACAAATTCAGTTATATGTTGGTTTTATCTGTTTATTAACTTTCAAGCTCTTTAAAAGATGACTTACGACGCTAATGATCGGTTAAGATTGAACTTTTCAAAAGAAAAGAGATTACCGATGATAGAAGAAGGAGATGAATATGCACAAAACAAAAAATGGGACCCCTAAGGGTGCATAGATCATGTTCAAATCCTTAAAAACAAACACTAACCGAATGATGAACGAAGAACACTAAACGAAGAATGATGTAGATGTTGATTATAGTCGTGATTCGGCAGTGCCTTGGCTTTGTTTTCTCTTCTTTATTCTTCTTCTCCCTTATTTCTCTCAAAATCCCTCAATGCTGAATGCTAAAACCCCTTCCTCAGCTCCCCATCACGCCTATTTATAGGAAAAAATGGCATTTGGGACCATGGCTGCTCGCCTAAGCGAGTTGATGCTTCATCCTGAAGTAACTGGCTCGCCCAGGCAAGCTGGTTCCTTTAGCCCTAAGCAATTTGGGGGCCCAGGCTAGCCTGGGTGAGTTAGGGTCCAAAAAACTCCCTGAAAAGACCCTTTTGCCCCTCCCTTTTGGTATCTTTCGCATCCTTGACCAAAACATCAAACGATCTTTCGTCTTCTGCGGTAACTGGTGCCGAACAAAATAGTTCGGCTAGCAAGAATCAAAACATCAGGGAATGATAGTCTCGTAAGAAATTAGGGTCTGACAGTTGCCCCTCTTTACTTATCTTTTATTGAAAATGAAAAGGTAAGTAAAGATATGGACACTAATTTCTTTCGAGCGATCTTGCTATCCGATCGGAAACTAACGAAAACCAAGGAAGTGAAACCTGTAAAAAAGAATAAATGGATATCAGCATGAAGTATCAAAAGTATTAAAAAAAGGACGTTGTAATCTTGCAAAAAAAAAGGAGACATTGAAGTCTTGAAATGTAAAGACTGAAGACATTGAAGTCTTGAAATGTAAAGACTGAAGACATTGAAGTCTTGAAATATAAAGACTGAAGAAATTGAAGTCTTGAAATGTAAAGACTGAAGACATTGAAGTCTTCAAATGTAAAAGATAGAAGACATTGAAGTCTTGAAATGTAAAGACTGAAGACATTGAAGTCTTGAAATGTAAAAGACAGAAGACATTGAAGTCTTGAAATGTAAAGGCTGAAGACATTGAAGTCTTGAAATGTAAGGACTGAAGACATTGAAGTCTTGAAATGTAAAAGACAAGAGACATTGAAGTTTTGAAATGTAAAGACTGAAGACATTGAAGTCTTGAAATGTAAAAGACAAAAGACATTGAAGTCTTGAAATGTAAGGACTGAAGACATTGAAGTCTTGAGAAAGTAAAAGGCAAAAGACATTGAAGTCTATGAACACTTTCACTAAAATACGGACACGCTTGGTAAAGAAACAAACCCTAAACCGATCAAATCAGACACACATTTTTTTAAAAAAAATAATGCGACGAATGAGGAATGAAAGTATAAAGACAAAATTTCTCATAACCAATAATGAGATTAAGACATTTGCATTTCATTTCTAAAGAAGCATTAGAAGAAACATTGGGTCCAACTGAATAGAGGAAAACTGCACTAGGTGTATAAAGCTTCACGTAGGCAAGTGTTTCATCTTAATTCCAAATCATAGATATGTCATAAGTTGATTTTTTAAGTCATTTCCCATCAAATCACGGATAATATGCATAATCATCATGGATCAATAGGACTTTCTAAGGCCAGACTTTGTAGTAAATTTTGGTTTTGGTTGCTCTAGTCTTTCCCCCTTCTTATTTTTTTGTGTGAGTAGAAGAGCAGGCACAAAGATTTGGTTAGTAACTTAAACGGGTGATCACTTCCTATCCCCTCATGTCTTAACCAAGTTACTATTGTTCCCCCTCCTTTTTACTCTTTACAACAACTCTATACATGGTTCAGATGTTGTTTGTTCCAAAGAACTTGTTTTTTCTTTTCTATTTTCCTTTTGCTCTTTTCTATTTTTCATTGATTATTTTTTCCTTTCTTTGTTTTGTTTTTTTTTTTGCTTTTCTTTCCCCTTTCCCTCTTTTCTTTTTTTGATGAACATGACTAACCAAAAGATGATAGAAATCTCCCTTGGAAGATACCCCTGCTCTCTTATCCTAGGGTAAGGTAGGAAACTTCCATTCTAGGTAAGAGTTTTGGTAAAATTCAAATGTCTGGCTCAAAAGGCTTACAAATGACAGAAAATAATGTATATTGGGATAGTTGTTTGGCCAATGGCTTAGAAAGAAAGGAATGCCTAGATCACCTCCATGAATCACATGTTATGATAATTAGAAATTCATGCAAAATCAATCATAGAACATACCCATGTGCATACTCAACATAAAATTTGTGGTCACGCGATCACTAAGGCTTAGGGTCTGTTTCAACATTCAAATCACATTAGTGTTTCAACAATTGTTCTTTTATCAAGTCCATGCAAAACATCCAAGCCAATTTTGGTATTTGGGAAATTTTTTTAGTATTTTCACCTTTTAGGTACACAATTTTTTCAAAAAACCTTTTGTTGTGTTTTGATCTACAAACTTTCTGAAGAAAACTGGTGATTATTTCATTCTAAAAGCATGTTAGTTTTAGAAAAAGTTTGAAACCTAGGAAAAGTTGTAATCCGAGACTACACTATCAAAAGAACAAAGGGCGCGCAAAAAATAGAAATGAAACCACGCGTAAGTTTTTTTTGGTTAGTTTTTTGTTTCAAACAATCATCACAACAAAATAACATAACAAAGTACTGAAAGCGATAACTAAAATAAAGATAAGTTCACAAATTTAGAAGGTCCTGATCAAGAGGCTCGATCTCCTCAAAGGAAGAAATCTATCACATTTGCCAAGTCTCCTTCGTCATCATCTCCTGGGGCCTCGGTGGGACCTGCCCCTGCTTGAAAATTAGGCCTATCCCCAGGCCATGCAACAATGGCCCTAAACTACTTGAGAGTAGGCCGCGGGTAAGGGTTGGGGTCCTGGCACTGCTGCTGCAATGTATACTGATAGAAGCTATCGTTCAACTGCACCTGGCCCCTATGGTTTGCTGCTTGCTGGTCAGCCAAATGCTACATGTAGAGCTCCATCCTCTGCATGTGAGTTGAGATGGACTCTAGAGATTGTAGCTACTGTGGAGGTGGAGGTGGTGCGTCTGCGGCCGACTACTACTGGTCCTGCCCCGGTTGTTATGCCTGCCTTGACATGCAGTACTTTTCAATGAAAGACCTGTTAATGGGAGGCCAGATGAGCTTTGTAGGCATAACTAGTACCCCATAGAACTGGCAGAGACCTGTGATCAATGCTGGAAATCCCAGTGTCCTATTGAACTTTTCTGGGTCCACTAGGTGTCTCGGAGGTGCGATACCTACAAACTGGTAGATGGCATCCGAGATAAGCTAGGCTACATGAACACTAATCTGGGTCAGGATAGCGTAGACCAATTGACATATAGGCAACGGGAGATCAAAATTATGATCACTGGGAAGGATCTTGTTGAGGAGAAGCGTCATCTAGATTTGGGTCAAGGTGGTCATGGTAGTGCGCATGATCCGCACTTGCCTCCTTGTCACGTTCCGTGCAAAATCCTGTCTCAGGGAGCACAGTAGTTGGCCTATGGCCTATGACCTTAAATCAGGAAAGTTTCACTTGGTCATATACCAAAGTGTAAGAGTTCATTGCCATCCTTCAATGGTGCATGCGATCAGTCCCAAAGCCATATGTTTTCTTGCTGTGCAGAATAATCAAAGTTTTTAAAAAAGGGAAAGGGGAAACCCTAGGATCAATATTTCAGTTGATTGATTAAATATCAAATGACTCCATTGTCGTCACTCCAAAATTGTCAAGTGACTAAATCAAACAGATGATACACTCTGAGGGAGTCCCCGAAGAGATTTGCAAAAAAGATAGGATGAGGTTGCATGAGTTATCACGTCTTTCAGAAAGAGATTGTCAATCTATGTTTTCCACAAAAAGAAAAAAAGCAAAAAATCAAATCAAAATCAAAATCACAAAAATAGGGAAGAATGTCATGAGCATTACACAATTTCCATGGTTCAAAACCATTTGCATTACTAGCATTTCAAGATGAAGGTTGCATGCATCTGCATCCCAAAAATCATGTTCATAAGTGCATAGATTTCTCTGTACATACCAATTGTCCTATCTATTGAGTTAAGGATGAGAGGCCCTCTCAAAGAGTCAACCTCTTGCTTTCTCATAAGGTTAAGCCCTTTGGTACTAGTACCTATCGACTTGTTTCGAGGACTCAAAGTCCTCACCTTTATCTTTCATAGGACTCAAGGTCCTCACTTTTATCTTTCACAGGACTCAAAGTCCTCACCTTTATCTTTCATAGGACTCAAGGTCCTCACTTTTATCTTTCACAGGACTCAAAGTCCTCACCTTTATCTTTCATAGGACTCAAAGTCCTCACCTTTATCTTTCACAGGACTCAAAGTCCTCGCTTTTGTCTTTCATAGGACTCAAAGTCCTCTATTTTTATGCTTTCATAGGACTCAAAGTCCTCTATCATTTACATTTCAAAGACTATCATAGTCTTTTGTCTTGCGGAGACAATCAAGGTCATCCGCTCCTTTACTTTTCAAAGACTATCATAGTCTTTTGTCTTGCAGAGACAATCAAGGTCATCCGCTCCTTTACTTTTCAAAGACTATCATAGTCTTTTGTCCTGTGGAGACAATCAAGGTCATCTGCTCATTTACATTTTGAAGACGACAATGTCTTTAGTCATTTATGCTTTCAAAAGGAGACAATGCCTTCATTTACTTTTGAAAGATGACAATGTCTTCAGTCATTTATGCTTTCAAAAGGCGACAATGCCTTCATTTACATTTCAAAGACGACAATGTCTTCAGTCCTTTATGTTTTCAAAAGGCGACAATGCCTTCATTTACATTTCAAAAGACGGCAATGTCTTCAGTCATTTACGCTTTCAAAAGGCGACAATGTCATTATTTACATTTCAAAGACGACAATGTCTTCATCCATTTACGCTTTCAAAGACGACAATGTCTTCATCTCAAAGACTTCAATGACTTTTGTCCTTGTGCTTCATAGGACTTGACATCCTCTGTTTCTATACTTTTAAAAAGAAAATAAAAAAAAGAAAAAAGAAAAAAAAGAAGAATTTCAGTGTCCTCATGCTTCCTCGGTTTCACTTCCTTGGTTTTCGCCAGTTGTCCGATCGAATAGCAAGATCACTCGAACGAAATTAGTGTCCTTATCTTTACTTCTCTTTTATTTCCAATACAAGATAAGTAAAGAGGGGCAATTGTCATACCCTAATTTTGCTTGAGGATGTTCATTTGCTAACATTTTAATTCTTGCTAGCCGAATTAAGCTACTTAACACCAGTTGTCGCACGATTCATAAGGTTTTTTGACATTTCGGAAAAGAATATGGAAAATACTCAAAAGGGAGGGCAAAAGGGTCATTTTCAAACTTTTTCAAACCCCTGGCTCGCCTGGGCCACCAAAATAACTTCATGGTGAAGTAACTAGCTTACCTGGGCGAGCAAGGTTGCTTCAGAATGAAGTAACAGCTCGCCTGGGCGAGCTACCTTCATCCCAAATGCCTTGTTTTGCTATAAATAGGTGTGAAGGGAGGCTGAGGAAGAGGTTCCAAGGTCCAGAGGTCTAGAATTGAGAAGAAAAAAGAGAAAAGGAGAAGGAAGAAGAGAAAAAGAAGCTAAATCGCCACCGAATCACAACTCCATTTGATTTCTATATCATTCTTCGTTCGTTCTTCATTCTTTGTCCGGTTAGTTTTTATTTTTAAGTTTTGAATTCACTCTATGGACCCTTAGGGGTCTTCTTTATTGTTTTGTGCATCATGATCTCCTTCTCCTATCATCGGTGATCGCTTTTCTTTTGTAAAGTAAGTTTTAACCGATCGTTAGTACCACAATTTATCTTTAAGGGATTGAAGGTTAATAAACAAAAAACCCAAAATAAAACCAACTCATAAACTTCTTCATTTCATCAAAAATCAAAAGATCGTTTCAAGGTCCAACACCTTAAATGACTTTTGTTCGCAATTAAAATCAATCTTTCAAAAAAGATAAAATCAATGTAATACACAAAATTTCAGACTAAAGAACTACGTAAGAGAAATAAATAATAAAAAGGGAAAATACACAATTTTGAAGTCATGTTTCCCGAACCCTCATTTTCAAAATACGTAGACCTTCGTCTTTTGGTTTTTCTAGCATTTTCCTCAAATAAATGTTGGTGGCGACTCCGCTCGTTTTTTCCCTTGGAGATAAACGCATCGGCCTATCTATTTTGGCCTTTTCACACCCCCGCCGAAGGGTAGGTTGTGACAGGGTGGAAGCAGCTTCATATGCTAGCATGACTAGGATGGTGATGATCGGGTTCATCAAGAAGGAGATAATCTGCTGATATGGGTTGCCCAAGAAAATCATCACTAATAATGCCACCAATCTGAACAATAAGATGATGAAAGAAATGTGTGAGGATTTCAAAATCCAACACCATAATTCCATGCCTTATCGCCCAAAGATGAATGGGGCAGTTGAACCTGCCAATAAAAATATCATGAAAATAGTTCAGAAGATGACCATGTCATACAAGGATTGGCACGAGATGCTCCCCTTTGCATTGCATGGTTATCAAACTTCTGTGCGCACATCTACTGGGGCAACCCCTTTCTCTCTGCTGTACGGGATGGAAGTTGTGCTCTTGTTTGAGGTGGAGGTTCCTTCTTTGAGAATCCTAGTAGAGTCGGGGTTGGAAGAATCAGAATGAGCCTAAGCACGCTTTGATCAGTTGAATCTTATCGAGGGTAAGAGATTGGCCACCATGAGCCATGGGCGATTGTATCAAAGCAGAGTGAAGAGTGTTTTTGACAAGAGGGTGCGCACGTGCAAGTTCAGCGAGGGGGATCTTGTTCTAAAGAAAGTGTCGCAGGCTCAAAAGGGCCACAGAAGGAAATGGGCCCCAAATTACGAAGTGTTGTTTATCGTGAAGAAGGATTTCTCGGGAGGGGCATTGTTGCTTATGAACATGGATGATGAAGAAGTGCCTTCGCCTATGAATTCTGATATCGTCAAGCGGTATTATGCATAACGCCTGAGGCAATTAGAAGGTTCAACATTTGGTCGTCCTCAAGGACTCATTTGAATCTCCAAGTCTTGAGATTTTTTGTAAACCATAATCGCAACAATAATAAATATGGATTAATGATTTGCATCTCTTCCTCCAGTGTTGTGTCCTTTACATTTTTATTGTCTTTAAGAACGTACCCTCTTATTTTTAATCACTAATTTCGAAGCCATTCGGCTCATTCAGCAGAGGTGTCGTAAGCGTTTAAGTAAAATTGAACATGATAACACCTGTTTAATTATTACATTTAACATTCAATCATAAACATGCATGCATTTGCATCTTATCATCTAGGGATCCTGCAAATCGGAAGATGAATAAAAAATCATTTTGGGTGATGGTCGGCACCACACTAGCTTGAGTGAGCCTGGGGGCACGTGGAAAGGTGATACAAGCATCTTGTAGATTTTTCACATTTTTGCATGATGACACTTTCTTTGTCTAAGCATTAAGGCAGGTACTAACAGGTGCTAGGCCCATGATCGATCGATCACCACCCCGCGTCCGGCTAAAGATGTTAAGAAGCGCTCCTAGGAGGTAGCCTAGTATCTCTAACTTTGCTCTTTAATTTCATGTTTCATGCTTGTTCGTTTTCTTGAATTATGACCTGAATTCGCCTAAGTTTGTATGTAATTATAGGGCTTAATATATGTAATAACAATGACTAACAAAGCTTTGCAAAAAAAAAAAAACTTTAGCTCACCTGGGCGAGCATGACTGTCGAAAAAACATAAAAAGGGGAAGGGTGAAGCCATTTTCACCCCATTCTTCCCCAAAATCAAAGCCTCCACAAAAGCTCACAGGAACCACCATTGGCAGCAGCCTCAAGCTTCCTTTGTGCACCTTTTGTTTTGTTTTTTTTTTTTTGCATTCTTTTCATCTCACACAAGTAAGTGCCATCTCCATCCAATTTTACCTTTTCCTTGTGGTATTTTGGTGCTTTATTTGTTATTTTCTTTGCAATGATTGTGAGATAAGTTGTTTGTGAATCCATGACATGAATGCTTTGATTAGGGGCTGCAATGGATGGCCCTAGGCCTATCATTGATCCTATTGTAGATTTGCATGTCATGTTGTTCTCCATTCCTCATTTTTACATGCTTAAACATGTGCCCACCAACCGTTTGATAAAATGTCGCAATGACCATTTCATGTGTTGTTTTGGAATTTGAATGTGAAATGAGCTTTATGCATGTCCAGAAATCATTTAGAATGTATGAGCAACTTAGATTGATAGATTAAAATGCCAAGAGTATGAGCTAGGCTTGGAAATCTAGACTTTGTTTTAAATGTGAAATACATGAATTACATAAACATGTAAAATTGATTGGGTGGAATTAGTATAATTATTACGCTTGCTACACTATGATGGGCACATTGCATCTAAGTAGCTGTAGAATGTTTTTCAAAAAAAAAAAATACACACCACCCAAAATTGGTTGACTTCTTAAGATAAATGAAATAATGGTTGTGCGTTTCGTGCAAACTAACTTCTTATGGATGTGTCTTTGCAGGCAATGGCTCCAAAAAAGCTTCCCTCTAAGAGGCCAAGGAAGGATGCCGCGGGAGAAGGATCCAGTACGGCTCCACAAGCAGACATAGAATTTGACAGACACCGTTTTCAAAGTGAGGAACATCAATGCCACTTTGAAGCAATCAAGGGTTGGTCTTTCCTCAAAGAGAGACGGGTCCAACTGAGAAAGAGGGAATACACGGAGTTCCAGGAGGAAGTTGCTAGGAGGCAATAGACTCAACTCACAGGGCCCATGGCTAAATATGACCCAAAAATAGTCATGGAATTCTATGCGAATGCATGGCCCACCGAGGAAGGAGTCAGGGATAAGCGCTCCTGGGTGCGAGGCCAATGGGTCCCCTATGATGAAGATGCCATCAACCAGTTCTTGGGGCATCCGTTGGTCTTGGAGGAGGGGTAGCATTGCGAGTTCAGTGAAATGAGGAGTCAGACTTCAGGATTTGATGAGAAGGCCATAGGCCAGCTGTTGTGCATTCTAGGATAGGACTTTGCGCAAAGCGTGATGGGAAGGCGGGTGCGGATCATGCGCACTAGCATGACCACCTTGACACAGATTTAGATGACTCTTCTCCTCAGCAACATCCTCCCCAGTGATCATAAGTCTGATCTCCTACTGCCAAAATGCCAACTGGTCTACGCTATCTTGACCCAGGTTAGTATTCATGTGGCTCAACTTATCTTGGATGCCATTTATCAGTTTGCAGGGACCATGCCTTCGAGACACCCAGTGGACCCGAAAAAGTCCAATAGTGTACTAGGATTCCCAACTTTGATCACATGTCTCTGCCAGTTCTATGGGGTTCCACTCACGCCCATAAAGCTCATCCAGCCTCCTATTAACAGGTCCTTCATTGAGAAGTACTTCATGCCAAGGCAGACACAACAGCCGGGGCAGGATTAGCAGCAGCAGCCAGCCGCAAATGCACCACCGCCACCTCTACAACAGCCACCATCTCTAGAGTCCATCTCATCTCACATGCAGAGGATGGAACTCTACATGCGGCATTTGGCTGACCATCAGACGACCAACCATAGGGGCCAGGTGCAGTTGAATGAGAGCTTTTATCAGTATACCCTGCATCAGCAACACCAAGACCCCAATCCTTACCCATGGCCTACTCTCGAGCAATTCAAGGCCACAGTTGTATGGCCTGGAGACAGGCCCAGTTTTCAGGCAGGGGCAGGGCCCTCAGAGGCCCCAAGAGATGAAGATGGAGCTAAGGAAGATGATGACATGGCCGATGTGATGGTCTTCTTCCTTTGAGGAGGCTGTGCCGAGACCAGGACCTTTTAAAATTGTGACCTCATCTTTATTTTATTTATCGCTTTCGGTATTTTGCTTGTCATTTCGTTATGATGGAACTTGTCTTTATTTTATCTCTTTCAGTATCTTGTCATGTTATTTCATTGTGATGTCTTGTTTGAAACAAGAAAAGAGAAAAAAACTAAACAAAAAAAAGAGGGATCTATGTATGGTGTCTTTTCTTTCACGCGCCTTTTGTCCCTTTGATAAGTGCAGTCTCGGGTTATAATTTTGCCTAGGATTAAAAATTTTTCTAAAACAACTAACACGCTTTTAAAAGGAAATAATCGCCAGTTTTCTTTGGAAAATTCATGGATCAAAACACGAAAGGTTTTTCAAAAAAAAAAAGTGTACCTAGAGGGTGAAAACAACAAAAGACTTTCCTGAATGCCAAAATGGACTCAGATTTTTTGTATGACTTGATAAAAGAGCAATCACTGAAACACTGGTTTGACTTGAATGTGGAAACGAACCCTACGCCTTAGTGCTTGCGTGGCCACAAAATTTTATATATTTGAGTGTCCGCATGGATATGTACTACGATTGATTTTGCGTGAATTTCTAATTGTCATAATATGCGACTCATGCAGATGATCTGGGCATTCTTGTCTTTCGAAGCCATTGGCCAAACAGATATCCCAATATACGTTATGTTCTGGCATTTGCAAGCCTTTTTGGGCCAAACATTGATAATTTTCCAGAACCTTACCCTAGGATGAGAGAGCAGAAGGGTCTTCCAAGGGGAACTTCTATCATCTTTGTTTAGTGATGTTTGTCAAAACAAAAAAAAAAGGATAAAAAGAAAGAATCAATCAAAGATAGAAAAAAATAACAAAGGAAAACAGAAAAGGAAAACAAGTTCTTTGGATCAGACGATGTCTGAACAACGTGCGGAATTGTCGAAAGAAGTAAAAAGGAGAAGAGCAACAAAAACTTGGTTAAGACATGGGGGGCGTGAAGTGATGGCCCGTTTAAGTCATTAACCAAATCTTTGGGTCTGCTCTTCTGTTCCACACAAATCAAAAGGGGAAAGGCCAAAGCAACCAAAACCAATTTCCTACAAAGTCCGATCTTAGAAAGCCCTATTGATCCATGATGATTATGCATATTATCTTTGATTTGATGGGAAATGACTTGCAAAATCAATTTATGACATATATGTGGTTTGGAATTGAGATGAAACACTTGCCTGTGTGAAACTTTATATACCTTGAGCGGTTTTCCTTTATTTGGTTAGACCCAGAGTTTCTTCTAATGTTTCTCTTAGAAACGAAATGTTAATGTCTTAAATCTCATTTTTGGTTATGAGAAATTCTATTTGCATGCTTTCATTCCCCGTTAGTCACATTGTTTTTTTTTTAAAAAAAATGTATGTTGTTCTGATCGGTTTAGGGGTTTGTTTCTTTACCAAGCATGTTCGCGTTTTAGTGAAAGATTTCAAGACTTCAATGTCTTCTTTACATTTCAAAGACTTCAATATCTTTTGTCAAGACTTTAATGTCTTTTTTACATTACAGAGAGTTCAATGTCCTCTTTACATTTCAAAAGACTTCAATGTCTTCTTTACATTTCAAAGACTTCAATGTCTTTTGTCAAGACTTTAATGTCTTCTTTACATTTCAAAGACTTCAGTGTCTTTTGTCAAGACTTCAATGTCTTCTTTACATTTCAAAGACTTCAATGTCTTTTGTCAAGACTTCAATGTCTTCTTTACATTTCAAAGACTTTAATGTCTTCTATTTTGTTGTGCAAGACCACGACATCTTTTGATGCTTCATCCGTTTATTCTTTTTACAGGTTTTACTTCTTGGGTTTTCGCCAGTTGCCAGTCGGATAGCAAGATCGCTCAGATGAAATTAGTGTCCTAAGCTTTACTTACCTTTTCATTTTTCAATGAAAGATAAGTAAAGAGGGGCAGCTGTCAAACCCTAATTTCGTTCGGGGACTATCATTCGCTGACATTTTGATTCTCGCTAGCCGAATTAAGTTGTTCGACACCAATTACCGCGTAAGACAAAAGATCATTCGACATTTTGGTGAAGAATGCGAAAAATACCCCAAGGGGAGAGCAAAAGGGTCATTTTAGGATTTTTCTGGACCCTGGCTCGCACAGGCTAGCCTCTGGCTTGCCTGGGCCCCCAAATAGCTTAGGGGTGAAGTAAGCCTAATCACATAGCTTTGAGGTTGCCACCCTAGGATTTAAGAAAGAAGAAAGGCAAAGTGCCCCCTCACAGTAAGCACATGCCTCATCAAGGCCCAAAAGACAATGTTGCCTTGCATCCAATTCCTTATGTTTAGAACCATTACTTTACAAGGGATGCTACTATGAAAACTGTTGCATTATAGCCCAACGTTGAGTTTGATAAAAACGATGCCATGCTCTTATTCTTTAAAAACATGTATGAAAACTCTTACCTTGCATCCACCTCAAATTATGAAAAGGAGGACATCTTCATTCACATGTGTTTGGTGCAGATCTTGCATCCAATCAAGATTTATCACTTCAATGATTAATGGATGAGCTTCCTGAGACAAGAAGGAGGCAATAAGTTTTATCAATGCTTAATCCATGATATTCCTCCTTGTTGCTCTTGGTTTGTCTTTGACTTGCACAAGTACTTTAAAGCTGCAATGACATTGCCACTACTTGGGTAAGGTTTCCTACACTTAAACAACATACATTCTCTCCTGATCAGAACCCTTGGGTTCCAGGTCAAGGAATGGCAGTTGAACTTCAGAGGAAACAAGACAAACTAAACTGCCAACTGATGGAGATGCAGAAACAGGTTGAAGCCAAACAATAGCAGGAGAAGCTCGAATATGAAGAACCATTCAACAATCTTCATCCACGCCTTGGACCTCAGGTCAATGTTGTTGAACCTCCACTCATTGAAGTCACTTCACAACCTCAACCCATTGTTAAAGATGCATTAACAACTGTTATAACTTCCATTAAACCTCGTGAGATAACTCCCTTGACCACCTTTGCTCCAAATGGTGTGTCTAAAGAGAGAATTCAAGAATTGTTGCTCCTTCAATAGACCAACCTAGAAGAGACTATGGAAAGAAGGTTCCTTACTGAACACATGGAGACCAATCTGCTAATCAAGAACACCTTGTAATCATCGCTTAAATCCTTCAATGACTCTATTTTATTAAACATGAATTTGCTCATGCAACAAAGGTTGCCTCCATCCGTCCAACAACCTCCACCACCATCAACCACTATTATGCCACCTCAACTTGAGGTTCCTGCACCAATGGTTCCTGTGTCCAAGGCTTCAATAATTGCAGATCCTGCGCCTATGCCTCTGCCTTCACCACCAAAATCATCATCTTCCATTCCTCAACCTCCATCCACTAATGGTTGACAGTGATGGTCAAGTTGTCACAACCTACCCTTCAGCGGGAAGGCGAGGCGAGATAAAAAGATGCGTCTTTCAAAAAGGAGAACATGCGGGAGTCGTCACCAACATTTATTCGAGGAAAATGCTAGATAAACCAAAAAGAAAAGGGTCTGCGAATTTTGAAGATAAGGGTTCGGGAGTTTTTTACGTGCGGGGAAGGTATTAGCACCCCACACGTCTGTCGCAAGGGACGACAGCCTTTAATCGAGTGTGCGTAACGTGACTTCAAAATTATTTATTTTCCCTTTTTTATGTTTTTTTACTTTTTGGGGTCGACAAGGGTGTTGCCCCTACTCCTACGTATCCTTAAATGCAATGAGGAATTCAGACCTACGTAGTTCTTAAAAGCGAGAAAGTTGTGCGTTGAGTTGATTTCAAACTTTTGAAAGGTTCATTTTAACCAACACAAACAAAATAGACCGTTAAGGCATTGGACCTTGAACAAATTCAAGCGACTTTTATGTATAAAAACTCAATTACATGCTAATTTCATCTTGGTTTTTACTTATTAACTTTCAATCTCTTTAAAAGATGATTTGTGACGTAAATGATCGGTCAAAATTCACTTTACAAGAAGAAAAGAGATTACTGATGGTAGAAGAATGAGATGAAGATGTGCAAAGCAACAAAGAGGACCCCTAAGGGTGCATAGATCGTATCCAAATTCTTAAAACAAATACTAACCGGATGACGAACAAAGAACACCGAACGAAGAACGATGTAGAAATCGATCACGGTTGCGATTCGGTAACGCTTCGGCCTCATTTTTTCTTCTTCTTTCTTCTTCTTCTCCTCAATTTTCATTGAAAACTCTCAATCTTGAATGTTGAACCCTCCCTCTGAAGTAACAAAGGCTTTTGTGTTTGCTTTTTAACTATAGGCCTCTTGGTGAAATTTGTTATGACAATTGTTGCTTTGGGAGCAACGAGAGTAGGAGGTGGACGCTGTTGAACAGGTGCAACCTAGGACAATGGTGCGTCCATCCTCTTCTTAGTTCTCTGCTTAGCTTGAGTAGTGGCTTCATTTGTGTCCACTCTTTCTTCTTCATCAACAACCTTCTCACAAATTGTGTCCAGTTGATCGTCCCATCCAGTCTTAAGTCCAAACTTCTATTGAAGTTCAACAAGTATGGAACCATCCTCCTGGGGAACTTGTTTAAAGGAATCATCATCTTCCAATCTCATCTTCCAATCTCATCTTGGAGATGTTTTCTTGGTTGAAAGCTTTCTGTTTTAGTAGAAACACCTCATCTAGGTAGATTTTGTCTTGCACATCTACAAATGTCTCATACAAGAACATCCTTATGACTCCATGGATTTCAAATAACATAGTGAGGACGACACTATGGTAGATTTCCTTCCCAATGCTTTTGTCCTTCATCACATCAATCGTAAAGCAGTTAAAGAGAATTTAAGGAAAGTCAAAGGGAGTACCCTCCATAAGGTGGTACAAGATGAACTTGTGAGAGTTAGACAATAAGTTCTTCGATATTTTCTTTTGAATGATGGCTTTGTTTACTATCTGCTGAAAGATTTTTCCTTTACTCTATAATGTTCCATGTCGCCTCAGGGTCTTAGCCTAGTTGGGTCCCCACATGGAGTACCCAATGTGGTTTTTAAGTTCATTTTCCCAATTATTCATGAACTTGGTTCTGTGACGTTCGTAGCCAATGGCTTGAACAATCATCTCAGCTGTTAGCTTCACTTGTATTCCAGGAACTTTTCCACCAAAGTATCCTCCAATGTCTTCATTCCTGTAAACTTTGGCAGTCCTCCAAAACTCTCTGACAAGTTCAAGCACCATCAACTTGGGGTCTTCGAAGAAGTTGTGGATGCCACACAATATCTAATGGGTTTTGATGACATAACCAATGTTTTCCAACGAGTTGATATTGAAGAAGTGTTAGACATGAACTCCTAGTTCCTTATCCTTCATTGTGGCTTCAACAACAAGGATAGTCATGGGTTCAGATCTGGTAATCTGAACTGGAGATCTGTCCTTAGATGATGATTCAGAGGAAGGGTTGTACTTGAATCTGGTGCAGCTTGAATGATTTGTGGTTGGTTCTATTTCTTGTCCATTGCTAGGGTTTCGGGAAGTTTTTGGGTTTCTAAGAGGAAGAATGGTTAATGTGTAGAGAGGTTTTTGAGAGAAAGAGATGTGAAAAGTTTGTAGAAGGTTTTGATGGTGAAAGGATGTAATAATGAGTTATGGTGACGGTTAAGCATTTAGGGTGAAAAGAAAGAAATAGATCATGGGGGAAGTTGAAAAGATATGGGTTTTTTTCAAATAAGATTTGTCCCACTTCAAGTGACTTAACACAAATGTACTCAAAATGTTGTGTTTCACTAAACTTGCATCCAAGTTCATAGTCCATACATTGGACGCATGTGTGTAGTGCATAAATGCTGACTAAGCTCATTGGACGATAGGTCCTCTGGATGCTTAGTTATGTGTAATGGCTTCACACATGTATTTAAAACTTCATTCCACAAGGAACATGCCAAGCCTTTTTCTTAAAGAGATTAGCTTGTCCTTAGTATGAGGCTTTGTAAATAAATTAGCAAGCGGATTTCTATGGATACAAACTGTAATTCCACAATACCCTTTTGAATGTAATCCCTTATAAAATGATGTTTTATTTCTGTGTTTTGCATGTGAATGCATGATGGGATTTTTAGAAAGATCTATGGCAGTAATATTATCGCAAAGGATAGGAATTTTACTCTCAAACAAGTTGTAATCCTCAAGTTGATGTTTGATCCATAAGAGTTGAGAAAAACAACTTCCCTTAGCTCATTTTGGAATCTGGAATAGAGGCATACACTAAACATAATGTCAGGTTTGGACACAATGAGATACACAAGAGATCATATCATTCCTCTGTATGTCTTTTCATCCTTCTACTTTGATTTTTGATCCAATCCAATTATAGGGGCTGGATGCATGGGGGTTTTCATTTGCTTTGCATCGTCCATCTTAAACCTCTTCAGAAGTTCCTTTGCATAGTTGGTTTGATATATGTATATGTCATCATCTATTTGCTTGATTTGAAGTCTAAGGAAGAACTTCAATTCTCCGATCATACTCATCTCAAAGTCTGCCTACATAAGCTTGGAAAAATCCTCTCATAAAGAGTCATTAGTGGCACCGAATATGATAGTGTCCATATATATTTGGACGATTAGGAATTGACTGTCATAATCTTTGCAAAATAGAGTAGTATCTACCTTTCCTTTTATAAAGCTATTTTTCAGTTAAAAATGAACTTAACTTTTCATACCAAGATTGAGGAGCGTGTTTTAAACCATACAAAGCTTTATTAAGTTTGAAAACATGATGAGGATAGATAGAACTCTTAAACCCAGGGGGTTGATCCACATAGACTTTTTCCTTGATAAGTCCATTGAGGAAAATGCTTTTTACATCCATTTGATATAAAGCTATTTACCTTTTTGCAAGCTTCACAATGAAAATCATCTTGATATGACAGCTTTGGAAGTCCTCTTACGAGACTATGCTTTTGAAGCTTTGAGATTAACCTCAAACTAGCATGACCAAGCTTCTTATGCCATACCCAGTAATGCTCTTTGATTGAGAGTAAGCATAACACCTTTTGACTGGATAGATCACCAAGATTAATCTTGTAAAGATTTCCTTATCTCTTAGCATAGAAGAGTGAAGAGTTGTCCTTGTTCCGGATGATACACATATCCTTGTTAAAGTTGACATTATGCTTCAATCCCTTAACAAGTAAAACATTATCAATAGAAGGATAGTAAGGAATACAAACCTTACCTACACCAGTTATCAAACCTTTCTGATTCCCTTCGAAAGTGACCACCCCACTAAAAATAGGACTTAGGGATTGGAACATATACTTTTCTCCTATCATATGTCGTGAGCAGCCACTATCCAGGTACTATGACTAGTGCTTCTTTCCTGCTATCAAGGAGATATGTAATAAGGAATTATTTTGCTTTTAGGTACCCAAATATTTTTGGGTCATTTTTCCTTGTTAGCTTGTGGATGTTGATAAGCACTAGATAGACCCTTTGATGGGTTGCCCTTTTTAGTGAGGTCCTTGCACTTATGAGTCTCATGACCCAACTTTCCCCAAAAATAGAAAATAGTAACTTCTTCATTGTGCACAACCTTTTTGCCTTTGAAACCATGACTAGATTTGTCTTTCGGGTTTCTTTGCACCTTAATAATTTTGTTAAGGGCTTTATGACCACCAATAAATTTGCCTAGGTTACCTCTCAAGGTTTCTATTTCCTTATAGAGTTTTACTATATCAGGAGTTAGTTCCTTGAAGACCTCACGTTCTCTAAGCTTATAGTTTAAATATAAAAAAACTTTTTATAATGTTGACATTTCGTCTAGAGATCCGAGTTCTTCTTTTTCAACTTATCAAACTCATTATTAGCAAGGGTGCATTCTTTTTGTAGTAAGAGCTTTTGTTTAAGCATTTCCTTGTGATCTTTTTTCTGAATCTTCAAGAGTTATGGTTAAGGATTTCACCCTTTCTTCCAAGTCTTGAAAATCCTTAAGAAGGATTTTCCGTCCACTGGATACCTTTTCATCCAATCATGCCTTGACCTCATCATAGACATAGGTGCCTTGTACATCACCAGATGAAGTGGTTTCCAGGACAAAATCAACTAAATGAGCTTGATGAATTTTCTTAAGATTCTCATGCTCTCTTTTAAGATGTTGAAAACGTTTATTTAGTTTTCTATAAGCTTTAGAGACACAAACAAAGGCAGAAAAAAGTTGATTCTACCCTTTAATTAAATCTTCTCTAGATTAGAATATTACCTCTTCACCATCAGAGTTGACAGTGTCATCAGGCCGAGAATCCTCATCATCTGAACTTGCATCCAATGTTGGTTCTGTTTTACTGGTGTACGCATCAATCATTAGACATAGGTTTGCTTCTTCCTCATTATCCTCATCAGATGATGAATTATCTAGGTCCTCCCAAGTGCTCATAAGGCTCTTCTTTTTGGACTTGAAGAACTTTATCTTCTTATCCTTAAACTTTTCAAGGTTAGGACATTCTGACTTGAACCGCCTTGGTTTCTTGCACTCATAGCATATGGCTGGACTTTTCTCCTTCTTGTGGAAGGATATTTTTGACAAACTGTTGAACCTCGAGAAGTTCATGTTTTTCCATAACTTTATGACCTTTCTAGTGATCATACTTAGCTCGTCATCTTCTTCATCAGAGCCATCATCGTCAGATTCTTCTTATGAAGCATCATTAATAGCAAGAGCCTTGGACGATGACTCTTTGGATGCATAGTTGCATTTTGTTTGTTGAATCATAAAGGCTAGGTACATCCCTTTCTTTGTTCCTTCATCTTGATCAAGTTCTTGCTCATGGACCTTAAGAATCCTAACGAGCTCTTCAAGAGTCATTGAATCAAAATTCTTGATGACTCTTAATGTTGTAAAATGTGGTCTCCACATTCTAGATAAACTTCATAAGATTTTATCAATGTGATTAGAATTATCATAATGTCTACCTAGAGAGCAAAGCTCGTTCAAAATGGTTCGGAAGCGTCCAAACATGGTTTGGATATCTTCTCCCTCTTTCATACTAAAGAGTTAATACTTACGTGTCAAAAGGCTTAACTTGTTATGTTTTACCTTAGAGGATCCCTCGTAGGTAATGGATAAGGTGTCTTATATTTGTTTGGCACTTCTAAAGCTGTGAACCTTGGAATATTCCTCTTATGATAGAGCGCATATAAGAGTGTTTCTTGCTAGTGAGTTGAGAAGAAATCCAGATTTATGATTATAACGCCCTGAAATTTTGATAACTAAAAATAGATGTTTGATGTATTTCTTGTATTATTTAATTACTTGAATAATTTGGAATAGTTGAAATGTTATGTGAATTATCCTTGTGCAACTGCTTGGTGTGGATGTTAGGTTATGTTGAGTTTGATTGATTTGTGTTGGAACTTTGTGATTCTGAGATTAACCCAAACCCTATTTCAGTAAAACCACAATCATGGATTCGCTATCAGTTGGATTGCGTTCAAATTTGGACTCAAGAGTCGCAACCCACGTGTGCATGTTTTAGCTGTTGGGATTTGCAAAATAACATTTGGAGTGTAAGATATTACCTTTGCACAGAAGCAGTGAAATATGTTGGAGTAGAATTCGCTCAGAACTCGCCTAAGCGAGTCTGAGTTAGGCCATCTAGCCCAGGCGAACAAAATTTTTCCTAGGCGAGTCTTGCAAGATACAAATACCTTCAGTAGCATAAAAACACACGTTTTTCTCCCCTCTTCTTCCCCATACCTCCTCCTTCACCACCCACGACCACCAGTGACCACCAGTGACCACCACTAGCTGTCATTGCTTGCCGCCAGACCATAGCACGAAGAGGAACACTTTAATTGAAGTGAAATCCTATAAAACCAACTAGAGGATTCGATAGAGAACTGAGCTCTCGACCCTCCCTTCGCAGTTTCTTCGAGGTAATCATGATTTCTAACCCTTCTCCTAGTTAGTTTAAGCCTATTTTTGCATCTATTGTGACTTGGGTACCGTTATTTGATGTTTTTACACTTCCTTTGAAAAACCCTTGAAAATGAGACGTTAAAAGTTGTCTTTTTATAAAATAAATTTTGTTTTTGAGACCTCTGCCGAACCCTGATCACATTGGCATAATCAGAATTTCAAAATGACATCTCTTTGACGTGGACCTAAAAACACCCATTTATGCCCTTTTTAAATTGAATGGATATTTGACCCCGAATGTTAATCTTAATCTTGTCTTTGAAATCTATATTAAATTGTCTTCGATTTGGTATATAGAGCTCTGTGTTTGAACAAACGGACGTGAACCTAAGAGATATCAAAACAACGCCACCAAGAACAGGAGAATATAGATAGGTGGGGGGAGTTTATTGTTTGTTTATAGCTTTTAACACCATAATTAGGGTCAGGGGACCCAATTATGTGGATGTATGGCTATCCCTATGCATGCCGGTTTTCAAGAAGAATTGTGTTTTTAACTAATGTGATGTGATATATTTGTTATTGATGAATGATTCTGTCATTGTAATGATTGAACTTTTTGGGAAAAGTCTTAATTACAGAGGAGGCTCTGACTAAAATTTTATATTTTTTCTTTTATTCACTTCTTTATTAAATTTTAAATGGGCATAAGAGTTTGTTTTGTATATCATAATTCTCCTCTTTAATATAGATTTTTCCCTAAAATATCAGTCTTGTGGTATTATGGATTGCTATTGTATAAGATTTATGTTGTTTGAAGACCAGGGGAATGTGAATCCCGAGCATGAATATATTTGTGTGTACATGTGGAATGTGATTGTTTGTGATGTTGATGATATTGAGATGAGATGATTATTGACATTGATGATGACATTGACATGAGATGATATTGATGTTGATTTTGATATTGAGATGAGATGATTGTTGACGTTGATGATGACATTGAGATTGGATGACATTGATGTTGATGATGACATTGAGATGAGATGATGTTGATGTTAATGATGTCATCGTGATGAATGTATGTTGTGTATGTACATGGGGGGTGCAGTGATCTATTGGATATCTTTTGGAAAGGGAAGGGGATTGGTTTAAGAATTTCAAGCGTCTCTAGAGAGGGAAGGGGATTCCTTAGAAATTTCAATTATCCACAGTCAGTGTATTGATGGTGCCCATGTTTCATACTTCATAATTGCATGGAAATAGTATAAACTTTATGAGTAAGTACATGTGGTTTTTGATGAGGAAAAATGCTTGTACTTGGGGGTATATCACTCAGTTTGGAACTCCTTTGAGACTTATGTTGATCACCATGGGGGGAGTTGTTTATGCACGATAGGGTGACCTTGACATTTTCTGCCTAATTTTCCTAAGTGAGAGTGCCATGTGTACACGCTTAGGCTATTTCCTTATGAATGATGCCACATTGTGTTTTAGAGTTGAGTCAAGTGCATGCATCGTTGTGAGCATAATTGATTTGAATTGTGGAAAAGTTAATGACTAGTTTGTTAAGTGTATGTTGAACTGATGGATTATTGAGGATGATTGTGGTTATTGTTATTGTTTTCAGGCTAATCAATGTCATATGGTGTTTATTGATCATTTATAATAAACTCACCCTTACAATTTTTGTACTGTGTGATTGGTGCCTGTGATAATCTCAAACTTTCGTTCATGGGAACAGATGAGCAGCAACAAGTGTCTTGGAGGAAAGTCTTTTGTTGGAGCTGTCAAGCCGATGTGATAACGTTGAAATTTATTTTAGGAAAGAGTTGTGTTTTGTTATCAACTTTTCATTAGTTGGTTCCTTGACTCTTTTTGATTGGGCATGTAAATCCAAGGTTTAGATACATGTAAAAATTGAATTATATTCTCACATGTGAATGATATATAGTGGTTTAATATATATATATATATATATATATATATATATATATATATATATATATATATTTATTTATATGGGTGTGTGTGTGTGTGAGTGTGTGTGTGTGTGTGTATGTGTGTGTGTGTATTTATTCACTTATTTGTGCGTTGTTTGGTGAATGTATATCGCGAAAAATTTACCCTCGTTTTCATAATCAAATTAATGAAGCTTTCACTTAAAATTCAAATGTCACATTTTAGAGTTAGTAATATCGTAGCAACGAGGTGGGTCACTACAATGATCATTCATCCATTTGTCCCTGGGGATTACATTCTTCTGAGTGTCTAGGGGAATGTGATTGCCTTTTTCTACAACATCCCACTTATCAATGTGAGCAGAATCAAAGAAGGCAATCATCCTTTCCTTCTAGTAGTCATAGTTGGCTCCCTTGAACATGGGAGGCTTGTTGATAGCAAATCCTTCTTCCATCGTTTCAGGAATTTTCTTTCCTCTACTCTGTCAAGAGCTCAACCCAGAAGCCAAGCTTTGATACCAACTGAAGTACCTGAAACCCACTAGAAGGGGGGTTGAATAATGTGATGGATAAAAAACTTGGTCCTTTGAAAACTTTGAAAGCTTTTCTTAAACATATATAAATGGACGAAGGATTTCATCCAAGGGGTTCAATATCACTTTGTGTTTGAAAACTAGTTCACAAAACTTGGATAGAGTAATGTAGAAGTAACTTATAGAAAGGAACTAGTTATATAGAAGCAGTAAAGAAAACACAAAGTTTTCATACTGGTTCACCCCAACTATTGAGCTACATTTATTTCTCCTTCAAAACTTGAATGGTTTCACTAATCAAATCTTTGACTACAACCAAGTATTCTCTATGTCACTTCAGGCTACAACGAGTACTCTCTAGGCCATCCTGACACTACCATTAATCTTCCCCTGAGATTAAGACCTAATTATTCTTTGTCACTAAGTTATTCATGGCTTTTACAAACAATAGATATTTGATAGAAAATGTATTCTAATCACTCAAAGAGTGTTTAAACAGTATGCTCGAATACAATGGAAACTTGCTAACTTAGCAGTGCTAAGGTTCACTCAATTCGCTCAAGTTTCTTTCATCTAATAAAAATGACAGTGTTATAACACTTTGTTTTAACTCAGATAATTTTTTTTTTGTGATTTGACTACCTTAACAGGAACAACTTCAAGCTTTATATAGACTTCAAAGTTTTACATGAGGTTATTACTATGTAGAGGGAGAGAGAGTGTGGGGACCACAAACATCTTCTATAGCATATCTTCAGAGATGTACGACTTGCTAACGTTGCTTTGTGCTCAAAGCTGACTTTCAAGGTACAAATCAAATATAAAGTTAACAACATAAGACAAAAGGAATTAAGAATGTCAAGACAAGACAATTTAAAGCTCCTCTTTTGTGCGCTATGGCATGAATTGCTTGTTGAACCTATGGACGTCACTTTTTGATGATTACCTTCAGTAATTGAGGATTGAGTGATTGTTCCATGGCCTTTGTACTATGAGCCAAGTTTTGAAGCACTTTTCTTCTTAGGATTGGATGTTTAGGTAGTATCATCCAATGACTGATACTTTAGCTATTATCCAAAAGCCTTTCTGTTCATGCCTTCTGCTTGTATTTTATAGAGAGAGAGATAACCCTACAGGTTAAGCATGAAAGGTTATCACATAAAATGTATACTTTGTGAACATCAAAACCTTATGAATTTAATGGTTTGGTACAGTTCAATATGACTTGGACTTAGCCAAACTTAACACGATTATGAAAATCTTGTAGTTTTCCATTTTTTGCCTTCAATCAATTGACTGTTTGATTAATTATTGATATTATGTTTCAATTATCATTAATTATTTTTATTACCATATTTAATACTATTAATTATTCAAATGGTCATATGGTCCCCTCCAATCCTATAAATGCCAATCTCACTAACCGAGTTTTTCATACCAAGGAAAATCACCTTTTTCTTCTTTTTCATTTTTCTTCTCTATTCCTAGGTTTGAATTTTAACCCTTGCCAGTTTTGTAGTCTCAACACGTTTGAGAAGTTCTTGTTGTATCTTAGGGGACTTGTGTGGGATACAACAAATAAGTCCTTTAGGGCAGTGCTCCTACATGCCTCAAGGAGACATTGTTCATGATCTACAACGTCGTTTCCAACAATGTCCTTTTTGGTTTGAAGACATGAACGTTGATATGGTCACCTAGTGCAAACTCCTCATGTGCCGAATGCTACCTTTTCCAAGCCACTCCCAAATGTGTCCAAGATTGAGATTTTTGTTGGCCAACATTTTTTATGTTGGGAGGAATATGTTGACACATTGCTTAGCATGCATGGGGTAGCTTTCATCTTTACCACCTAGAAGCCAAACGCTGCAAAGCCTACCAAAGAGCTTGAACAATGGAATCAAGAAAATAAGGAATGTCGTCACACCTTATTGAGTACATTATCTAATGAGTTGTTTGATGTCTATTGTTCCTACTAGGAAGCAAAGGAGATATGTGACTCCTTTGCTTTGAAGTACACTACTGAAGCGTGGTCAGACAATGAGTCATCATCAACAACTACTATTGTTGGACAATGAGTGAGGAAAATGATGTCAAGGTGAAAAATACAACACCACCTAATGAATTTGTTTTCGAGCTCTCGATCAAGAAACTACCTGAATCTTGGACTGATTATAAGCAACAATTGAAGCACAAGAACAAACACATGTCCCTATCTGAAGCACAAACAACCGAAGCACATCATCATTGAGGATACCAATAGAAAGGAATGTGTTGTTGCAAGGGCCAAAGATTTATCTGTAAAGGAAAATATGGTGCAAGACAAACCAATTCAGAAAAGGCATGACCATAATAGAAATAAAAATAGTATCTCACGTGCTCTTGCTTCAAACCCCACCTTCAAGAAAAAGGGAAATTGTTTTGTTTATAGAAATCTTGGACATTATGCACCACAGTGTAGGCATTGATTAATGGGAAATAAAAATCCTCCTAAGCCTAGGGATAACCTGGCTAAAAGAGATGCAATCATTTCTCAAGTCAATGTTGTGACCAATGTGAGAAAATGGGTGGTAGACTCTGGGACTACCAGGCACATTTGTGTTGACAGAAATGCATTTACCTCCTACAGTGTTGTGGGGGGGGGGGGGATGGAGAAGAACAAGTCTATCTTGGTGATTCCAAGACTACTCCAGTTCTAGGAAAAAGAATGATTCTTCTCAAGTTCACATCTAGGAAGACACTGGCTTTGAGTAATGTGCTACATGTTTCCACCATCTGAGTCAACTTACTCTCTGTAGCATCTACTTTTGCTTATATTGTTGATGCTTATGATATGTGGCATGCTAGATTAGGTCATGTAAATTCCTCATATGTTATCAAATTGCAATGACTAGGCTTCTGTAACATGCATGATAAACAAAGTAGGAAAGGTTATATACGTGTTGAGTCAAAATTACCTAAGAAAACATGTCCACTTATGCAACATGAATTTGAACCTCTTAGTTTAATTCATTATGACATTGCTGATTTGAAACAAACTATGTCTAGAGGAGGTAAGAATTATTTTTAAACCTTTATAGATGACTTCTCTCGATATACTAAAGTTTATTTGATTAGACATACAAATGAAGCATTTAACATGTTTTAATCTTATAAGGATGAAGTTGAAAATCACTTAAATAGAAAAATAAAAAGGATAAGATTCAATAGGGGTGGTGAGTACACTTTGTTTAATGACTTTTATGAAAAGGAAGGTATAATCCATGAGGTAATCCCACCATACTCATCTTAGTCAAACGAAGTAGTTGAGAGGAAAAATATAACCCTTAGAGATGATGAATGCTTTGCTTATAAGTTCCTCTGTACCTGATAACCTTTGGGGAGAACCCCTTTTGGCGACTTGCTTATTACAAAATAGGAACCCACATAAGAAAACAAAAAGACACCTCATGAGTTATGGAAATGATATAGACCAAACCTAAAATATTTGAGAGTGTGGGAGTGCTTAAAAGTGATGTTACTGGATCCTAAGAAAAGGAAAAATAAGACCTAGAACGTTTGATTACATGTTTATTGGTAATGTGGAACATAGTGTTACCTATAGGTTTCTTGTCCTTAACAATATTGCATGGAAACTAAGAACATAAAATTCTTCGAGGACATATTCCCTTTAAGGTCTAGTGTCAGTTCTAGTGTTGATACTAGTCCTAAACAACTTGTTGAAACTAGTAGTGAACCTATGCGTTAGGACTTAAGGAGGAGTAAAAGACAAAGGATAGAAAAATCTTTTGGAGATTATTTTTATACATATCATGTTGAGGATGCCTCTTTGAGCTATTCTAAAGTGGTTAGTTCTTTAGAAGCAAACCTTTGGGAACAAGCCATTAATATTGAAATTGATTCTATCAAGAAGAACAAAACATGGACTTTAGTAGATTTACCCAAAGGAGCAAAGCCTATTGGATGCAAATGGATCTTTAAGATAAAGTATAACCATGATGGATCAATAGACAAATATAAGGCTAGATTGGTAGCTAAAGGGTTTTCTCAAAAACCATACATAGATTACTTTGATACATTTGCGCCTGTTACCAGGATTTCCTCTATCCAAGTTTTGATAGCTTAAGTGTTTCCATCCATAAGTTAGTGGTTCATCAAATGGATGTGAAGACAACTTTCTTCAATGTTATTTAGAGGAAGAGATATATATGACTCAACCTGAAGGGTGTTAGATTCCTGGTCAAGAAAACAAAGTGTGCAAACTTTTAAAATCCCTATATGGTTTAAAATAGGCTCCAAAACAGTGACAGGAAAAGTTTAATGAGACTTTACTTGGTAATGGTTTTTCCTCTAGTGATGTTGATAGATGTGTGTACACAAAGTCTGAGAATGGTTATTGTGTCATTACATGCTTGTATGTGGATGACATGCTTATCTTTGGTACATGCAATGATGTAGTTTTAAGAAATAAATCTTTCTTGGCATCTAAATTTGACATGAAAGATATGGGCAAAGCAAGTGCAATTTCGGGAATTAAAATCATAAGGAAGAGATATAATACATTACTATCCCAAGGACATTGTGTTGGGAAACTTCTTAGGAAGTTCGACTATTATGACCTAAATCAGTGAGTACCCCTTATGATGTTAATTTTGAATTCAAGAAAAATAGAGGAGAACTAATTGATCAAACTCAATATGCCCAACTCATTGGGAGCCTACTAAATTTAATGAATTTTTTTACACCTGATATTGCATATGCAGTTGGTAGATTTAGTAGATACACTCATAGTCCTAATCATGACCATTGGGATGTAATCAAGAATCCTTGTAGCTTAGAACAAAACTTTCAATGGGAAAAATAGATATATACAATTGATGCATAATGTCACTATACAAAATAGGATTTAACATCGCCAAGTTAACGTCGGTTTTGACAAAAATCGATGTTATAAAATGTGCAATGGCATTTTTGTCAATAAAATGTCATCATTAACATCGATTTTTAAAAAACCGATGTTGAAATGAGAATCTTTAAAGGTTTGATTTGAATGTGGAAATAATGTCTTGCAAGGATGGTAGCAGAAACGTAATCGGAATGGATAACGAGAAGTATGCTCGTTACATGCCTGAGTAGGTTGAAGCCCTAGAGAGGCTCTATCACGATTGCCCCAAACCTAGTTCCATTCACTGCTAGCAGCTCATTCGCAAGTGGCCCATTCTCTCCAACATTGAACCCAAGCAAATCAAGGTTTGGTTCCAAAACAAAAGGTACCTACCCTAAACTCATTGTTTTAACAATTAATTTACTTTTTCAATTTTGACGTTGCTATGATGAGTTGAGGTAACTGTTTTGTTTTGTTATTGTGAGTTGTTCAAATGTAGAGAGAAGCAGAGAAAGGAGTCATTGTGGCTGCAAGCTGTGAATAGGAAGTTGACTGCGATGAACAAGCTGCTGATGGAGGAGAATGATAGGTTGTAGAAGCGAGTGTCTCAACTCGTCTATGAAAATGGCTATTTTCGTCAACACACCCAGATTGTAAGAATTTTGTTTGTCATTCTTGTTACACTTTTTTAAAGACGTATTGTGTTTGCTCCAATGCTTTAAAGATGATAGGCAATGAATGCTATTGCAATGAGGGAAATACTTCAGAAATATGATAAAGTATGCATCAGCTGAGACAATTTCTACTTAATGTTTTTCCCCTTTCATTTACACTTCTCTAATTTAGTGTTTTTGGGTTCATTCCATCCTTTTCTATTCTACTTCAGGTACACAGCTCTTTGAATGGAAAGAATTTCAAGTCTAGGATGAATGCCGAACACATTGACCTTTTGCACTCACCTTGGCTAATTGAATTGGGAGCTTTTTATCTGAATTCTAGCGGACTAGATAATTGTGAGCTTGATGGAGTCTACGGTTTCTTTTCATGTGATCTAAGCATAACTAAAGCTGTAATGACGTTGGTTCTTCCCGATTCTATTAATCTCGAGTATGATTTAACTTGTGCAATTTGTCTGGTAATTAAGTTCCTAACTCTACCCTGCTCTAGAACAAAGGAGAAAATACTTTATATATCAGTATCTCTTATAAATGTTTGCATTGTGATATGATAGGATTTTGTTTTCAACCCATATGCTTTGAGTTGTGGTCCTATCTTCTGCAAGTCGTGTGCTTGCTCAGCTGCCTCTGTGATGATTTTTCAAGGCCTTAAATCTGCAAGTCCCGAGTCAAAGTGTCCTATATGCAAAGAGGTATTTTTTTGTACTCAACATTGACATATTGGACAGAAAAAACCTCTTGGCACTGCCCTTGCTAAACAACTTGAAACAAAAAGTGTTGGTATAATAATAATAATAATGTAGAAGTGATGCAAGTATGCATCTTAGTAGGGGTGGGTTTGGTGAAGGTAGTTTATTTAATTTCACAATTTAATTATACCATGATTTGATCAAAAGTTTCACTTAAATTACTATTGATTATCAAGCTTAGAAAATTAAACCATGTATGTTAGAGTGAATATTCAATTTCACGATTTGACAACCTTTACTGTTAAAAATCTTTTGAATACCTTTAATTCAATTTAATTATATCATGATTTTGATCAAGTTTTACTTAAATAACTATTGATAAATAAGCTTAGAAAATTAAAACATGAATGTTTTAAAAAAAGTTTTATTTTATTATACACTAAAAATTGTATTTTTTAAACTTGAGTGTTGCTTCAGACGTGTGTACCTCGTGAGAGTATAAACAATTTTTCTAAATAGATTTAAGTAATGATGAATTAAATTATGCAAAATATTACACTACTATCTAGTTGCAATGTTGCTTAGTTAAATATAGCACACCTAAGTGGTAGGAGTATTCTTTCGTTTAGTATTAGAATTTAGCCGTAAAAATATATATTTAGTTTAATTTGTGTCACATGCATATCCTAGCTATAAACAAAAGTCAAAAGCTAAATGTTGTAAACATACAAACACTAAAAGCATAATGTATATAAGTATTTTTTTCAAGAGAAATTACTGTTCATAAATCAACTATATCTATTGCTAGCCATTGCCTGGTTGGCTTCACTAGCAAGAATTTCATGTTTACAGCCAAGTATTATTTGGAGTATGATTTTATTATGTCAGATTAATTACATGTTCAATAGTATTTTTGTATAAAAAAGATACATGTTACATATTACATACATTAAACATACATCAACTATCGCAACCTACCCTACGACGGGCGTGCGAGTGAAAAGCAAAAGTGCGTTTTCTAAAAAGAAAACGCGTGGGAGTCACCACCAACATTTATTTAAGGAAAACATTAGAAAAAAACCAAAAAGATGTCTGAAAATTTTGAAAATAAGGGTTCAGGAGTTATTTACACATAAGGTATTAACACCCCACGCGTCCGTCACAAGGGACGACAGCCTTTAATCGAGTGTGCACAACATGAATTCAAAAGTATTTATTTTTCCTTTTTTTATATTTTTATTTTTTTGGGGTCGACAAAGGGGGCTGCCCTTGCTCATACGTATCCTCGGGTGCGGTGAGGAATTCAGACCTACATAGTTCTTTAAAGCGAGAAAGGTTGTGTGTTGAGTTGGTTTTATGCTTTTGAAAGATTCATTTTAATTACAAACAAAAAGATTGTTAAGGCATTGGATCTTGAAATGATCTCAAGTGATATTTTGGTTTTTGTTTATTAGCTCTCAATCTTTTTAAGACAACAAATTTTTTTACGGCACTAGTGATCGGTTAGGATTGAACTTTACAAATAAAAACAAGATCACCGATGATAAATGGAGAAGATGAATATGCACATAATAACAGAGAGGACCCTAAGGGTACATAGATTATATTCAACTCTTAAAAACTAACTGACTGTTGCACGAAGGACACAAAACAAGAGAACGATGTAGGGAATGATCACGATCGTGATTCGGTAGCGCCTCAGCTTCGCTTTTCTTCCTTCTTCCTCTTATTTCTCTCTTTCTCTTTCTTTTTCCAACTTCTGAACCCTTAAACCCCTCCCCCAACATGGCTATTTATAGAAAAAAAAGCTATTTTGGGGGAGGGGAAGCTCACCCAGGTGAGCTGGTTTCTTAGGCATGAAGCCATTTCATGGCCTAGGCGAGCCAAATGTTATCCTGGGCGAGCTAGGGTCTAGAAAAATCTAAGAAAAAGATCTTTTTCCCCCTTCCTTGGTATCTTTTTGTTTTCTTGATCAAACCACCAAGTGATTCCTTGCTTCACGCTGTAACTGGTGTCAAACATCATAATTCGACTAGCAAGAATCAAAATATCAGCGAACGATAGTCCCCGAACGAAATTAGGGTCTAACAGTTGCCCCTCTTTACTTATCTTTTATTGAAAATGAAAAGGTAAGTAAAGATAAGGACACTAATTTTATTTGAGCGATCTTGCTATTTGACCAGACGCCAAAGAAAACAAAGGAAGTGAAACTTGAAAAAAAAATGGACATTGACATGGAAGTATCAAAAGCATCAAGCAAAAGACGTCGTAGTCTTGTAAAACACAATTGGAGACATTGAAGTCTTTGGAAATGTAAAAGACTAAAGACATGGAAGTCTTTGAAAACGTAAAAGACTAAAGACATTGAAGTCTCGTAAATGTAGAAGACTAAAGGCATTGAAGTCTCGTAAATGTAACAGATTGAAGACATTGAAGTCTTGTAAAATGTAATAGACAGAAGACATTGAAATCTTGTAAATGTAAAAGACTTAAGACATTGAAGTCTTTGAATATGTAAAAGACAAAAGACATTGAAATCATGTAAAAGTAAAAGACTAAAGACATTGAAGTCTTTGAAAATGTAAAAGACTGAAGACATTAAAGTCTTTGAAATGTAAAAGACAGAAGACATTGGAGTCTCTGAAAACTTCCATTAAAATGCGAACACACTTGGTAAAGAAATCAAACTCCCAAACCGATCAGAACACACTTTTTTTTTCAAAAATAATGCGACGAATGAGGAATGAAAGCACAAAGATAGAATTTCTCATAACCAAGAATGAGATTAAGACATTTTGCATTTCTTTTCTACAGAAACATTAGAAGAAACACTAGATTCAATAAAATGGAGGAAAACCACTCAAAGGTGTATAAAATCTCACACTGGCAAGTGTCTCCTCTCAATTCCAAATCACAAACACGTCATAAATCGATTTTGCAAGTCATTTCCCATCAAATCAAGGGGTAATGCGCATAATCATCACAGATCAATGGGTCTTTTTGAGTTTGGACCTGTAGGAGATTTTGGCTTTGGTTGCTTTGGTCTCCTTTTTTTGGTGTGAATAAGAGAGCAAGCATAAAGCTTTGGCTAATCACTTAAATGGGTGATCACTTCCTATCCCTTCATGTCTTGACAAGTTATCATTATTTTTTTCTTTCCTTCACTCTTTACAACAAACCCGCACATGGTTTAGATGTTTGTTTATCCCGAAGAAACTGCTTTTCCTTTCTCTTTCCTTTTTCCTTTTCGCTCTTTTCCATTTTTCATCTTGATTTCAATTTTTTTTTCTTTTCTTTCTTTTTTCTTTTTTTCTTTTCTTTTTTTTTAATTTTCAATAAATACCTAACTTCCTTCAAAACCCACAACTATCCATAAAAATGATAGAAATCTCCCCCGAAAACACTTGTGCTCTCTGGTCTAAGATAAGGTAGGAAGCTTTCATCCTAGGTTTAGTGTTCTAACAAAAAATCAAGTGTCTGGCTCAAAGGGCTTACAAAATAAAAAATAATAAGGTGTGTTGGGACAGCTGTTTTGGCCAATGGCTTGAAATGTAAAGCAAAAAGAATTCCCAGATCATTTCCATGAATCATATACTATGACAATTAGAAATTCATGCAAAACGAATCGTAGAACATATCCATGCAGACACTCAACATAAAATTTTTGGTCACACACAGTCACTAAAGCTTAGGGCATGTTTCCATATTCAGATCAAATTAGTGTTTCAACAATTTCTCTTTTATCAAGTCCATGCAAAAACATTTGAGTCCATTTGGTATTCAGAAAAGTCCTTCATTATTTTCATCCTCAAGATACATATTTTTTCAAAATCCCTTTTTGTTGTGTTTTGATTTACAACATTTTCGAAGGGTATCAGTGGTTGTTTCTTTCAAAAGCATGTTAGTTTTAAAAAAAGGTTGGAATTCCATACAAAGTTATAATCCAAGACTACACCATCAAACATCAAAGCACACACGAAGATAAATCAAAAACTAAACCACGTGTAAGTTTTTCTTTTCAAACAATCATCACAACAAAATAACATAACAAAGCAATAAATAAGATAAAGACAAGTTCACAAATTTAGAAGATCGTGGTCAGGGAGCTCAGCCTCCTCCAATGAAGAAATCAAGCAAATCTGCCATGTCTCCATCATCCTCAGTTTCGCCTTCGTCCTGCTCAGGAGCAAGCCATGGGTAAGGGTTAGGGTCCTGGCGATGCCGGTGCAGTGTATACTGATAGAAATTGTCATTCAACTGTATCTGGACCCTATGGTTTGTTGCCTGCTGATCAGCCAAATGTTGCATGTATGCGTGCATCTGGAGCTCCATCCTATGCATGTGAGCTGAGATGGACTCTAGAGATGGTGGCTAGTGTGGAGGCGGTGGTGATGCGTCTATAGTCGGCTGCTACTGGTGGTTTTGCCCTAGCTGCTGTGCCTGCCTTGGTATGCAATATTTCGCAATGAATGACCTATTAATGGGAGGCCGAATGAGCTTTGTAAGTGCGACTGGTACCCAGTAGAAATGGCAGAGACTTGTGATCAATGCCAGAAATCCCAGTGCCCTGTTGGACTTCTCTGGGTCCATTGGGTGTCTCAGAGGTGCAATACCTACGAACTGGTGGATGGCATCTGAGATAATCTATGCCGCATGAACACTAATTTGGGTCATGATGTTGTAGACCAACTAACATTTGGGTAGCATGAGATTGGAGTTATGGTCACTAGGAAGGATGTTGCTGAGTAGAAGTGTCATCCAGATTTGAGTCAGAGTGGTCATGCTAGTGCGCATGATCCGCACCCGCCTCCTTGCTATGCTCCATGCAAAATTATGTCCCGGGGAGAAAAGTAGTTGTCCTATGGCCTCTTCATCAAAACCTGAAAATTGGCTTCATCTCTCAGTGTATTTGCATCATTGTCCCTCTTCTAAGATCAATGGATGCCCCCAAGCATTCGTTGATAGCATCTGTGTCATATGGGACCCATTGGCCCTGCATCCAAGAGCGCTTGTCCACAATTCTTTCTTCAGTGGGCCAGGCGTTTGCGTAAAACTCCATGACTACTTCAAGATCATACTTCACCATAGGCTCTGTCAGCTATGTCCAACTCCTCCTAGCAACTTCGGCTTGGAATTCTGCATACTCTTCCTTCGCTAGTTATACCCGTCTTTCTTTGAACAAAGACCAATCCTTAATCATCTCAAAATAGTGTTGATGCTCCTCGCTTCGAAAGCGACATCCATCAAACTCAATTTCCGCTTGTGGGGCTGCACTAGATCCTTCCCTTGCAGTGGCCTTCCTAGCTCTCTTAGCAGCAAGTTTCTTCGGGGCCATCTGTGAAACAACAAAAATAAAAAACAAAAGCCAAACAAACACCAATATCTTAGCAAAAACTATTTTCAAAGACGAGTTAGTCATTGGGTATTTTCTATTCTCCCATCTCCTTTTATTTTATTTCATTATCTTGTTTTTCTTCTCTTTCCCCTCTTTTTTCCATTTTATTTTATTTCATTTATTTATTATTTTCGACTAAAATCTACTCTATGCACGTTTACTCCCAAAAATATAAATTCAACACAAAAATCAAACGAAACCCAAATCCAACTAAATGCCCCGATTTCACAAGAAAACAGGGGGTTCCAACCTAAGGCTCATAAAAATAATTTCCTCCACAAAAAATCATAATTCTATGTAAAACTATCAATTTGGGGTTGATACCACACCTAATTACATGACTAGACATGTTAAATCCTTCAAGGCCTAGAATAGAATGTAGTCCAGCCATTGTGGCATTTCACCGAACACTTGGTGTGCACACGTTAATCGAGGTCATACCCGAATCAAATAAACATTAAAAATGCAGTATCTAGGAAGTGATCCTAGGTCGTCTCCCAATGAGCAATGGTCAACCAATGTTCATAACAAATAGTGATAAAACAGTAACGAATTGGGGGAGGGGGGGTTGTTTGTTTTTGTAAATTAAACAACAAGCAAATTTGAATTAGAAAATAACAGAATTAAAACACGTTGTTTCCCCTTGATTCACAAGCAAGTCTCTTATTCTAGGTTACGAGAATTTATCCTTAATCAGTTCAACCACTAAATCCAACCCTAAATTAAATTACTAAGCGAAAATTAACATAAGGCTGTCATTATGTGATTAAGCAACACATACACCAATTAATCATGAATGAAACTAATCATTAAGCATAAACGTAGAAAACAACGCTGGAGACTTAGCCTTCCATTAATCAGTAGAAAACAAAATTGTAGATTGAAGCAGAAACGAAATTGCAGAAAATGAATTTTATTCTACGTGAACAGTGTGCATGAACAGTAAAAACTGGAATTCTAAAATCCTAGAATTATTCTCCTCTCCAAAAAAACTCCCTAAATTAAAACCTTGGTGTTGTTATATAGGTCCTCCACCCCAAAGCTTACAAATCTATTTTAAGTCCAAGCCCATAAACAAAATAAAATAAAATCTGGACAAGATAAGATAAGATTAGATGAAATAAAATCTAGACGAAATAAAATTTGGATAAGATAAGATTTGATAAAATAAATTGCCTGCTCTCTTCAAGTCCAAGCCCAATTTCGGATTCAAGCCCAATTGCTTATAATTCTCCTAAAATTAAATTAAAAACACAAAATTAGTCAAGTAGGCCCAAATGATAAAACTGCATAATTAATTTGACAATTAAGGCTAATCAGTAATTAAAATAGTGACAAAAAGGGTTAAGAAATAGGAGAAAATAATGACATCAAATACCCCCACACTTAGCCTTTTTCACTCCTGGGCAAAATCAAAAAGCAAAGCAAGGAACAAATCCAAAGACATTAAAGAGAAACAAACAAACACAAAAACAATTACATATTTCTCAATGAATCTCAAGGAATGAAAGGAATGGGCAACATCCATCACGTAGAGAGTTAAAGAATCAAGACAGTTATGAAAATCATCCAAGCATCTCAAACATGGCAAGATAGTCAATCAGCTCAAGAATGAAAAGTGATAAAGCCTCATAAGATATGCACTCCATCTCTCAAGTGTCTAGGCTACTGTTTACTCTCAGAGCATCCATGAAAACAAACACCATATAGACTTGGCAAGACTCTAAAATTGACAACCACACCACAAACACATCCACATGAGGATCAAAAGGTCTTTCAAGGTTGTAATGGGGCCAAGGACAAGGTAGAGGAAAGTATAGGATAAGTAGCTAAAACCCAAAGGAATAGAGGAGCAATGGGGAATAAGTGGGAACTAAGAAAGAGTAGTAAACCCCAAAACCAAAATTACAAATTAAGCTTAAAAAGTAAACCCAAAACAAAATCAACCAAGTCCTCAAACCAATCCAAGTCTTCAAACCAAGACCTCATTTATTCAACTTCATTCTTTTTCTGTTTTCATGTTTTTCATTTTTTTTTTGTATATTTTTTTTTGAACATGAACAGTAGCATTTGAAAAATAAAGCAACAATTAGGCAATATATGAATATACATCAAGCATGGCCAAAATACATCATCAAGCATGGCCAACAAAAACATATCATATAATGAAACATACCCCCCCACACTTATTCCCAAAACAATTCTAAAACTCCAAAATTCCTAAAGGGTAGGGTGAGATCATGGTTTTTCACTTAAGGCTTGTAATGAGCTTCAAAACAAAGAAAGGGGAACATAGGCTCAAAGGGGCTATCAAAGGAATTAATTCAAGGTAGGCTCATTTGGCTAGAGGCTTATAAGAACAAAATGCTTAAATTGTAGAAGCAAATGACTTTGATGTTTTGATGATGATCATGATGATTTGATGCAAATGATGCAAATGTGCTTTTCAAGTTTAAATTCAAGACAATGATTCAAGAATACAAGACACGACATCAAGATGATCACTAGTATTTTAGGAAGGGAATTCCTAATTGATATAGCAAAAGGTTTAGCCAAGTAATTTAAGTTAAAAAGTGTTTTTCAAGAGATTTACTCTCTAGTAATCGATTACCAGAGGATGTAATTGATTACCAGTGGCCAAAAATAGTTTACAACAGCTACTAAATATTTGAATTCAAATTTTAGACTGTGTAATCGATTACACAATATTGGTAATCGATTACCAGCAGTTAATAAACATTTTAATTCAAATTTTAAAGCCTGTAATCGATTACCAGAGGAGTTTTTCAGAAAATTATTTCTAAGAGTCACATCTTTTCAAATGGTTTTTACATGACCACCAAAGGTCTATATATATGTGACTTGAAACACGAATTTGCTCAGAGTTTTTCATAATAAAAAGTCTTATTCTCTCTAAGAGCAAAAACATTTCATCCTCTTAAGAATTCCTTGGCCAATACACTTACAATTCAATAAGGAATTAATTGAGTGCTCAGATTGTAAAATCTATCTCTTTCAAGAGAGATTCATTCTTCTCTTCTTTCTAAATTCTCAAAGGGGATTGAGAGACCAAGGGTCTCTTGTAAAAGAATTCTGAACACAAAGGAAGGATTGTCCTTGTGTGTTCAGAACTTGTAAAAGGATTTTACAAGATAGTGGAACTCTCAAGCGGGTTGCTTGGGGACTGGACGTAGGCACAAGGGTGTGGCCGAACCAGTATAAATCCGAGTTTGCACTTTCTCTTCCCTTAAACTCTTTTATTTATTATTGCTTTAGATTTATATTTAGATTGCTCTATTTGAATCATTATTTAAGAGTTCATTTTTAAGGGAATTTGTAACTTGCATTAAAATTGAAATAGAATTTTAATTGGGGAAATAGTTTGCAATATCTTAATTCAACCCCCCCTTCTTAAGATATCTGAGACCACTTGTCTAACAGGTGGTATCAGAGCTTCATTCTTGTATAAAGTTTAGAAGCTTCAAGAATAATGGCCTCAGCAAACTTCTTATTTCCAGAAGGAAATTCAATCAATAGACCTCTAATCTTTAATGGAGAGGGTTACCACTACTGGAAAACCTGAATGCAAATTTTTATTGAGGCGAAGCCATAGAAATAGGGCCTTATATACCCACTACAGTAGAAAGAACCACAATAGATGGAAGCACAACAAGTGGAAGCACAACAATAGAAAAACCTAGAGATAGATGGTCTAAAGAGGATAAAAGACGAGTACAATATAATTTAAAAGCCAAAAACATAATTACATCTGCCCTGGGAATGGATGAATATTTCAGGGTTTCAAATTGTAAGAGTGCTAAGGAAATGTGGGACACTTTACAAGTAACACATGAAGGCATAACAGATGTTAAAAGATCTAGGATAAACACATTAACTCATAAATATGAACTATTTAGGATGAATGCAAATGAAAGCATTCAAGACATGCAAAAGAGGTTCACACATATAGTGAGTCATCTTGCAGCCTTAGGGAAAGACTTTCAAAATGAAGATCTCATAAACAAAGTATTAAGATGTCTAAGCAGAGAATGGCAACCTAAAGTAACAGCCATTACTGAATCAAGAGATTTATCTAACATGACTCTTGCTACTCTATTTGGAAAGTTATAGGAACACAAAATGGAATTGTTGAGATTAAATCAACATGAAGAAAATGACAAGAAAAAGAAGGGAATTGCTCTTAAAGCCTCATCTTCAATCCAAGAAGAAAGTGATAAAGAAATTGATCTAGATGAAGATGATGATCTTAGCCTTTTTGTAAAAAGGTTCAACAAGTTTCTGAAAGTTAGAGGAAGTCAAAGGCGACCAAATTTTAAATCTAAAAGAAGGAAAGAAATCTCATCTTCTACTCCAAAATGCTTTGAATGCAATCAACCTGGACATCTGAGGGTTGATTGTCCTATCTTCAAGAAAAAAGATGGAGAAATCTGAAAAGAAAAATTTTAGTGAAAAGAAAATGAAGAAAGCATACATCACATGGGATGACAATGATATGGAATCTTCTGAAGATTCAAAAAATGAAGAAATAAACCTCTGTCTAATGGCTAAAAGTTATGAAAGTGATGAAGAGGTAACATCTTCAAATAACTTATTCATTTCTTTTTATGAATTACAAGATGCATTTTCTAATTTGCATAAAGAGTCAATCAAACTTGCAAAGTTAGTTTCATCTTCTAAGAAAACAATTTCAGATTTAGAAAATGAAATTTCAAAATTAAATAAAGAATTAGATCATCTTAGAACTGAAGTCTCAATTTCTAAATCAAATGAAAAGGTTCATGTCTCTACTATTTCTGACAAGAAAATATCTGATTCTTGTAGTTGTTGTGGAAAATATGAAAAAGAAATTAAAGATTTGAAAAACTCACTTGCAAAATTTTCTTATAGTAAAAATAATTTAGATGTCATATTAGGAAAACAAAGATATGTCTCTAATAAGGCTGGAATAGGATATAAACCTGAAAAACAACAAAAATTTCATAAAAACCTCTTTACTTCCACACAAAAATATAACTCTAGTTCTATCACTTGCTTTTACTGTGGAAGAAAAGGGCATGGCACATCTACTTGCTATTTTAAGAAAAACTACAACAACATTAAAATGATATGGGTCCCAAAAGGATCTTCAGTCTACACTAACACACAAGAACCCAATAAAGTTTGGGTACCTAAGTCAAAAACTTGATTATGTAGGTGTCTTTGAGGAAGGAATGGTACATAGATAGCGGATGTTCAAAACATATGACTGGAGATGCATCAAAGTTTACATATATCTCTCCCAAGAAAAGCGGGCATGTAACTTATGGTGACAACAACAAAGGTAGAATCCTTGGAGTTGGTAAAATAAGTACAAGTTCTTCAAACTCCATTGAAAATGTTCTACTTGTTGAAGGTCTTAAGCACAACCTACTTAGTGTTAGTCAATTATGTGACAAAGGCTATCTAGTATCATTTGATTCTCAAAAATGTCTTATAGAACATAAGCATGACATTAATATAAAGCATGTAGGATATAGAGTCAACAATGTATACATGATAGACTTAAGCCTAAAACTAAATAACAATCACTGTTTTCTTAACAAAGATGATGATCCATGGTTATGGCATAAAAGAATTGCTCACATAAACATGGATCACTTAAACAAATTAATTTCAAAAGAATTAGTAGTTGGTTTGCTTAAATTAAAATTTGAAAAAGATAAACTATGTGATGCATGTCAAAAGGGAAAACAAACTAGAGTCTCATTCAAACCCAAAAATATTGTTTCAACTACTCAACCCTTACAATTATTGCATATGGATTTATTTGGTCCATCTAGAACCATGAGTTTTGGAGGAAATTACTATGCTCTTGTCATAGTTGATGATTTCTCTAGATATACATGGACATTATTCATTACTCATAAAAGTGATGCATTTCAAGCATTTAGAAAACTTGCTAAAGTTATACAAAACAAGAAAAATCTTAAGATTGCATCCATTAGAAGTGATTATGGGGGTGAATTTGAAAACAAAGGTTTTGAATTATTTTGTGATGAACATGGTATTGAGCATAATTTTTCTGCACCTAGAACCCCTCAACAAAATGGAGTTGTTGAGAGGAAAAATAGGTCATTGGAAGAAATTGCTAAAACTTTATTAAATGATACTTTTCTTCCAAAATATTTTTGGGCTGAAGCCGTCAATACTGCTTGTTACATCATGAATAGGGCCTTAATAAGACCCATTTTAAAGAAAACCCCATATGAGTTATATAATGGTAGAAAACCTAACATTTCACATCTTCATGTTTTTTGTTGCAAATGTTTTGTGCTCAATAATGGTAAAGATAATCTAGGAAAATTTGATGCAAAATCTTATGAAGGCATCTCTCTTGGATATTCATTGCAAACTAAAGCATATAGAATATATAACAAAAGAACTATGAGTATTGAAGAATCCATTCGTGTTTCTTTTGATGAATCTAATGCTATTCTATCAAGAAAGAATATACTAGATGATATTGCAGAATCTTTAGAACAAATTCATATTCATGGACAAGATTCTAAAGGAAAATGGAAAGGAAGCAATGAAGATCCTCAAGAAGAAGCAAAATCAAATGATGAACTTCCAAAAGAATGGAAAGCCTCAAAAGATCATCCCCTCGACAGCATTATTGGTGATATCTCAAAAGGGGTAACAACTAGACATTCTCTTAAAGAATTATGCAATAATATGGCTTTTGTATCTATGATTGAACCTAAAAATATAAAAGAAGCCATAATAGATGATAATTGGATAATTGCTATGCAAGAAGAACTGAATCAATTTGAAAGAAACAATGTGTGGGAACTTGTTGAGAAACCTAAAAACTATCCCATCATTGGAACAAAATGGGTATTTAGAAATAAGTTAGATGAACATGGAATAATAATTAGAAATAAGGTTAGATAAGTTGCAAAAGGATATAATCAAGAAGAAGGTATAAATTATGAAGAAACATATGCTCCAGTTGCTAGATTAGAAGCCATTAGAATGCTCTTACCATATGCATCCATAATGAATTTTAAGCTTTATCAAATGGATGTTAAAAGTGCTTTTCTAAATGGCTTAATTCAAGAAGAAGTATATGTTGAACAACCACCAGGTTTTGAAATATTGGATAAGTCAAATCATGTCTATAAATTGAAAAAGGCTTTATATGGCTTGAAACAAGCCCCTAGGGCTTGGTACGAGCGTCTAAGTAAGTTCCTTTTAGAAAAGGACTTCTCTAGAGGAAAAGTGGATACTACTCTTTTCATAAAGAGAAAATCACATGATATTTTATTAGTTCAAATTTATGTTGATGATATTATTTTTGGATCCACTAATGATTTATTGTGCAAGGAATTCTCCCATGACATGCAAAGTGAGTTTGAAATGTCAATGATGGGAGAACTTAATTTCTTTCTTGGATTGAAAATTAAACAAACCAAGGATGGTATCTTTGTCAATCAATCCAAGTATTGCAAAGAGTTAATCCACAAATTCGGCATGGAAAATGCTAAGCACATGGCTACACCAATGAGCACTGCTTGTTATCTAGATAAAGATGAAACCGGTCAATCAATAGATGTTAAGCAATATCGAGGTATGATCAGATCACTTCTTTATTTATCTACTAGCAGACCTGATATAACGTTTAGTGTGTGTATGTGTGCTAGATTTCAATCAAATCCTAAACAATCACATCTTAGTGCTGTTAAAAGAATCATAAGATATTTAATAGGCACTATGAACATAGGATTATGGTATCCTAGAAATTCCACATGCGCCTTAATTGGATATTCTGATTCAGACTTTGCCGGTTCTAAAACAGATAGAAAGAGCACAAGTGGAACTTGTCAATTCATTGGATCTGCTCTAGTTTCTTGGCATAGTAAGAAACAAAATAGTGTTGCTTTATCCACTGTAGAAGCGGAATATATTTCTGCCGGCAGTTGTTGTGTACAAATCTTATGGATGAAGCAACAACTTTCTGACTATGGAATCTTTCTTGACCATATACCTATTAGATGTGATAATACAAGTGCAATTAATCTTTCCAAAAATCCAGTTCAACACTCTAGAACTAAACATATAGAAATTAGGCACCATTTTCTAAGAGATCATGTTCTAAAGGGAGATTGTGTATTAGAGTTTGTTGATACAAAGAATCAACTTGCTGACATCTTCACAAAACCTCTCCCCAAAGAAACATTCTTCTCTATTAGAAGGGAATTAGGCCTCTTAGATGTTAGTGATTTAGATAAATAAGGATTGATTGATTGATTTACTTTTATTGATTGTTTATGTTAAGTATGTTACTTTGCTTAATTTTGTTTAAATTCTTGTTACTATGATAGGCTTTATGCATTATTGTGTGTTTGATGTTTGAATGATTGAATTAAATGTATTAGTAGTGATGATTGATAGTATTAGATGTCTTTAGCATAGACATAGGTAATTTTTTAGAGAAACTAGCCTAGTTTATGCTTTGGTAATCGATTACCATCAGTGTAATCGATTACACAAGAATAGGCAGCCTATAATCGATTACAACACCCTGTAATCGATTACCAGAAGGCTTACTACTCCTGTAATCGATTACCATACCTTGTAATCGATTACACTTCGTCCTCCTCTATAAATACCCACGAAACCATTTATGCGGCGTAGCCTTACCCTCGTTCTTGAGCCTCCTTCATCCCTAATCTTCAAACATATCTCCCTCATTTCTTCACCAAAACACGTCCCCTAAAGCCCAATCTTCCTCTTTTTCACTCCTCTTTCGATTCCACCGATTGAAATTCACTAAAACTTCATCAAAGGGGAGAATCGTCAAAGAAGAGAAAGGAATCATCGTCCACCGCCGCTGCTGCTGGCCATCGCCGTCATGGACCATCCAAAGCACCCACAGCACCTATCCATCCTTCCTTGTCATCTCTAAGATCATCCACTCGATTTTCTTCCGATGATCAATGTCTATGGTACCTCTCTCAATTTTCTTCTAGGATCATTTTAGACCCTAAGTACCTAGACATAGATTTCTTCAATGATGAGACATTTGATTGTTATCAAGTGTTTCAAAATTCTGGCTTGGTTGATTTCATGTCTTTAAAATTGCCATATTATCCTGAACTTGTCAAAGTTTTTTACTGCAATTTAAAAATTCAGGATGACATTATTTCTTCTGAGGTGCATGGTATTCCCATGATCATTGATCAATCATTGTTCTTTTCTTTGACTAAATTACCCATTCAAGGTGCACCTTTCAAGGGCACCGTTGTTGATGACTGGAAATTTGATTATTCTAGTCATGATGCTCGTTGTATGGTTTGCAATGACTAGGCTGAAATGACCGGTAGATTGCTGGCTGGATCATTAACCTTTGATAATCGCATCATGCAATACATTATTGTTAGAATTTTGCTTCCCCGGTCTTCAAATTTGGCTCAAGCCTCTGAGGAGGACTTGATTTTGATGTGGGCTTCCCTTACCGGTTGTCAGATCGACTGGGCTCACTTGGTTCGGTACTGAATGCATAAGGCATTACGGGCCAATGCACCTCTCCCTTACCCTCAATTGGTCACTCTATTTCTCTGTCATTTTCAAATTCCGCTTGATGATGAACCATTTGTTCAAGTCAAGCGTTCCTTTGCTATTGGTGTTGGTGTAGTGAATTCTTTTGGATACCGTAAGGATCGAAATGGTCAATGGCTAAAGAAAGATGCACTTTCTCCACAAGATGAGCGTACTCCTTCTCCTCCTCCTCAGCGAGATGATTCAGCCCTCATGACTGATGTTCTTTCTAAGTTATGGGGTCTTCGTACTTATGTTGGAGAACGTTTTGATTCATTGGATAATCGCTTTGCCGGCATGGATATCCGTCTCACACAACTTGAAGAAGATGTGGGTTATATTCGCCAGATCTTCGACCTTCCACCACCACCTCCACCTTCTTAGAGTTTAGTTTATAATTTTCTTTTAAGCCTTGTAGTTTGGCTATGATATTTAAGTTATCACTTTCTGCACTTTATTTATCTTTTAGTATTTGGACTTTAGTCTTTTATGTTTAGATTCTATGCGGTTTTGAATTGTGAATGTTTGGATTTTATTTTGGTTATGACTTATTTATGATTTGCTCATGGTTGGTTGTGACTTATATTTTTTATTAGTATTTGTCCACTTCATTATATAATATATTTTTTATTCCCACAAATTTTGGCTTTTTGATGTTGCCAAAGGGGGAGAAAAATGGGGTGGTAGAGAAGCTTAGAAAAAGCTTAGAAATCAAGTGATCATCAATTCCAAAACATAGGGGGAGTGAACGCAATATATTATACATATACATTGCTTGCTTGTATCTTGATTTCAGGACTTAAATTGTCATCATCAAAAAGGCGGAGATTGTAGAAGCAAATGACTTTGATGTTTTGATGATGATCAAGATGATTTGATACAAATGATGCAAATGCGCTTTTCAAGTTTAAATTCAAGACAATGATTCAAGAATACAAGACATAACATCAAGATGATCACTAGTATTTTAGGAAGGGAATTCCTAATTGATATAGCAAAAGGTTTGGCCAAGTAATTTAAGTTAAAAAGTGTTTTTCAAGAGATTTACTCTCTGGTAATCGATTACCAGAGGATGTAATCGATTACCAGTGGCCAAAAATAGTTTACAACAGCTACTAAATATTTGAATTCAAATTTTAGACTGTGTAATCGATTACACAATATTGGTAATCGATTACCAGCAGTTAATAAACGTTTTAATTCAAATTTTAAAGCATGTAATTGATTACACAAATCTTATAATCGATTACCAGATGAGTTTTTCAGAAAATTATTTCTAAGAGTCACATCTTTTCAAATGGTTTTTACATGACCACCAAAGGTCTATATATATGTGACTTGAAACACGAATTTGCTTAGAGTATTTCATAATAAAAAAGTCTTATTCTCTCTAAGAGAAAAAACATTTCATCCTCTAAAGAATTCCTTGGCCAATACACTTGCAATTCAATAAGAAATTAATTGAGTGCTCAGATTGTAAAATCTATCTCTTTCAAGATAGATACATTATTCTCTTCTTTCTAAATTCTCAAAGGGGATTGAGAGACCAAGGGTCTCTTGTTGTAAAAGAATTCTGAACACAAAGGAAGGATTATCCTTGTGTGTTCAGAACTTGTAAAAGGATTTTACAAGATAGTGGAACTCTCAAGCAGGTTGCTTGGGGACTGGACATAGGCACAAGGGTGTGGCTGAACCAGTATAAATCCGAGTTTGCACTTTCTCTTCCCTTAAACTCTTTTATTTATTATTGATTTAGATTTATATTCAGATTGTTCTATTTGAATCATTATTTAAGAGTTTATTTTTAAGGGAATTTGTAACTTGCATTGAAATTGAAATAGAATTTTAATTGGGGAAATAGTTTGCAATATCTTAATTCAACCCCCCTTTCTTAAGATATCTGAGGCCACTTGTCTAACATAAATCATCTCCCAACATGCATGTGAAGCAAGAAGTATCAACAAGAGTCAAGCCAAGGCTATTGTGCAAGCAATCAATGGGGCAAAACACACTGAATAAAATAGATGATGATGGCTCAAATTCTCACCAAGGGTAAATCTATCACTTTCAATTCGAACTTTCAAAACTAACTTGACATGTAGAGAAAAACAAGGATTTCAATTCACAAAATGCCAAGAAACTCCTATTTCAAAACAATTACCCATTACATGTACATAACCCAAAATTCAAAGAGAAACATGCAATGCTGTACACAAAACATAAAACCAAAATAACAAAATTAACCTAGAAAAACCTAATAAAATTAACCTAGAAAATCTCCCCCCCCCCCCCCCCCCACACACACACTTAAACAACACATTGTCCTCAATGTAGCACAATCACAAGATCAAGAGCAATCAAAACAATCAATAAAATTGGACAAGTGCAATAAAAGTAACGAAGGAGACAAAAAAAGAAAACTCCCTAAGTCATGGCAGAAGAGAAGTAGGGTGAAGTAAGGAGGTCTCCTCCACCACTACATCCACTAAGGAGGGATTTGTGAGGAATGGTTTTAGCCGGTGTCCATTGACCTTGAAGCTCTTATCTGTGGATTCACTTTTAATCTCAACTATACCATAAGGAAAAACATTAGTCACCACAAAAGGACCAATCCACTTTGACCTCAACTTACCACTCATGAGTCCGAGGCTAGAGTTACACAATAAAACTTTATGTCCAACCACGAAGTCCTTCTTAGCTATCAAACTATCATGGAACTTCTTGGTCTTCTCCTTGTAGAATTTGGAATTCTCATAGGCTTCTAAACGGATCTCATCTAGCTCACTTAGTTGCAACTTCCTCTCCTCTCCAGCCTGATCAATAGAGAAGTTGTAGGTCTTTACAGCCCAGTAGGCTTTGTGCTCTATCTCTATAGGAAGATGGCATGCCTTGCGAAAGACAACCCGATAAGGCAACATTCCTATGGGTGCTTCGTAGGCAGTCATATGCACCCAAAGAGCATCATCCAGCCTGGTGCTCCAATCCTTCCTGTTCGGCTGCATAATCTTCTATAAGATCCTTTTTATCTCCCTGTTTGAAATCTCAGCCTGCCCATTAGTTTGGGGGTGGTAAGGTGTGGAAATTTTGTGCACGACCCCATACATTTTGAGCAAGGCATACACAGATCTGTTACAAAAATGGGTTCCTTGATCACTAACGATGCTCTAGGGACTCCAAACTTGCAAAACAGATTAGATCTAACAAAATCCACAACAACCTTAACATCGTTAGTTCTGGTGGGTTTGGCTTCCACCCATTTTGAAACATAATCAACAGCAAGGAGAATATAAACAAAACCAAAAGAGACAGGGAAAGGCCCCATAAAATCTATTCCCCAGACATCAAACACCTCACAGAATAACATGGGTTGTTGTGGCATTTGTTGTCTCCATGAAAGTGAGCCGCCTGTTCTCTAACAAGGCTCACAACTGCTACAGATTCTCCACGTATCCTTGAAGATGGTGGGCCAATAGAAACTGCAGTCAAGCACCTTGCGAGCTATCCTCTGTATGCCAAGATGGCCACCTAGTGTGGAAGAATGACAGAATTGCGGGACTGAGTCAATCTCATGGTCTGGAATACATCTCTTAATAACTTGGTCATTGCACAACTTCCACAAATAGGGGTCATCCCAAATATAATGCTTAGCATCGCTCTTAATTTTATCATTTTGAGCTTTAGATGTTAAGGGAGGAAAAATAGAAGCAACCAAATAATTCACAATATTAGTAAACCAGGGAGTGGGGAAGGAATCAGAAATACTATACAGAATGTACAAATGGTCATCCAGAAAATCATCCCGAATGGGTGAGTCCTCAGACACACGCTCAATCCTACTCAGATGGTCAGCCATGAGGTTTTGTGCACCACTCCGATCACGGATCTCCAAATCAAACTCTTGGAGCCAAAGCATCCACCTGATCAATCTAGGCTTTGATTCAGCCTTCTTCAACAGGTACTTCAGAACTGCATGGTCAGTATAAACAATAACACAAGTACCAAGTAAATATGAACGAAATTTCTCAAGAGCAAAAAGTATCACTAATAGCTCCTTCTCTGTGGTAGTGTAATTTGCTTGAGCAGCATCCAAAGTTCTGGAAGCGTAGTAGATCACCCAAGGCAGCTTATCAATCTTTTGAGCAAGGATAGCCCCCAATGCGTAATTGGATGCATCGCACATTAGCTCAAATGGGGTTGTCCAATCAGGTGTCTGAATGATAGGGGTGGTAGTCACCGCACGCTTGAGGCAATCAAAAGCCTCTTTGCATCGGTCATCAAAATCAAACTCCACCTCCTTTTGCAGCAGATTGGATAGTAGAAGGGCCACTTTGCTAAAATCCTTGATAAAGTGCCTATAAAACCCTGCATGACCAAGAAAAGAACGAACCTCTCGCACGTAAGAGAGGTAAGGCAATTGTGAAATAACATCTATTTTTGTAGGGTCTACCTCTATGCCCCTACTGGAAATGATATGCCCTAAAACTATACCTTGTTCTACCATGAAGTGACATTTTTCAAAATTCAGCACAAGGTTAGTTTCAATGCATCTACTAAGAACTCTATCCAGAATATCCAAACATGCATCAAAAGACGATCCATAACCAGTAAAATCATCTATAAACACCTATATGCAGCTCTCTAAAAAATCACTAAAAATGCTAAGCATACACCGCTGGAAGGTACCAGGGGCGTTACATAGGCCAAAGGGCATCCTTCTATAGGCAAAAGTGCCAAAGGGACAGGTGAATGTGGTCTTTTCTTGATCCTCAAGAGCAATATGAATTTGTAAATAACCAGAAAAATCATCAAGAAAATAGTAATGAGATTTACCTGCCAAGCGCTCAAGCATTTGGTCAATGAATGGCAGGGGAAAATGATCTTTTCTGGTTACCTGGTTCAGCCTCCTATAATCAATGCAGATTCGCCAGCTGTTCTACACTCTTGTGGGGATAAGCTCATCAATCTCATTCTTGATCACTGTGAGGCCTATCTTCTTAGGAACCACTTGGACTAGACTCACCCACTGGCTGTCAGAAATAGGGTAGATGATTCCAGCTTGTAAGAGCTTGGTCACTTCCTTTTTCACCACATCTAGAATGACGGGGTTGAGTCGCCACTGTGGTTGCCTCACTGGCTTAGCTCCATCCTCTAAAAGTATCCTATGCATGTAGGTATATGGGCTAATACCAGGAATGTCTGCTAAAGTCCATCCAATGGCTTTCTTGTGCTTCTTGAGAACTAGCAACAACTTCTCCTCTTGCTCAGCAGCAAGGGAGGCAGAGATGATAACTGAAAAATTTTCCTTGTCTTCCAAGTAAGCATATTTGAGGGTTGCTGGTAAGGGCTTCAACTCTGGTGTGGGTGGTGGCTGAACAGTGGGCGGAACCAGGGTAGGAGAAGAAGGTTCCTCAGCCTATACCTCATAAAGCAAGTCAAAAGTATATGAACTTCCTGCAACATGGTTAGTGCATTCTGACTCTAAAAAATCAACATCAAGAGGTACAACACCCAGAAAATCAGAACCAGACTCAAATTCAAATTCACTCTCAGCATAAAAATCAGATACAGGATCAAATTCAAACTCAGATTCATATTCAATGCATAAGGAGTGACAAGTATGCAGATCAGATAAAAATGGATGTTTCCTACCATGAAGAATAGAATCAAAGTCATACATATAATCATCAACAATCTGATCAATTATCTCAGCACGAAAAACAGAATGATCCTCAGATGGATGTTTCATGGCATCAAGAATGTTAAAGTGAACAACAATATCACCAAATTCCATAGACTATGTGCCAGCATAAACATCTATCTTGGTTCGGGTTGTTTTCATAAATGGTCTGCCTAAAATAATTGGAACTGAACCATGGGAAAATCCCTCTTCCATATTAAGAACATAAAAATCAATAAGAAAAATAAGTTCACCAACCCAAATCAACACATCCTCTATGAAACCTGCGGGGTAAGCAACACTTTTATTTGCCATATGAATCACCACATCTGTAGATTGCAAAGGTTCAAGAGATAAAGAATTGAAAATGGACAGAGGCATGACACTAACTGATGCTCCTAGATCTAGCATGGCATTCTCAAATTTATTGTTCCCAATAATGCAAGGTATACAAAAAGAACCAGGGTCCTTACATTTCTCAGGAATGTGAGGAACAGATTTACCTATCAACGCTGACACATTTCTTCCCATGCTAATCCTTTCATTGCCTTTGAGCTTCCTTTTGTGGGTGCACAGCTCCTTTAGAAACTTGGCATATCTTGGAATCTGCTTGATGGCATCTAGCAGAGGTATGTTCACCTCTACTTTCCTGAAGGTCTCCAAGATCTCCTTTTCCACTTCTTCCATTTTTTTGTTTGGAATTGCTCTATGTGGGAATGGAAGAGGGATAGGAGGCTGCTGCAAGTCAGAATTACTAGAAGAAGGTTCACCTGCATGAAAATTTTTGTTAGGAAGCTTTCTCTTTTGTGTAACTAACTCATCCTTTTTTCAGGTGTAGAATAAAGCTTGACAGGTTCAGGTGCAGGTGCTTCTACTGGTGGAGACACTTCAAATTGTTTGCCAGACCTCAAGGTGATGGCACTCACATTTTTTGGATTCTACACAGTTTGTGAAGGCAATTTGTCAGAATTTTGGGACTGAGCTTGGTTCAACTGAGTAGCCATCTGCCCCATATGATTTGTCAGACTCTGAATGGAGGCTCTTGTCTCTTGCTGAAATTGCATATTCTAGATGGTCATTTGCCTCACTAACTTTTCTAAGGAAGGTTGAGGATGAGCCTCAGTTGCTTGTTGTCTTTGTTGTGACTGTTGCTGCTGTTGTTGCATTGGAGGAGGAACATATGGCTTACTTGCACCAGCAGCATTCTGGAAAGGAGGGACAGGCTGATGTTGTTATGGAGGACTTGTCCATCTCAGATTTGGATGATTCCTCCAACCTAGATTGTATCTGTTGGTTGAAAGGTCATAATTATTCTGTTGTTGTTGGTTTTGCTGCTGAGGAGGTCTATTATAAATGTTTGCAGCATAAGCTTCAGGTTGCTCATTGACTCCAGATTGCTGCAAAGAAGGACAAAGATCTGTATGGTGATCTGCAGAAGAACATAGACCTCAGACTCTTGCAACAGGTGCAGATTTCTTATTCATGGCAAGCTAAGTTACTAGGTTGACCAAGGCATCAAGTTTTCCCTCAAGCTTTTTATTTTCAGTAGATGAAGATGAATCCATGGCCACCTCATGGATTCCTCTAAGGACAATAGCATCATTTCTTGCACTGAATTGTTGGGAGTTGGAAGCCATCTTCTCAACCAAATTCCTAGCCTCAGCAGGGGTCATATCACCAAGAGCTCCACCACTAGCGGCATCAATCATACTCCTCTCCATGTTTCTAAGTCCCTCATAGAAATATTGAAGAAGGAGTTGCTCAGAAATTTGGTGGTGAGGACAGCTTGCACACAATTTCTTGAATCTTTCCCAGTACTCATACAAGCTCTCTCCACTAAGTTGCCTAATGCCTGAAATGTCTTTTCTGATGGCAGTGGTCCTAGATGCAGGGAAGAATTTCTCCAAGAACACCCTCTTAAGGTCATCCTAGCTGAAAATAGACCTGGGAGCAAGGTAGTATAGCCAATCTTTTGCCACTCCCTCCAGAGAATGAGGAAAAGCCTTTAGAAAGATACGATCTTCTTGGACATCAGGGGGCTTCATGGGGGAAAGACTGATCAGAATTCAATAGTAATAACAAAACCTCAAAGAGAGTTGTGCTTGATCCTCAAGAGAACACAACGCTAGAGACTTAGCCTTCCATTAATCAGTAGAAAATGAAATTATAGATTGAAGCAGAAACGAAATTGCAGAAAACGAATTTTATTTTATGTGAACAGTGCGCATGAACAGTAAAAACTGGAATTCTAAAATCCTAGAATTATTCTCCTCTCCAAAAAAACTCCTTAAATTAAAACCCTGGTGTTGTTATATAGGTCCTCAGCCCCAAAGCTTACAAATCTATTTTAATTTCAAGCCCATAGACGAAATAAAATAAAATCTGGACAAGATAAGATAAGATTTGATGAAATAAAATCTGGACGAAATATAATCTAGATGAAATAAAATCTGGATAAGATAAGATTTGATAAAATAAAATTGTCTGCTCTCTTCAAGTCCAAGCCCAATTTCGGATTCAAGCCCAATTGCTTATAATTCTCCTGAAATTAAATTAAAAACACAAAATTAGTCAAGTAGGCCCAAATGATAAAACTGCATAATTAATTTGACAATTAAGGCTAATCAGTAATTAAAATAGTGATAAAAAGGGTTAAGAAATATGAGAAAATAATGACACATCACACGTTTAAGAATGCAAAAATGAGGATTTGAGGATAATCAAACAATGCTAAAAGGTAAAACAACAAGGATGACCTACTATAATTCAAACCAACACATTTTTACACAAACAGAAACAACCAAACAGCCATCATACGCATTGCATTTCTACTTAAAAAGAAAGCACAAATCATCAAACATAACAAGAAGAAAATGAAATTTTGAGTTGAAGATGATCCTTACTTGGATGAGGTGAAAGGAATGCAAAAGATTTGAGGTAAATGTGCACAAAAGAGGCTCAAAGTTGCTGCCACAATGGAGGTCCCGTGGGTTGGGTGATGAAGCTTTGAAGTTTTTGGAGAAAATGGGGGTGAAATCTGATTTCACCCCTTATTTAAGGCTATTGTTCGTGCTTACTCGCCTAGGTGAGCAAATCCCTTGCCCAGGCAAGTTAAAATAATAACTTTTTTTTTGGAATTTTTTTTATAGTTTTTTATTATTATTTTATTTACTTATTATTATTTTTAATAAGCCTCATAATCATGCATAAATCCTAGGCAAATTCATGAGAACTCGAAAAAAAAGACCAACTCGCAATAGAAAGCATAAAGCATAAAATTAAAGAGCAAAGTTTAGAGATACTAGGTTGCCTCCTAGGAGCGCTTCTTTAACATCTTTAGCCAGACGCGTGGTTGTAGTCAAGGCTTCGCCATCTCATCCTTCCTAATTCTTTTCTTCGATCGTGAGTAAATCTGGAGGAAGCAAGCAGCTCGCCTGGGCAAACTGCGAGCATCCTCCACCCCTCATTTGCTATAAATAAGCGTGAGGGGGCTGAAGGAAAGGGGTCCTGAGGTTCCTATGGTCCAAAGGTCCAGAGAGAAGAAGAAAGAAGAGAAAAGAAGAAGAAAGAAGAAAAAAAGAAGCTAAAATGCCGTCGAATCGCAACTACAATCAATTTCTACATCGTTTTTTGGTTGTTCTTCGTTCGTTCTTCGGTCGTTCTTCGTTCTTCATCCGGTTAGTGCTTGTTTTAAGGATTTGAACTTGATTTATGGACCCTTAGGGGTCCCCTTTATTGTTCGTACATCTTCATCTCCTTCTTCGATCATCGGTAATCGTTTTTCTTTTGTAAAGTAAGTTTTAACCGATTATTAACGCCACAAGTTATCTATAAAAAAGGATTGGAGATTAATAAGTAAAAACCAAATAAAACCAACTCATAAACTTCTTCATTTCATCAAAAAAATATCAAGAGGTCGTTTCAAGGTCCAACAACTTAAATGATTCTCTCTTTTCAAAAATCAAGAGATCGTTTCAAGGTCCAACGCCTTAACGACTCTTTCTCCTCTTTTTAAAAATCAAAAGATCATTTCAAAGGTCCAATGCCTTAAATGACTTTTTTTCACAATTTAAATCAATCTTTTCCAAAAAAATAAAATCAATTTAACAAAACAAAATTTCAGACTTAAAGAACTACGTAGGTCTGATTTCTTCATTGCACCCAAGGATACGTAGGAGCGAGGGAAACAACCTTGTCGACCCCAAAAAAATAAAAAATATAAAAAGGAAAAATAAAGATAAAAGGGAAAATAAAATAAATAGTGAAGTCATGTTTTGCACACTTGATTAAAGGTTGTCGTCCCTTGTGACGGGCGCGTGGGGTGCTAATACCTTCCCTATGCGTAAACAACTCCCGAACCCTCATTTTCAAAATATGCAGACCCTTGACCTTCATGCCAATAAATAAACAAGGCCCCCTGCGTCCTTTCTTAATAGATGGAGCAATCCTCACTCGACAGCTCGAAAGCGGATCAGTACAAACCCACGTGATCCGTATTCGCTTACGTACCAGGCGTGCTTCGTCGTACCCTGACAACTCCTCTTTCACTGGCTTCTACTTGTCTTTTACTGGCTTATTTGTACCCAGCTTCATGATGGAACTCCCCTCGGCCAATCGTCACTCGACAGCAGCTCCGTCCTAGCGTAGGCGATTGAAGTAAAGCCTCTGCCTCTATCGCTTGATTGAAAGGATCAGACACTTTCCCCTACTTTTGACAGCAGAACGAATTATATTATAAAGATAAGTAAGGTAAACTTGCTTTTGCCGATTGCACTCGGATAGCGGCCTGGGCCGTCCTGGAATGGGAATAAAATGAATTAGATGGACTGGACTTCGATGGGCTTTGTTTGGAAAGGTGGCATTTCCGGGCCAGGGCTGAAAATGGATCTGAATGCTAACATTGGGCTAACCTTCACTCCAATAGAATGGGGAAACGAGCAGAAGCATATTTTGTCTGCCATCCCTCAGGGAAAATCCGTGTTCATCACAGGCTCTGCTGGGACTGGTCAAACCCTATTGCTTGAGGAAATAAAATAAAAAAATGACCAATTTTGTCATACAATAAGATCCAATTTGTTTGGCCCATTACCTTGAGTGAGGCCAAACGTGTACACCTTTTGTTATGAAGATGTGATCTTATCCACCGATGGGTCTTGTTCTAAGCCCAACCCTCTCGTCTTAGGGTAGGATATCCAGAAACCTTAAATCACGGGAACTTCCCCTTTTTGGTGGACAACCTATGTTGGGCTGACTAAGCCCACTATCCTACCTAATAGGGTCCCATCTTGTGTCGGGTTAAGGGCGCTTAGTGGAACCCAATTTATGCATTTGTAGTCTAGGACGTTGCTTGGCATTGGGCTTTAGTTAAGCCTATATCCATTTCAGAATAGGATCTTTTATGTAGCCCAACTCTTTGAATTTGGATAGATCCGGAGGACAGGACCTTGGCCTTCTTGCATAGACTTGGGCTTGCTTTGATGATGGGTAGGCTTGTCGTGCTTTTGCCCCCCTATCTAATCAAGGGGCTTTCATCGAGGCTGGAAGACCAAGATGCGAATTACATGCTTATCAAATCAAAAATGGAATCATTTTCAGGGTTTCAGAGATAAGATAGTGAGGCTTTGCCTATACGAAGAATAGGCCTTCCCTATAGTACTGGGGCTACTAGGCAATCGGACTTTTCCCACTACCGGGACGACTATTTACTTCCTTACTAAAGGACTTAATGATCCAGGGAGGAAGCTAGTCTAGAGAGAAGCAGAAAATCAAATAAATAAGGTATAGAGCACCCTACATACCTTGCTCAGAGAGAGGCAAAGACAAGTGCTGTTGAGGTACCGGTTCAACCAAGTGCCCAAGCAGCAACAATAACTTAAATACGGCGGAAGACATCTATTTCACCCGTGCCCAGAAAAGAATCTTACATTAAGTCCAAAGATCCGGGGTAGGGATGATTGACACGTTGATTTTAGTACCCCTTAAATGATAGGGTAGGTTCGTATGTTTTTGTGAAAGCTCGGCTCCTGTTATTGCTGATGTCCAGTCATCCACATTTGAATTCCTTGGGAAAGAAGGCTAACTGCTTGTTGGCTGGGAGCGAGCGGTAAGTCCATTAGTTCGATGATTCTTCTTCGCCTTTATTTAGAAGGCTTGTTCAATAAATCTCCTAAACAAACAGTAGGAATTTGCTAATCAAACGACCTAACTTATTGTTTTGTTCACGCTCTAAGGAAGTGACTTGTTCAGCCTCTGCTGTTCTTGTTTACGACTCTACTGCTATTGATTAATCCGCTGGGATTGGAATGCTTGACTTGCTTTCAAAGCCTTTCTAGGCTAACTCTTAACTAAGTCAAGTCCCAACAACGGCTAGCGAAGAAACTGTAGGGCTTAAGGCAGCGAATGACCTGAGGGTAGGCAACTCAATAGAATAATTAAGCAGCCTAACAGGATTGGTGAAACTGGATTGGTTGGATGCTTTTCCTTGCTCTCTACTTTCCTAAGCCTGCTCACTGACTTCACTTGCTAGCTAGAAAAAGATGCGAAGAGCCTGCTCTCATTTGTTTAAAATACAACTCCGGGGGCGAAGTCATCTTAATAGTCAAAGAGCCTGGGACTGATGTAAAGGCTTTCAAATGCTACAGCCTAGAGATAAAAGAAAATGATATAAGGGAAGGAAGAAATCTACCTATTCTCTTTTTTTACCTACCTTGG